>NW_024080643.1:234796-336633 GCF_003009895.1 Hyaena hyaena | reverse complement strand
GTGCATTGGAGGCCTCTAATTTATTATGTATCTCATTTATCGCATTTTTTAATTCTTCATGCCTATTTTTATTTTCCATTCTGTCTGTAGCCATAGTTTCTTTGATGTCCCCTATGTTTTTTTCAAGCCCAGCTATTAATTTTACCATTATTATTCTAAAATCTTGTTCAGTTATGCTGCTGATATCTGTTTTGAGCAGTTCATTAGCTGTCATTTCTTCTTGGAGTTTCTTTGGAGGAGAGCTCTTTCGTTTGGTCATTTTAGTTAGCTTTCCGGCTCTTGTTGGTTTTAAAGACCTGTTATGCTCTCTGTATCTATGAGCGCTGCTGTATCCAAGAAGACTGTTTGACTGTCCAAGGCCTATCCTTTCAGAGAGTGTTTTTTGAATGGTATCCCCTGGTCTTTCTTGTTGGGACCTTGGTTATTTTATTTTCCTATTCGTAGTAATATTTGGGATTCTCCACCTTGTGTACTCTGGCTTGTTTCTTGAGGTAGCCCTGGAAATGAAAACAGACAGACAAACACACAGGGAGCAGGAGCACACAAATGCACAGGCTAATTCAACTAACATCCAAAGCGAGAGGGAAAACGAAAAAGTTAAGAGAAAAGACGGAGGACGGAGGGCAAATAATAGAGAATATAAAATACATAAAAGGGTCAAAAAGGAGAAAAGAAAAGGAAAAAAGAAGAAAACCAATGGACAAAGAACAGTTTAAAGCAAGCTACAGTTAAATAGCCGTGTGTATGCAGTGCTGGTTGAAGAGCATAGAGAAAGAGAGAGAAGACAGGGCGGGGATGATGCAAAATTGGAAATAGAATGAACAGGCAGAAGGCATAAGAACCTTTTTTCAAAGAGCTAAAGGGAGAATATGGTTGGACAGGTGAGAGAAGGGTGCTGGTATTATCCTGAGAAACTATATAGTCTAATTACTCCTGAGAGAAAGAGATGAAAATGTCGGTAGGTGTAGAATTTACATCTACAGAATGGACTCGTTGTGATTGTTTAAGCAAGCCGGTGACCAGAGTTAATCAGGTCAGTGTTCTGGGGAAAAAAGAGAGAAAAGAGAAAAAAGAAGAAAAAAAAAGGGAGGAGGGAAGCTCTCAAGCAGGGATGGGCGTGGCGTGATCCAGTGCCGCAGGCGGGAGTTCTGCCTTGGCGGTTGTGGGGAGCAGAGTGACGGTGCTCCAGTCCCTTCTTGAACCAAGCACTGCACCTCGCTTTTTTGGGCATGTAAACTCCCCGTACCGGGGGCGCAGCCAAAGTTGGTTGCACTCTTCAACTCAGGCCAGTCCCAGTCTCTAAATCCCAGTCCGCGCGCCCCACTGTGTAGACACAGCTTCCCAGGCAATCTCCTCGGGGCAGTTCCAGGCCCCCTGCCTGGCTCTGGGGGTGGAGTCAGAATTGCTGATTCCGTCTCTGGGTCGGGCTGGCGAGCATGGGCGGGGGCTTGCCTGCCGGGTGCGCAGAGCCCGCTGGAGTGAGGAAAACCAGGTCCCTCTATGGCTCGTCACCCGAAACACGAACTCACAGGCAAATTTACCCGTTTTTAGCTCTTTGCCTTCCCTCTAGAGCCCCAGCCAGCCAGGAGCGTGGACGCCCGGTGTCCCCGCGCAGCTCTTTCTGGGGCCCAAGCCGCCAGGGGGACAATGGCGGCAGGCGCGCCGCTACTCTGAAGTCCAGCTGCCAGGAGCCCGCACAAAGAAGCAGTCTGTGCCTCAGCACCCCCGGGACCAGTTGGCGCGAGGGGACGTGGCGTGCAGGTATTTGGCAAGTACGGTCTTTCTATGCCCTGAGCGGAGGTTTTTCTGTTTCGGACTCTCTCTTTTTCCCCTCTCACTCCCCGTAGAGGGGGATCACCTCTGACCCTGGAGTCTCCGATTCCAGCCCGTTTTTATCTCCCCCAGTTCGCACTCACGTTAGAAGACTTTCTCAGTGGATTCTGCGTCCTTTTTCTCCCAATCTCTAAGGTTTTGTAAGGTTTCCAATGGCTTCAGATCTCTTCCGTGTGATGTATGGGTGCGAGTGCAAGTATGGAGCTCCTTACGTCTCCGCCATCTTGCCCCTCCCCTGACATTTGCCTTCTATAAGATAGGTGTGCTGTTACCAAGGTAAGTGTTTGGGAACAAGCAGCGTGAAGCAATGTACTCCCTGGAGGAAAAATGGAAACCCTCGTGGCCAGTTTACGTGTTTTCTTAGTCTATAACAGAGTCTTAAGTTTCTTTAGAAATGTAACCATATCATCTTGCCAGGCAAAGGAGATAAGTGTTTGAAAAAATGAGCGTCCACACAACCCAATGGAAGAATCTCAGGTTCAAGCAGGAGACAGGCAGAGTGTAGGTAGTATCTGGATATTGCTCGACACTTTACAGACTGTTCTCAATGGATTTTCCTTCTTTGCTGAGCTTCAAAGCTTCCAAGATCTTGGCAGCTGGGAAGTGAAAGGCAGAGGGAGGGAGCGCGGGGCAGGAGCGGCGCCTGGGCGTGTGCCCACTGGGGTGGCCACCTGAGGGACCTGGGAACAGGAGGACAAAAAGTCCCCCGTCAACATTACTTTTAAAAGCAGGGGGAGTTTCATAGACAATTTGAGGGTGAAAGTAAAAAATATGGTACAGTATCATTTTCCTCATTCTAACTCCACTTATGAAGAATTTAAGCTTATAAGGATATATTACTATAGGGGCACCTGGGTGGCTCAGTCAGTTAAGCGTCCGACTTCGGCTCAGGTCATGATCTCAGGGTTTGTGGGTTCGAGCCCCGAGTCAGGCTCTGTGCTGACAGCCAGCTCAGAGCCTGGAGCCTGTTTCAGATTCTGTGTCTCCCTCTCTCTGACCCTCCCCTGCTCACTCTCTCTCTCTCTCAGAAATAAATAAAACATTAAAAAATTTTTTTAATTTAAAAATCATATATTACTGTAGGGCTACAACTCTCCATAGATTTTTCAAATTTCTACACATCTTGTGCAGAAAAACTAACCACCCTTTATTCTGGACTTTCTTTTGAAGGACTTTTAAGTAATGATCAGCCTTGAGAAAAAGAGGCAGTGTCTCCTTCTGGAGCAAAACGCAAGTTTGCTTATATCTTTGGAAGATAGAGATGTCTACCTCTGAAGCAAAGGGCACATATGCTTACTGTCATTTATGAAAGATTCGGGCTTCCCAGACTCAGGATTCCTCTCCTGAAATGCAACCCACTGCATATGCAGGTATAATCCAGCCCTCTTTGCTTTGCTCTCTGGAAACTGAGGTTTGGGGAATCAGTATTTTAAAAAAAATGTAGATAGTCTATCTACTGACATGGCTGTGAATAATAATAAACTGTCTTTCTCTGACCCAGCAGACTCCTCTCTTCACCAGTGGATACTGGTGAAACTGCACCAGGCTAACTTTTAAGTGTGATACAGGGTAAAATCTTGGTCCCTTCAAAATTCTTGACAGTTACATGTGAACTTCTTGAATAGCAGTATCGCAAATTCTTCCTCCACACTTTTCCAAAGTCTAATTTGTAAACAAAGGGAATCGATTCTAAAATCAGGAGATTTTTAAAGAGAGAAGTTCAAAAAATTAAGAATTTCTTAATATGCTGTTAATTTCCAAACTTAGGGGCTCTGGGGCAAGTATTTTGCCAGACTTTTTAGAAAATTATTTTGCTGGAGCCAGCTAGGGGGATAAACTCTTCGTCCTAGGAACCCACACACTAACACTTCTCTCTTAGATTCTGTATCACAAAGGAGAGAATCAGACTCAGCCCGGGTTCCAGAATCACTAGC
This sequence comes from Hyaena hyaena, assembly GCF_003009895.1. NCBI lineage: Eukaryota > Metazoa > Chordata > Mammalia > Carnivora > Hyaenidae > Hyaena > Hyaena hyaena. Next base: position 332,866 of record NW_024080643.1, on the reverse strand, counting down.
ATTGTCCAAGGGCAAGGATCTCTCCTGCTTCTTCAGTTTCAAAGGGGGACCGACTCACTGCTCCCATGAAGAAAGCCCTGAGAAGCGCACATTTCCTCTGTGGTTTCTGAAAGGGAGAGGACAATTGTCCCTCCACACTGCAAACAGTTGAAGAACACTTAAAAAGAAAGCAGAGGCTCGGTGGCAGGTGCCCTTATTCCCAACTTGCCAGGTTTACACCTGTTGTCCCCCATTTGGAGAGCAAATTAGTTGTCCCAGTCAAAGAATTCAGGAAGACTCTTCACCTCTTTAATTCCAACTCTCACTGCACACATGTCACCTCCTCCTACATTACAGACTCACTGAACTCATCTTTGGAAATGATTTAAGTCATCTGAATACTCTCCACAACCACTACCATTGTCCTGTGAATTTCATCCACCTCTAAAATCATGACCTTCCCATATACCTTGCTCTGAAGGACGAGCCTTTTGCCCATCCTGGGGAACAGACCCCGTCTCTACTGTGAACTCAGTGACCGTCTTCTTCACAGCATCCATTCCTATCTTCAACCATTGGACCAGATGATTTCATGGCATTCTTTCCACATCTAATATCTCTCATTTATTGTTTCCTGCTCATTTATTCACTCCCCTTAAAATAGACACATACCGGGGCGCCTGGGTGGCTTAGTCGGTTAAGCGTCCGACTTTCGCTTAGGTCATGATCTCGCGGTTCGTGGGTTTGAGCCCCGCGTTGGGCTCTGTGCTGACTGCCAGCTCAGAGCCTGTAGCCTGTTTCTGTCTGTGACTCCCTCTCTCTCGGACCCTCCCCTGCTCACGCTGTCTCTCTCTCTCTCTCTCCTAGAAATAAATAAAACATTAAAAAAAAATTTTTAAATAGACACATACCACCCAGAATTGACATTGACCCTACATGTTCCTCTCCTTCTAATACAACCTCCTAAAGTGTCCAGGACAAGTCAATTTGCTTCTTGCTAATTCCCAAGGTATATTTTATCTCTGTATGCCATAGAAGCAGTGTTCTTAATAAGGTCCCTAAAGACCCACTCATTTAAAATCTGATGAGTATTTCCCCTCCCTCTTCCTCATTGCCCTTTAATCTGAGGACATGTGTGTGTGTGTGTATGTGTGTGTGTGTGTGTGTGTGCACTCATGCATTTGCCTGCAATTTATTGGTCCTTAACCTTGTTATGCCTAGTAAACTATTAAAAAGAACTATGCTTAATATACTATAGAATATGCATTCTATTCTACATAGTACATTGGTCTGCTCAGGCTACCGTATCAAAACACACACACACACACACACACACACACGGAGTCTTACACAATAGAAATTAATTTTCTTACAGTCTGGAGGCCAAGAAGTCCAAGATCAAGGTGCCAGAGGGTTGGGTCTGGTGAAAGCTCACCTCTTGGCTTGTAGATGGCTGCCTACCCACTGTGTTCTCACATGGACTTTCCTCTGTGCAGGGGAAGGGGAAAGGAGTGGGGATTGCTAGTATTTCTTCCACTTTTTATAAGGACACCTATCCTATTGAATTAGAGCTCCATCTCTATGATCTCTTTTAACCTTAATTACCTCCTAGGCCCCATGTCCACATATAGTCATGTTTGGGTTCAGGACTTCAAAATATGAATTTGGCGAGACACAGTTTGGTCCCTAACTATAGGATGCAAAGCATACATGAAACAATTACAGAGTGGCAAGGGAAAAAATACAGGTCAAAGCTGAAGGCAGAATGCTAGCTATTATCTGTAGAAACAAGGAGCACTTTGCAAATACACAGGTTGTTTTATTCATATTTTAAATAAGCTCTTCTAGCTAACATGCTGATATCTTGTCTACTCATCCTCAGTGGCCATCGTTAAATACAATGATTTTAACTGTACAAGCACAGCTAGATTTTACAAAAAGGGCAGACTCGGTCAATATTTCCATACAGTGCCACCTGCATAGGCAGGGAAAATGTGACTTTGACATTCAATACAAAGAGGCACATAGTTCATGAATGGCTCTGATTCCCTCTCTCTGACATTGATTAGAGATCTTTGCTTAAGATCTAGTCATTCTGACACAACTGGGAAAATCGGTTGTGTCTTAGATAATGTTGAAGAATTACTGTTAATTTTGTTGGATGTGATAATGATATTGTGGCTATGAAAGAAATTGGAGAAACATATAGAACTATTTAAGGGTAAAAAAAAGAAGGAGGAGGAGAGAAAAAGGAAAATGTGAAATAAGTATAGCAGAACGTTCATAACTTGAACTAGGGGAATGGTACTTGAGCTTTGTTATATGTTGTGGCTACTATTGTGGAAGTTTGAACATCTTCATTAAGTGTTTTTAAAGCTTATATTGGTGAATACTTATGAAATGCCTAAAATGAGAGTCAGCTGGCTGCCTGCCACTAGTGGTAGATCTGACTTTTACGATACCTGAAACATTTACAATTTGGGGACCCCTTTTTAAGAAAAACCATGAATACAAAATTCTCTTGGAAGAGGCTTGTGTAGTGAGAGGTCCTGGTGCTTGAACTTCAGCAGATCCATGGTAAACCCTTCTCTGCCTGTCATGGGTTACATTTGGCTTGGCTGGTGATTTCCCCCTCTAGTTTTTCCCCTCTTTTGATTATGAACATTTTAAATATAAGCAAAAGACATAGATTAGACAAGGATCTTCTCTGTACCTACCCTACTTCCAGTCTTTGGTGAGTCTTAAGCTCTACCCAATCCACTCCCCTCCACACACACCGTGTTATCCCAAAGCGAACATCTAGTATCAAGTTTCTCTAAAATATTTCAATATGCATCTCTAAAAGATAAAGACCTTTTCTTTTAAAAAAAAGTTTATTTATTTTTGAGAGAGAGAGAAAACGTAGGGGAGGGGCAGAGAAAGAGGGAGACAGAGAATCTGAAGCAGGCTCAGAGTTGTCAGCACAGAGCCTGATACAGGGCTCAAACTCATGAACCGTGAGATCACGACCCAAGCTGAAGTTGGTTGCTTAACCAACTAAGCCACCCAGGTGCCCCATAAAAATAAAGACCCTTCAAAAAAAGAACCACAATATAATTATCATACCTAAAATAACAATTCCCTAATCAAGTCAAATTTCTCTAATTGTCTGAAATATTGTTTTGTAGTTTGTTTGAATAAGAAAGAAAATAAAGCATATATTTCAATTGGTAATTATAGTCTCTAAGTCTCTTTTAATGTATAGGTTTGCCCTCCGCATTGTTGCTTTTCCTTGCAACGGATTTGTTGAAGAAATTGGGTCATTGTGTCCCATAGCGTTTCCCACAGTCTGGATCTTGCTAGTCACATTCCTGTGGTATCATTTAACATATTCCCATATCTCCTTCCTTCCTGTAAATTGGTACTTAGAGCCAGAAGCTTGGTCACAGTCAGTGTTTGCTTTTTTGACAATAATTCTTCATAGGTGTGTACTTGTATCAGAAGGCATAAGGTAAACTGAGAATGTGTGTGTATGTGTATGTGTGTAAAGGTGAGTGATAGCGGTCATTGCCTGATTGTTACTAAAATCTTTCATTTCCCAATGTTTGCTTGGCTGTCATTTAAATGCGAGCGACTTTATGCAGGCATTGCATACAAGTTGCGAGGTGCTGCCTTACCGTTACCCCAGGCCCACTCCACAGTTGCCCTGGCAGACTCCCAAAGGCACTGAACCATTAGAAGAATGAGGCCTGGAAACATTCTAGACAAAAGATAAATACAGTGCAAGCCTTGCCCTAAAGGAGTTCATAATGTGGGTGTTGTAAACACATGAAAACAATAGAAGAGGTGTCATAAGGTGGTACAGACGACTTGTGCAGGGGGTCCCCCTCCGAGTGCAGAGGGGAAGGGAACCCTCAGTGGGGACAATCAGGGAAGGACTTTAACCCAAACACAGATCTTCTCTGGCTGAAGGAGAATATTGTATGATGACTGCCCCGGCTTACGAGTTGCCATCCACCAGTCCACCTGGGCTTCTTGTCACAAACTGTCCTGCTCGTCCTCTGTTGTGTGTGTTGGGCCAAAGTTTTCATAGCCAGCTGTCTGGCTCCCTCTTGGTCCCATGCCACCTGGTCGTATGACCACAAGTTACAACATATTTTCCAACCATGAAAATGAGGGAAGAGATCGGCCATTATCTGCTGTGGAAAGTGTAAAAAGAAAACTGTTGCAAGCTTGCTGTAAAAAGAAAACTGTTGCAAGCTTGCTCTGTGCCAGGCACAGAGCTGGGCACGCTCCTGTGCGTTATCTCTTTCATACCCCTCATAGCACTGAGTACCTAGGTTCTCACTCAGTATCCTCATTTGCCTTCTTTCCCTCAGACAGAATCCCGGTTTTGAGCACAGTGGAAAAGTGCCCGCTAACACCTGCCTACTCGGACTCCCTCACAGATAAGAGGGACCATGCAGGATGATGTTCACCAATGGGTTCTAGCTGGAAGCTGGTTAGGGCTCCCTGGGAAAGCTTTTAGGGCTTCTCTTTCTTCTTTTCTGCTTTCACCTTCCTGTCCAGAGTGAAAAGTTCAGCAGGAGGTAGAGCAGCCATCTTGGGACCACAAGGAGACCAACGTGAAGATAAAATCCTCACGCTGAGGATCGCACATGAAGAACAAAGAAGCGACGCTCCTGACATCACTAACTCTCCCTAAAATGCCTACTTCAAGAATCCCCAAGTGTGAAAAAAGAAAGCCTTATGTGGTTAGACCACCATAATCAGCTGTTACATATAGCCCAAATATAATCTATCTGATCGTTGTTATTATTAGGGTAATTCTACTTATGTATTAAGACACTGAAGCTCAGGTTGGTTAAGAAGCTCAGGGGCGCCTGGGTGGCTCAGTTGGTTAAGCATCCAGCTTCAGCTCAGGTCATGATCTCATGGTTTATGAGTTCAAGCTCCACATCAGGCTCTGCACTGACACCACAGAGCCTGCTTGGGATTCTCCATCTCCCTCTCTCTGTGCTTCCCCCCAAAAAATAAATAAATAAACTTTTTAAATTTCTTTAAAAATAAAAAAGCTCAGATGAGTTTACATAGCCATAATATTCAACACATATGCCCTTCTCCTGCTCACTAATTACAAAATACATGAATCTTTTGCTGTTCCAGGATATCTCTCATCAGGCAAAACAGAGGCTTCTCCTCAGCATTCAAAAGGCAGGTGGGATGAACATTATTCCCTTCTGCCGGGGTCTGTCTTTCTTCTCTCCACTACCTCGTCGTTCAGTAACACATCGTCATGTTCTCCGACCAGTCAGAGCTCAGACTGCTGGCAATGAAGACGTTGTCCCTTCCTTTCCAAGGTGGAGATCCTTTCTCCTCTACTTTCTACCACATTGCTCGCTTCCTACATTGGAGAGTATCCTTCCCGTTAAAATAGAGCTATCTTGCCCAAGGTTCCCCATGGGGTGTTACACAATATCCTAGTCTCAAAGGAAGTTATTGGATTTAATTAAGACTAAGATGCACATTCACATTTTAATGTCTCCGAAATTGAGATATTTGTTACAATCAATGTATCTTATCATCATCCTTGACTATTTCTCTCTTACTTTAATATCGCTGAGATCATAACATGGCTTAAAGGTACTGGCATTGTAGTTTTATTGGAACCAGTGCTTGAAAATAAAAGAGTTCAATGGTCAAATCAGTTTAGAAAATTTATGAATCAAATAAACAAAATTAAACAGACGTTTTTAATGCAGAGCCTTTAACATGCTAAAGTACATCTTAAGAGATCTGCTAAAATGTTTTAACCGTGGGATTCTCTTTTGTTGTATGACATTTTGTAGTACTAGTGTCATATGTAACGTAAATCTGGAAACACTGCATTAGATCATTATATTCTGGATTAGTTCATCTGATTTGCCAACCGTCCTCCACAAGAGACTTTTGAGAAAGTTGGTCAGAACATACGTAAGCTAAAACTGGCAACTCTGAAGCTTGGCCCTTGGACAAGAGGGTCAAAGAAGCACCGTTCACGAGTAAGTCGCTGGAAACCAGAGCGGATCCCTTCAGTAGGAATGTGGAAGGTGCAGTGATGCCGAATTTCACTCCCTGACTCTTTCAATTGGCAGCCAAGCCTGTTTGCCTTCATCCAATCCAAAAAGACAGGAGTCAGGCAAGAGTCACCCCTCCTGGTGGCTCCATCTGATCCCCAGAACCTTAGGACAACATCACTGGTCTCAGAGATACAAACAATCCTGATATGACTCCTGTAATGCTGGAAAGGTGAGACTCCAAACTCTAGATAGTTCTTAGTACTTTTTACATTCCCAGGTAATTTCAAATATGCAGACAAAATTGGCTTTTAAGGAACTGCCTTGAGTAAGTAGCATCTAAGCTGTGACAGCTAGTGAACAATGTATTTAGCTGTTGCGATCATCTAAGCCCTAGGCGATAAAGGCTAAAAGGGTGGTGGAGATAGAAAATGGGAGATGAGGCAAGAACTATTTAAGAGCAAGAATCTCCAGGGAGGGGCTTAACGTAAGTCAGATTTTGAGAAGGTTGAAAGAATGTGGTGCCACTGAGAAACAGGGCAATGAATGACAAGAGGGCTGAGGGTCTTGGGTCCCCAAGGGATGGTGATTGTTGAGTTGACACGCTGAACTATACTTTTTGGCATGACGTCCAAGTGGAAATGTCCAGGAAGCAGATGGAGAGGGGAACTGGATCTCAGAGGGTAGAGTTACAAATTTCGAAGCCATTTGTACCCAGATAAGATTTGAAGCCTTAGGAGATTAAAAGTCTTTCCCAGAATGCAATATTGTCCAAGGTATCACACGTTTATAACTGCTGGGGGTGCAGAGGAATAACAACTTCACATTCCACCTCTGCCGCCAACCTGCTGTATGGCTTTGTACAAGATACTCTACCTCCTAAGCCTCAGCTTCCTTACATAGAAAACAGGAATTCTCATACCAACCTCTCTGAGCTGTTGTGAATAATAAGCAAGTAACTCCTTGCAAAGCACCTGGCATTCTGCCTGGTGCAAAGCATAGCCTCAAGTTTTGGTAGGTCTCTCTGATTTCCCTTGCCCTACCCCACACAGCTCCCAAGCAAGCCGTAGCACAAGTGCCTTCCATGAGTAGAAAATGAGTCCAGCAACAGCACACAATCAATTTGCACTCACCTCAATGGTATGTGAAGATCAAATCTTGGCAGACCAATCTAATTTTCTTTGATGAATAGATAGGCCGTGTAGATAAGGAATGAGCAAGAGATGCAATCGTTCTGTGCTGTAGTATGACCTCAGATTCCACTGCCAGTGACTTTTCATCACTGAGATGGAAAAAAAGAAGAGAGGGGAGCCTGGGTGGCTCAGTCCGTTAAGTGTCCAACTTCAGCTCAGGGTCATGATCTCATAGTTTGTGAGTTCCAGCTTTGCTTTGGGCTCTCTGCTGTCAGCACAGAGCCCACTTCAGATCTTCTGTCCCCCCCTCCCCACCTCTTCCCTCCTCACTCTTTCTCTCTCCCTCTCTCTCTGAAAAATAAACATAAGAAAGAAAGAAAGAAAGAAAGAAAGAAAGAAAGAAAGAAAGAAAGAAAGAAGACCCTTATTTCTTAGGTGCAGGCACCAAGAGCTGATTAATATCACCCAAAAGGTGGCTTATCGATGACTCAGCCTCAACCCGGAAGTATCCAGTGTGATCTCACTCTTGTCAGAGCTGGCACTGGTGCTGAACATCTCTATCTTTACCCCAGTGATGTAACTGAGAACTTCCTAATTAAATCACAGGTGACAGCAGGTTGTGAGGCATTAGTAAGAGGGTAGGAACAGAAGTCAAAATAGCATTAACTGACTTAAGAAATAGTTCATAATGAGGACAAGGTTTGGTAGGAACAAGTGTAACTCACACATTTTGAAACAGACTAAATAGACAAAAAGAAGGATGTGTATTGACTAGTTCGAGGATTCATCAACCAGTTTCACCCAGAGTTGTAGGCAGGGAAGTAATGCTCAAGTATGGTAGGGGTGTCTGGGTGGCCCTGATGGGCTAACATGTGAAAGAAGAGGGCGAGACAGCAGAAGAAAAGAGAAAGAGAGACAGGATAAGAAAGAGAGACAGGGAGAAATGGTAGGCAAATGTGATGTTAGAGTGCTGTGATGTCTGTTAAAAGCGGAAGATTCTAGTTAATTGAAAGTTGAGGTCACTCATACAGCCTATAAAGAATTTACTGAGCATATAATGTATGCCAGGCACTGTATCCAGAATCCTGCTCTCATGTGCTCTTCCTTTCTTACCTGACTTTTAAATGTTGAAGAGCTTTTACAAGCCCTTAGATGTCTTCTCCTTCCATCTGTACTCACTCCTTTGGCGATGTCATCCCCAACCAAGGCTTTCCACACCATCCATCTGCTAATGACTCACAATGCAGACTTCCATCACAGACCCTGGTGACCAGTCATCTACTTGTCCTTTCAAAAAAATTCACAAACTTGGAACACCTTGGTGGCTCAGTCAGTTGAGCATCCAACTCTTGATTTCGGCTCAGGTCACAATCTCACAGTTCGTGAGTTTGAGTCCATGTTGAGCTCTACGCTGATGGTGCGGAACCTGCTCAGGATTCTCTCTTCCTCTCTCTGCCCCTTCTACCACTCAAAATAAATAAGTAAACTTTAAAAAAATATTTTTTAAATCACAAACATGGTTCATGTGAAGTGGAATCTTGAGTCTTCTCTCTCCCACCCAAACCTGTCCCTTCCGCAGTCTTTCCCATCTGCATACAACAGGGGACTTGTCTTGGGTTCCCGTGTCTGATGTCCCATTGCCTCTAATTCTCCAGAATGAGAATTAGATCTCACAGCTGAAAAACAAGACCTGATTATTTCACATCCTAAAGATCACTGCAAACAACCAGGACCAGAGCAGACGCCTCCCTCCTTCCTACCCTGTGCCTTCTCCTCCCCCTCATCCCTGACCTCCAAATGTGACCTTGCCTGAACCAGCCCCATCACAACCAATCCAACAAGAAGTCTGAGGAAGACAAGACAGTCTTTGGGGTCCATTGCCTTGGGAAGGAGGACTGTTCATGAGGAGAGATTACCAACCTCCATGTGGGGAAAGAAGGAGTTGGATTCCAAAGTGATGGGAGGCTCTAAGACAGAGGTCGGTAAACTTTCTCTGTGATGAGCCAGATGGTAAATACTGTAGGATTTGCTGGCTGTCCGGTCTCTGTCACAAACACTCAACACGACCACCGTAGCATGAAAGCAGTCATAGACAGTAACAAATGAGACACACATGAATGAGCAAGGCTGTGTTCCAATAAAGCTATTTATAGGTCCTTAAATTTGAAACTCATATGATTTTCACATCTTCTTCTCAATTTTTTCAACCACTTAAAAAGTTTTAAAAAAATACATTCTTAGCTCACAAGCTATACAAAAAGAGGCAGCGAGCCAGGTTTGGCCTCTTGTCCGTAGTCTGCCACCCCCTGAATTCAGGAGAAGCACTTGCAGACAGTGTGGGGACCCGCCAGAAGGGGGAACAGTGACATGGCACTCCCCAGTGGACACAACTGATGACCTGTGGACTTCAAGCCTATCCTGGGTGGAGCAAAGTGTGATGAGAGGGCAGTGGGGTGTTTTCTTCTGGAAGCTGGAAACACACACACAGGAACATAAGCCCAGGCCTGCTTCCTAGCTGGGGTTGCTGAAGACAGGACCCTTCAGGACGCAGCCCCTGCCCCGAGAGAAGTAGATCTCAAAAAACACCGTATTTTTATAAAATGGTGTCTCCTTAACTCCAGCTCTCTCTGAAGTAAACTGAAAATGTACCAACATGGTTACAAGTGATTTATTGGCATTGGGGGTTTCTTGCATAGGTTTTTTGAGCATTCATTTTAAAATTTCTACTATTGCTGGTGTCGTTCAAAAAATTATTTAGGGGCGCCTGGGTGGCTCAGTCAGTTAAGCGTCTGACCTCGGCTCATGTCATGATCTCAGACTGCGTGAGTTCAGGCCCCGGGTCAAGCTCTGTGCTCACGGCTCAGAAGCCAAAGCCTACTTCAGATCCTGTGCCTCCCTCTCTCTGCTCCTCCCCTGCTCACACTCTGTCTCTCTCTGTCTCTCAAAAATGAATAAACATTAAAAAGTTTTTAATTATTCAAATGAAAGGTTAAGGACCGGTAGTAGTTAACAAGAGAGGCTGTGGAATGCCTATACCTGAGAGCTTTAAAGCTGTGACAAACAAGCATCTGTTTTGGAGGCTTTAGGGAGAGTCCAGCCGTCTCAAGAGACTTGGTGGGATAAGCACTAGGAGTCTCCTCCATCTCCTGTAATTCTGGGGCACAAAAGGAGACAGATGCCCACGGGAAAGAGCGATTAGAAAGAGCAACTCTTCTTTCCTTTTCTCCGACAGCAGAGAGTTTGGATCAACTCCCCAAATCCCCAAGTAACCCGAATACCCAGCAAAAGAAGTTTCCTTTGAAATTACATCTGCCTGCATAAGATGGCCACAAAGTCTGCATTTTCATGCTGAAATAACTCCCAAAATGCTGAAATAACTCCCATTATTAGAGCTGCTGTGATGCTAAAAGATTTTTGAAGAGGACAAAGCAAAAAGCTTCTCCATATGAGGAGGGCTTTGTCAGAAAGGACTGAGTACAAACTACAAACAAGGTGCTGATGTATTTTTCCCTACAAAAGGTGTGGGTGTCCTTGAGAAATTGTCCCCATCCCTTGGCCTCAAGTCCCGGAGAAGACAGAGACAGACTTTTTCAGGAGGTTAGTTTCTCCTCCGGGTGGCCCCTGAGTTTCTCAGATCTGTGAGTCAGGACACTTTCTCTCCACCTTCTGAGTTTTCCCTCAGGTGCTAGAGAGTCTGGAAATCCATATGTAATTGGCAAGCTGTGGAGATGCCACAGAAGGCAAAATTCAGTGCGGTTTGCTCTTCCCACGCGGATTTCAAATCACTGGAGTACCAGTAGAGCCAACACTGAATTTTTGCCCCCAGTTACACCATATAACTGTTGTTTTTTTTTAATACCAGGGGGATAGATATTATGTAAGATTCTGTTTTCCAAAATTTTTTTCTGGCTGTCACCTTTTGCTGTCCAATCCGTTTCTGCCATATGGACGGCATAAGCTTTGCCGCTGTGATATTATTTATGCCGTGTCATTATCAATCAAGGTATCCAGAGAAGTCACTTAACAGAGATGCAGCAGAGATACCGCTAAGCCTGCTCAATAACCATCCACCAGAGACAAAAATCTTCATTCACTCACTCCTTTCTGTCCTGGACAGAATTATGTGGCTTACATTCACAAGAAACACCCTTGCAAATATTTTCTCTTAGCTATGCGTACTTCTCTCTATTGCAAGATCAATAATTATGAACGGATAAATACAAAAAAAGAGCAGTATCACTTAGATGATCCTCCCTACTGGTTGGGCACCTACCGCATTCCTGCTGCAGAGCACACATGCTCCCCTCCCCCGACCACTGCACAGGCACGCATTACTCATCGCTTTTTACAGCTATGTAAACTAAACTGTAGGAAGTTAAATAACTTGTCTGGGCTCATACTTCTGGTATGATGTGGAGGCTGGCTTCAAGCCCAGCTCTATTTGCCTCCAGTGCCTTCTTCTCAATCTTCCACGACGCCTCCCTGAGTAACTACCCAGGGCTGACCGAGCATTTTCCATGGCTGTCCCTCAAATGCATTCATTTGCCTCTTTATAGGAAACTTTCCCCCACCTCTTTCTTTTTTTTTTTTTTTAATATTTTTATTTATTTCTAGGAGAGAGAGAGAGACAGCGTGAGCAGGGGAGGGTCAGAGAGAGAGGGAGATACAGACTCTGAAACAGGCTCCAGGCTCTGAGCTGGCAGTCAGCACAGAGCCCGACGCGAAGCTCGAACCCACGAACCGTGAGTGAAAGTCGGACGCTTAACCGACTAAGCCACCCAGGCGCCCCTTCCCCACCTCTTTTAAAATTGTTGCTTTTCATTGTAATTGTCCAAAGGAAGACTTTAAAGAGAAATTTCGAATCAGGAGTGTCCCTCTCTTCCACAAGTGGTTTTAGTTTTTATATCTTATTCCAGGCTTTATCCATGCAGATTTAACTAGTACATTGTTCTTAAATGCTAAAAATTGTATACCTTTTTTGCTCTTAACATTATACCATGAACGCATTCCTGTGTTTGTACATCATCATTATAGTTACTAATATAGCAACTGCATACAATTCCATCAAGCTGATACACCTCAATTTCTTAACAATTTCTTAAACAATTTCTCCTACATCAAATTGTTTATAATGCTATAATATAAGTAATGTTATAATAAATTTTATTTCTTAAGTAACATTTACACTGAATGTGGGGCGTGGGGCTCGAACTTAAAACTTGATCAAGAGTCACAGACTCCACCAAATGAGCCAGCCAGGCCCCCCTACAATAAACTTTTTTCACATACATGTGCTTTTTCCTTTTCCTGGGAATTTTCTTTGACTAAATTCCCAAAAGTATAGTTACAAAACCAAAGGGGTTGACTGTTGTGCATTTGATCCTTGTTCTTCTATCTTGAACACGAACTTCAACATTCTTCTCCTCATCTTCAAGCATAATCTTCAAGAGCCAGATTCAATTCAGCATATCATTTCCCTCATGCTTGATGGGGCATTGGGTTAAAGCAGAGCCTGCTCACCCTCACAGGTGTGGCCAATTTCTGAATGTGAGCTGCCCTTCTTCAAAAATTCTTATGTTTGCCATTCAAATACAGGCCAGGAAGATTTAAAAAATAATAATAATTACTCGTACTGGCAAGTGTATGAAGAAATAGACACACTAATAAATTTCACCAAGTATAAACCAGTATCACCTCTCTCGAAGAAAATTTGGTAATATGTAGAAAAAGCTCTAAAAATGTATATAAGCCTTAATCTAACCATTCTACCTTAATAATTTCTCTTAAAGGGGGAAAGTCAACAATAGGTACAAATATTTAGCTACAAGCTGAATCTATAGCATTTCTTATATGAACAAAAATGGAAATAAATGTATGCCCCAAAACAAGGAAATGGCTTAAAAATGTAGGACATATAATGGGATACTGTGCAACCATTTAAAACTATAATTGTCAGTGAGAGGCTCCCAGCCAGTCCAGTCAGTGGAGCATGCAACTCTTGATCTCAGGGTTGTAAGTTTGAGCCCCACATTAGGTGTAGAGATCACTTAAAAATACAATCTTAAAAAACTTTTTTTTAATAAATAAATAAATAACATTATAATTGTAGATAATATAATATATTAATGACATAAACACAAGCTTATAATATACTTAATTAAGAAACAATTCATAAAATGACATTTATTATATTACCTATTTGTATAACATAGATAGAAATAGTTGTAGATATTCTTCAGTTAATAGTATTTATAACCAAAGAGTGAAGTTACAGGTGTTTAATGGTTTTGCCTTTTTATTTTTTACACCACAGATATTATTGCTTTTGTAATTAAGAGAGGCAGACAGATAGACACAGAGAGGGAAGTTATTTAGACCAGTTTCTAAAGCCTGCATGGGTACAAAAAATGTTTTCCATACTCCATCCCACTGACACAGGAACAAAAAGAACCGTCTGCATCATCCTCTACATTCTATGTGCTTTGTCATCCATACATGCAAATAGCAAAAGAATAGACAAGGGATTAGAAGTGTATGGTGATTAGGGCACCTGGCTGGCTCAGTCAGCTGAGCATCCAGCTCTTGGTCATGATCTCATTGTTCGAGCCCCACATCAGGCTCTGTGCCGACAGTATGGAGTTTGCTGGGGATTCTCTTTCTCCTCTCTCTCTCTGCCCCTCCACCTCTCAAAATAAATAAATAAAGTTTAAAAAAGAAGTATATGATGATGAATGTAAGGGAAATATCATTCTCTATCTCAGTCAAAATACCAGTACCCCCAGTTCAGCAAAGGAAGAGAAGGTGACTCAGCTCCTCTACCAGGGACTCATACAGGTGCACTCACCAGGAGGCAGGAATCATGAGGCGCCATCTTGGAGGCAGCCTACCACATTCCCCAGTCAAGATGCCCCATTGCTGAAATCCCCTCAGCAAGAGAACTGGGGGCTCAGGAACGTAAAGCCGCTGAAAAGAAATGAGGCCCATGCTTGCAAATATTATGTACAAAAGTTCTAATAGATAAATTTTTAGTTTTATTAAAATAAAATAACAGACAATACAGTACATAAAAAGCTTATCAATGACATTAGATTAGAGGTAACGGGTACTATAGAATTAATTTCCATTGCGTTATGCTTTGCTTTACCAGAACCTTTTACAGGTTTCCTTGCCAGCAGGTTCAAGGAGATTTTTATAAATTATTTTGCAAATACTACACACATCAAGAAGGTTTTTTTCCTCTGTGTCTGGCCCTATGTATGAGTGCCTCTCTTGTTGATTTACTCTGAGTCTTGCTCTGGTTATAATCCTAAAGACACAGCATTGGCCAAATGTAGCTCACTGCTCCAATACATGGAGGCGAGAGGGATTTCGGTCCCTCAAGGCCTAACATTAGAGATAGGAAGCCTCACCTACTTATTCCAAAGCACATGGGAACAGAGCTGGCCTCACACTTCCCTTGGCTCCTGGGCTGCTGGACCTACAGGCAGGCTGGGCTCTTTGTCTGCCTCACTCCCTCCACCTGCCCCAAGGATGCCCTACATTAGCTTCTACTGCCTTGGCTTCCTCTTCACCTCCTTTGCCATTTCTTGTTTCCAACTCATTGTTTAAACTATTGCCAACAAGACTGACAATCTCCATATAACATCCCCTAAATTCTAGACCATAATCCAAGGTATCAAGTAAAGCAAAGAGTAGAATTTGTAGAAGAAGATTTAGTGTGGCTCTTTAAAGTCTTTTAGTGGTTTGAATGTAAGCTTATTGTATACCTTCAGGGCTTACAGCAGAATATTTACTAGCCTTGTTAACAAATAAATGAATTAAGAATTGGAGGATACGGGGCGCCTGGGTGGCTTAGTCGGTTAAGCGTCCGACTTTCGCTTAGGTCATGATCTCACGGTTCGTGGGTTCAAGCCCCGCATCGGGCTCCATGCTGACTGCCAGCTCAGAGCCTGGAGCCTGTTTCAGTCTGTGTCTCCCGCTCTCTCTGACCCTCCCCTGCTCACGCTGTCTCTCTCTCTCTCCTAGAAATAAATAAAAAATTAAAAAAAAAAGAAT
Organism: Hyaena hyaena; assembly: GCF_003009895.1. Classification (NCBI taxonomy): domain Eukaryota; kingdom Metazoa; phylum Chordata; class Mammalia; order Carnivora; family Hyaenidae; genus Hyaena; species Hyaena hyaena. The sequence continues at coordinate 317,664 of NW_024080643.1, read as the reverse complement.
TGGAGGATACAAGTAAGCCTACTGGTCCCAGTTTGGCAAAGTAAAAAGTCAGCAACTCTATGCTTTCCTCACCTCTCCACCATTAAAAAAATATATATATGACCTGTGAAATTGTGCAGTCTGGGGACCCCTAGCTGGGGCCAGAAGGGCCACCATGTCATTTGTACTGTTAGTACCATGACTGTTCTGCCTCTTGAGGTCAGAAGACTAAGTAATGCATAGCAACTCTAAGATGTTCACATTAGAAGGCTGGAGCCAAGTAAGAAGACACAGAGAAGAATCTTATGGATGATACAGAATGTGCTTAGAAGGGGATGAAGATGGGAATGCAAACTGGTGCAGCCGCTCTGGAAAACAGTATGGAGTTTCCTCAAAAAGTTAAAAATAGAACTACCCTATAACCCAGCAATTGCACTACTGGGTATAGGTGTGTTGTTTCAAAGGGGTACATGCAACCCAGCAGCACTATCAACAATAGCCAAAATATGGAAAGAGCCCAAATGTCCATCGAAGGACAATGGATAAAGAAGATATACAATGGAATATTACTTGGCAATCAAAAAGAATGAAATCTTGCCATTTGCAACTATATGAATGGAACTAGAGAGTATTATGCTAAGTGAAGTTGGCCAGTCAGAGAAAGACAAATATCATGTGACTTCACTCATATGAAGAATTTAAGATACAAAACAGATGAACATAAGGGAAAGGAAGCAAAAATAATATTAAAACAAGGAAGAGGACAAAACATAAGAGACTCTTAAATACAGAGAACAAACAGAGGGTTACTGGAGGGGTTGTGGGTGGGGGGATGGGCTAAATGGGCAAGGGGCATTGAGGAAGACACTTGTTGGGATGAGCACTGGGTGTTATACGTAGAGGATGAATCACTAGCATCTACTCCTGAAATCATTATAGCACCATATGTTAACTAACTTGGATATAAATTTAAAAATAAATAAGTAAATAAAAGGAAAAAAAGAAGTGGAAGAAGAGTTATATCATGGGGAGAATTTACCTGCTTTCAGATCTGGGTAAGTCCAAGGGACCTAGTGGTAGGCTCTCCTGTCCTGGTAATATGGTAATGTCTAGCATCAGGACAGCAAGATATATGTGGAATATTACTCGGCAATCAAAAAGAATGAAATCTTGCCATTTGCAACAACGTGGATGAATCTAGAATGTATTAGGCTAAGCGAAACAAGTCAGTCAGAGAAAGACAAATATCATATGATGTCACTCACACGTAGAATTTAAAAAACAAAACTGGGACGCCTGGGTGGCTCAGTCGGTTAAGCATCCTACTTCAGCTCAGGTCATGATCTCACAGATCGTGGGTTTGAGCCCTGTGTCAGGCTCTGTGCTGACAACTAGCTCAGAGCCTGGAGCCTGTTTCAGATTCTGTGTCTTCCTCTCTCTCTGACCCTCACCTGTTCATGCTGTCTCTCTCTCTCTCGGAAGTTTAAAAAAAATTTTTTTTTAATTAAAAAAAACAAAACAGATGAACATAGGGAAGGGAAGCAAAAATAAGATAAAAGGAGAGAGGAAGGCAAACCATAAGAGATCTTTAAATTCAGAGGACAAACTGAGGGTTCCTGGAGGGGTGCTGGGTGGGGAGATGGGCTCAATGGGTGATGGACACTAAGGAGGGCACTTGCTGGGATGAACACTGGGTGTTACACATAAGTGACAAATCACTAAATTCTACTCCTGAAACCATTATTACACTGTATGTTAACTAACTTGGATTTAAATAAAGTGTTTTTTTAAATTAAAAATGGATAGTAAGATGTATAAACACTATATTGGTCACCCACTGGCCAAGTGACCAAAGCTAAACTCAATCAAATTAGCTTAGATAAGGAAGGCAGGGACTGGGAGGCAAGGATCTGAATGTCATCAGAATTCTTTCTCCCCATCCTTGTCTCTGCTCTGTGAGAAGACTGCATCCTCTCCTCCTACAGAGAGCTTTTCTTTACCAAACAGTGGACATGGGCACCCACGCCTCACTGGTTCATAGTCAAATGGCTCCGTGGTCAGAGAAGAGAGGATCCTTCTGCTAGGTCCCGCTAGGAATGTCCTGCATGAGGATTGTGTTGGGTGACATCCATCTCTACACCAGTCATTATAGCCAAGAGGCCAGCTGTGTTTACTTGGATTCCCTAAGCCTCACTTCCCTCATCTGGAAAATAGGGAAAATGTTAACACCAACCACAAAGTGTTGTTGTAGAGATTAAAATAATTTAAGTGAGACAGTGTATATAAAGTACTAAAGTCTATATCAGGCACATAGTAACTGTTCAGAAAGTCCATTGCCTATTTTGGCAATCATTAATGCTCTGTGATCTGCTCAACGTGGAGACCAAAACACAATACCTATCTTCTATTCTTGCTGACCCTCTCCCATTCCTGCAGCCAGACTGGAGTTATGCTGAACACTAATACATAACCTATACATAAAACCATGCATTCTGGAAGGTGTGGGAGGGGCAGCAAAGGCCAAAACCAGAATCACATAATTTAGGACTTAAAGGAACTCCTTGATATTTCAGATAATAAAATTGTACCCTTACCTGGCTAGATAAAGGAGAAAATATAAATTAGTGCCCATATCCTGTTACCATGAAAAGCTAGCACATGGGACCTGCAGGCTTAAAAGCTAGTTTCAGTAGTTGTGGATTTGTTTCAAGGCCTCTGTTTCTTCCACCTGGAAAATGGGGATAGTGATCTTCCCCTTCTACTCCCACACTAGGGTGTGGTGGGACTTAATGAGGCACTGTTGGTAAAATGCTTTGAGCCTAGCTAATGAAAGCACTGTGCAAGCACTCACATTATCACATGGACCCTTTGTGGTCATGTGTGTTTAGAATAAGAGGTTGGTTGGCACCACTTCAGAGCACTGCTAAGAAATGTAGATATACTGGGGGCGCCTGGGTGGCTCAGTCGGTGAAGCGTACGACTTCGACTCAGGTCATGATCTCGCGGTTCATGGGTTTGAGCTACTCGTCAGGCTCTGTGCTGACAGCTCAGAGCCTAGAACCTACTTCAGATTCTGTGTCTCCCTCTCTCTCTGCCCCTCCCCCTCTCATGCTCTGTCTCTCAAAAATAAATAAACATTTTTTAAAAAATTTTTTAAATAATATAAGAGTCCTATTTCAACTATATCTCAATAAAACTTGGGGAAAACCCTAATATAGGAGGAGAGGTAATTATGTGCAATAGAGCAGCAAACTGAAAAACAGATTTTTAATAATATACTGAAATAACAATGAGATCATTAAAAAAGCATTAATCCAATGGTATACATTAGGGCCAGCTAGTGGCTCATGAAAACTGATTGTGAAAGTTTTAGGAATTTTTTTGAGCTGGTTGTTAAATACAGCCACTTAAAAAACTAAAGTATAGATGCTTAAAATATTTAAAATTATATTAAAAACAAACCTAACAAATTCTCAGAATTTATTATTCATAGTAATTGTATAATCATATACTCTCTAGAGGTCATTTATGTCTACTATTTAAGGCTATTGTGTCTATACGGTGGAAATACAGATAGTCCCTGACTTAACGATGTTTCGGTGTAAGATTTTTTGACTCTATGATGGTGTAAAAGCAATTTTCATTTGACCTCAGATTTTGAATTTTGATCTTTTCCCGGGTTAGCGATATGCAGTGCAATCCTCTCTCCTGATGCTGGGCAGCTGCTGAAGATCCCAGTCCACCCAGTGATCGCGAGAGTCAACAACCCATGTGCTGACAACCATTCGGTCCCCAGACGACCATTCTGATTTTCACTTTCCGTACACTATTCAATAAATTACAGGATATAGTCAATGTTTATTATAAAATAGGCTTTGTGTTCCATGATTTTGCCTGCTGTAGGCTAATAGAAGAGCTCTGAGCACATTTAAGGTGGGCTTAGCTACACTATGAGGATGAATAGGTAAGGTTTATTAAATGCATTTACAAGTTACAATGGGTTTATCAGGCTGTAACCCCACTGTAAGTCAAGGCAGATCTGTATTATATAATGACAGGCTACTTTGCATTTCTTCCCATCTGCATGTTTCAGTGATGTCCTTTCGGTAGTTTGAAATTAGCCACAGTAGGAGTATTTATACCACAGAAACTGGACTGCCACAAGTCAGGGATCCCCCTGCCCCAAAAAGCCAGTTGCCAAACATTTAGAAGCATGCCCTGTCTAGACCCATAAGGACAAGTAGAAGACAGGAACAAAAACAACAGCAAACAAAAAATGTCAACAATCTTCTGGAAACTAAAAAAGCAGATGAATAAGAGGTAATTAATTTAGCAGAGAAGATAAAGCCAAAACCAAGGCCACAGGAAAGGAAGCCTGTAAGAAGCAAGCTGGTTACACCACAGAACCTCAGAAAGAGACAGAAATTGGTTCCCTCTGTTACAGAACATGGGCACAGGTCATCTGGAAACAGTGGAGAGGTGGCATGAGACACACTACTGAAACGAGATTAAATGACCGTCTGATTTTAGATTGTAGGTTCCACAGTCCCCTTCTCCCTGGTGGCTCCCAGGACATTGGCATTGAGGCCAATTATACCCGATGGACAAAAGAACAAACGATTCGGTTCTAGGGAAGCCGACCAGTCCAGGGGAAAAGACTTACAGAGACCAATCCAGCAGGATTTTCCCAGTGAAGCATCCAGATCGCTGCAGAATCACAGACAGGGAGCCCACTGGCCAGCAAGCTTCGCCCGCATACACATCTCATCAGTACCAGCAGTATATCGCCAGACATTGGAGGGAAGCTTCTAACACGAAGAATAATGCTTTCCATGGTCCAGTAACTTATTCAGACAAGCTATCAAGTACAAGAGAAGAATAAAGACATTTATAAGGTCTCCAAACATTTGCCTGCCATGGGCCTTTCTGAGGGAGTTACTGGAAGATGTGCTCCAACAGAACAAAGAACAGACTGAGAAAGCAGACAGAAGCTCCGGGAACAGGGGATCCAACATAGAAAAGAAGGAAAGGGAAATCCCAGGATGATGTTGAAGGGATGCTCTGAGACGGTAAGTGCAGCGGGCACAGGAGGAATCACCCTGAGCTTGGAGTAGGAAAATGTCCCCACGGGGAAGGACTTGCAACTGAGAGATTGCCAATGCATTCACCACGCTGGGCAGAGCTTGGGGATGAATTACTCATAAACCCCCCCCAAACTACACAGTTAAATAGACAAGGCAAGTATTAGCTCCAAAGGGGGAAAGATGTACAAGAAATGTAATTATAGTACACTGTGAACAATACTCACATAGTTAAAATAATGTAAATACTGATTGGTGATTTAATTAGACATTGTGATGTCCCCTAATTTGAAAGATTCTACAGTGCACCTATTTTTCACATTTTAACATCTTGAAAATCATACTGAATCTCGTAGCCAATGTGGTAAGAAAGTATTGGATCAGGGGCTCCTGGGTGGCTCAGTGGGGTAAGTGTCCCACTCTTGATTTTGGTGCACTCATGATCTCATGGTTTTTGAGATGGAGCCTCATGTTGGGCTCTATGAAGACAGCATGGAGGCTCCTTGGGGTTCTCTCTCTGCCCCTCTCCCATGCACAGGCATGCACGCTCTCTCCCAAAATAAATAAATAAACATAAAAAATTTTAAAATATAGGCACTTTTGTTCTTTTGTAGTGACTCATAAATAATGCCACATCGTATATGGATTGCAGCTGTGTCTGGGAGAAGGAGGAAAGAGCTAAACTTTATCTTCCACAATAATAAGTCACGGGATGATTTTTTTTTAAGTTAATTTATTCATTTTGAGAGAGACAGAGAAAGTGCACAAGAGGGGGAGGGGCACAGGCAGAGGGGGACAGAGAGAGAGGGACAGAGGATCCGAAGCGGGCTCTGAGCAGACAGCAGAGAGCCCGTTCGTGACCTGAGCGAAGTCTGACCCTTAACTGACTGAGCCACCCAGGTGCCCAAGGCAGTGGGCGATTTCTAAAATTAACAAAGATACAGCTGTATAAGCATACTGTCCAGAATGATTGCTGCAAATGCCTGGAATACAACTACAACCCTAGACAGCTGTTGGCCCCAGGGAAATCAATAAGTGGAGATAAGAATGGGTAAGATAGGAAGCTATCCTGTTGTGATTTCTTTATAAGCCTTGTAAATGTGAATTTTAAAACTATATGGATTGAAAGTAAAAATCATATATATAAAAATAAACGTCAGAAAATGAAGCTCTCGATTTCAAGCCTCCCTGGGGCAGAAGTTTTCAGACTGTGAAAATCAAGAGGGATCTTTAAGGTCTCCCTATCAGGACAAAGGGTCTCGGGGTCTAATCCGGCCCCTCTCGTGGTCCAGGCCGGTGTTAGGAAGCAAGATGCCTGGGGACGCGCACCTGGCTTCACAGGCCACCCCTTGCCCCCGCCTTAAGGACCTCGGCCACCTGATTTTTCAGTCTCAGCGGAGGAGGGAGCTGGCCTCGGGTGAAGTGGAAACCGCGGCGCACACGACACGTTTTTCAAAAGCTCGTGTTCCGTCGATCCCTCGAGATCGAGAAAAGAAGTGGCGGTTTGGCAGGTGTGGCGGCCCTTTCCCTGCAGACATCTGTCAGTGGCTCTGGAAGCCGGGCCGGGCGTCCGTGCAGCCAGCACGTTCCAGCTGCCCGTCACGCTGGAGGGAGAGGGGGTGGGGCCAGACAGAGAGGCCGCGGGTAACGCAAGACGCGCCTCCGCCTTCGCTTCGAATGTCCGACGTGAACTCCTTCAGGCAAAGGGGCGCCCGGCTGTACCCCCGGGATGTCAGGGCACCGCCTGACTCCGCAGGAGGGAGGACATGCGCGGTCCCGCCCGGGAGCTGGAGGCGGCCACCAGTGCTTCGGAGCCCTTCTAGGGAGCGCAGGGCGGCGGTAGCGGCGCTGGGGGCCACCGGCTCCTCCGGAGCGACGTCCAGCTGCTGGGGACCGCGGCAGCCACACCACGTGTTCCGTGGGAAAGATTCTTCGCTGCTTGGTAAACAGCCGCAGCCTCGGCCCCGCCCCTGGTGTCCCCTCCCCCACCGCCTCCGTCCTGCCACCGAATTGGAACGTGTGGACCAGCAGAGGGCCTCCCGGAGCTGGCGCTGGACGCCAGGCTCTGATTGGCCGGGCCCCCTGGTTAAATATTTTAAATATCACTCCCTGCCCCTGGATCTATCAGCGAAAGGCCAGAAAGCAGACTTCCTGCAGAAGGCCCTCCACCTTCCTCTCCCTGCCTCCCTTTCTCCCTTGCCCAGAGTTTACCAGTTTAGAACCCGAGGGAATGTCTTTTGCAACCAAATGTCTTTTTCTATGTGCAAACAGAGAAGCCCCTTTTCTCATTCCCCTGGGGACCTCGGTGCTCCAGACTGCAAGGAAATTCTCCTGTGTGCCTCTTCCTTTTACTTCCCTAACTTGTTTATCCCCATGAAATTAGGTTAAAATGGCCAGGGAGAGCATCCTAAAAGGAGAAAATGAAGTTACTAAAGGCAGAAGGGCAGCGTCAGGGCCATGTGCTGACAGGGAGAAACAGCCAGGGCCTGGCCATGTGCGCAGCCCTGCTTGCTGGAGGCCGTGGACACCCACAGTCTTTAATCCTGGCTGCCCAGGGCCCTCTTTGCCTCTGCCTTCCCATCGCTGTCAGCTGCCATTTGGGTTTCCAGCCCCTACAGGAGAGGGTCCCCTGGGTCCTGTGTAGAACCCAGGCTGAGACTCCTGGCCCTAAGGATGTTCTGGATCCTTATACAGCCAAGGGGAGAGGCCTTCTCTTTCCCCGGAGCAGGACGGAGCAGGACGTTTAACTGGTCTCTTCCCTCTGGAGGAGGCAGATTGAGGTGTTATCATCAGTCAAAGGAGAGGCCCCAGCTCTCCAGGCTCAGTGAGGAGTCTAATCCCAGGGTACCCCACAAATAGTCTTTGGCACTTACAGGTGTGCATTATGAGCTGGAAATAGTTCCGTCTCTTGCATCTATCTCTATAGAAAACATTCTCCTCTTTCAAAATTATAAGGCCTTGGGACAACTGAGCAAATGGTCATTTTTGCTTTTGCTTTTTGTTTTGCTCGTTTTGTTTGTTTTTATGTGAAACCAAAAGCAGGCTCCAGAGTGGAAAGGGTCAGCCCAGGAAGGACGGCACAGAAGACAGAGTCCTTAGTCCCTCTGGCTGAGGTCATCTCTTCCGGAAACGAGAACAATAGTTGCTGACTGCCTTCCTCAAAGAATTGTCGTGAGTAGCACATTTAATCCAGTTGCCAAACGCCTCGAAAAGTATGAAGTAGCCATGTGAGTTTAAGGGATCCTGGTTTTCTCTTATTCCAGCAAATTCGTGATTGTGTGTGGGGAAGCTTCATGCAGTAAAGTCAGGGCATCCCGCACTTAGCAAAGTGTGCCTCTGCCTACCCAGCCTCAGTTCCCTGCTGGTCCATGTCCCACTCCAGGTCCTTCCCTCCGCAGATGCCCGCTATGAGATATCCTCACAGTAGCCACTGTGTTCCCACGGAGTGCTCGTGGCAGGGTGTCCCCAGGCAGGGGTGCGTGTCTGTGAGGCCTCTCTCCTAGGCCCGCTGCGGTTGGCCGTTCTGGGTCTGCTGGAAGATGACAAGGGAAGAACCGATGTAAAGACCAACTTGTTTAACCTGCATAGAAGAGGCAACAAGTTTAAGGGGCCTTGGGGGAAGTCTTCAAAGGCCTGCTGCAGCAGAAAAAAGATGGAAGTGTTCTGAACAGTTTTAGAGGTAGAACCGGGTGGGCCCTGTCTCAGGATTAAAGAAGTCATTTTTTTTTTTAAGCCATCTTAACCATTTTTAAGTGTACAATTCAGCACTGTCAAGTATATCTGCATTGTTGTACAACAGACCTCTAGAACCTTTTCATCTTGCAAAACTGAAACTCTATACCCATAAAACATGAATTTCTCCTGCCCACCCTCCCCTTCCCCAGCCCTTGGCAACCACCTTTCTATTTTCTTTTTTTTTTTTTTTTTTAATTTTTAATGCTTTTTATTTATTTCTAGGAGAGAGAAAGATAGCGTGAGCAGGGGAGGGCCAGAGAGAGAGGGAGACACAGACTCTGAAACAGGCTCCAGGCTCTGAGCTGGCAGCCAGCACAGAGCCCGACGCGGGGCTCGAACCCACGAACCGCGAGATCATGACCTACGCGAAAGTCGGACGCTTAACCGACTAAGCCACCCAGGCGCCCCCCACCTTTCTATTTTCTATGTTTATCATTTTGACTACTTTAGACACTTCACGTGAGTGTAATCACACTGTATCCGTCCTTTTGTGACTGATTGATTTCACTTGGCATAGGTGCGTAATGTTCATCCATGTTGTAGCCGGTGTCAGGATTTCCTTCTTTTGTTCGGCTGCATAATATTTCACTGTGTCTTCATATACCTCGTATTATTTATTTCATTTGTTCATTGACATCTGGGTCATTTCCTGTCGGTTATCACGAATAATGGTCTAATGAACATAAATGTACAACTATCTCTTGAAATGCTGCTTTGAATTCTTTTGGATATATACCCAGAAGTGGGATTGCTAGATCATATGGTAATTTTATTTTTAATTTTTTTAGGAACTTCTGTTCCTAAAACTACTGTTTTCCATATGGCCGCAGCATTTGACATTCCTACCAACAGTTTCCAATTTCTCTGCATCCTTGCCAACAATTGTTTTTTCTTTTCTTTTGATAGTGGTCATCTTAAAGGGCGTGAGGTGGTATCTCATTGTAATTTTGACTTACATATTTCTGATGATTAGTGATATTGAGCATGCTTTTATAAGCTTGTTACCATCTGAATATCTTCTTCTGAGAATAGCCTATTCAGGTCCTTTGCCCATTTTTTAATCAGGTTATTTGGGTTTTTGTTGTTCTTGTACAGAAGTTCCTTATATGTTCTGGTTATTAGTCCCTTATCACATACATGATTTGCCAATATTTTCTCCCATTCCGTGGGCTGCTTTTTCACTCTGTTGATTGTTTCCTTTGATGCACAGAAGTTTTTAAGCGTGATGTAGTCTCATTTGCCTATTTTTGCTGTTGTTGCCTAAGAAGACATACTTTTTTTTCTTTTCAAATTTTTATTTAAATTCTAGTAGTTAACATACAGTGCAATACTGGTTTCAGGAGTAGAATTCAATGACTCATCACTTACATACAACACTCAGTGCTCAGCATAACAAGTGCCCTTCTTAGTACCCATCACCCACCTAGCCCTTCCCCCACCCATCTCCCTCTGTCAACCCTCAGTTTGTTCTCTATAAGAAGACACTTTTTAAAAGTATTTTTATGTTTATTTATTTATTTTGAGAGAGAATGGGAGCACACGTGCACATGAGTTGGGGAGGAGTGGTGAAAGGGGGGGAGAGAGAGAGAGAGAGAGAGAGAGAGAATCCAAAGCAGGCTCCATGCTGTCAGTGCAGAGTCCAATTCGGGGCTTGATCTCATGAACTATGAGATCACGACCTGAGCCGAAATCAAGAATAGGAGGGTTAACCAGCTGAGTCACCCAGATGCCCCTTAAAGAAGTTTTTTAAGTGATATATTTATATGGTAAAACATTTCAAAAGAGAAAGGGGGGCAGGTAGAGAGAGACAACGAGAGACATGTACATACACATATAAACATACCTAGATATATTCATATACATAAGCACATGAAATTCTCCCATCCACCCAATACCCAGCCTCCTAATTTTCTTTCCCAAAGGCAACGACAGTTGCCAGTATCTTTCCAGATAAAACCTAAGCATATATTTGTGTCTTCCCTCCTTTTTGATTAGATAAATGTGATATGTGTTATTAAGCCACTTTCTTTTCCTCACAAATCAGCATGGCCAGGGGCAGAAGAACCAATGTAAAGACTTCCCTGTCAGTATTTGAAAATAATTTAATTAAAAAAAATTTTTAATGTTTAGTTATTTTTAAGAGAGAGACAGAGACACAGAATCTGAAGCAGGCTCCAGGCTCTGAGCTGTCAGCATAGAGCACAACTCGGGACTCAAACCCACAAACAATGAGATCATGACCTGAGCCTAAGTTGGACACTTAACCAACTGAGCCACCCAGGCACCATGCAAATAGCTTAATTTTTTAACAGCTGACTATCAGGGTGCCTGGGTGGCTCAGTCGGTCAAGTGTCTGACTTCGGCTCAGGTCATGATCTCACAGTTCATGGGTTTGAGGCCTGCATCGGGTTCTGTGCTGACAGCTCAGAGCCTGGAGCCTGTTTCAGATTCTGTGTCTCCCTCTCTCTCTGCCCCATCCCCTGCACATGTTCTGTCTCTCTCTGTCTCAAAATTAAATAAACTATAAAAAAAAATTTAACAGCATCCTGATATTCCACAGAACAGATACTACTCTATAATTTGTTTAATCAGAGCCCTGGTTAAACATTTAAAGAATTGGATATATGCAAGCCCTTTGCTCTAATGGATATTTTTTTGCACACGTGTCTTTGAACCCATGAGGACCATATCTATAGGATAAATTGTTAAAAGCGGAATTGCTTGTCAAAGACTTGGTGCATTTTAAATTTTGATTCATCTAGTCACATAGAGGGTAAATCTGACCCCAAAATAATAAAGGCTTTGACCAACCAAGATTGCCTGAAGTGCTGTGCGTTACTTTAGGAGGCTGTGAGTGTCTAAAACCAAGACCAGGTTATGAACCAACTTGTTTAGAACGCCATTGGATATATGCAAGCGTTGTAAACCTGTTGCCCACAAAATTCCTCCCAACACGGATATGGTAGCTTCCTAGTAATAGGAATAGCCCAAGAAACCTGATACAGTTTTACTGAATATCATTCAATGGTAAAGCAAGATGTTGGGTTGATTTGCACCGGGAGGTACATGAAGGATGCATGTTAATGTAACCATGGCGAAAGAGTCCTTGAGTGAAGCAATGCTCTAAACTAAGGACCTCCCCGTAGTATGTCTGTACCATGTGGCCCCGAGCAAGTGGTTAGAAAGGATATTTGGGGAGTTCCTGTCCTTTCCATCCATCATCACTCACACTGGGCACATCCAGAACTCAATATGTGGAAAAGGGCTCTCTAGCAGAGGTGGCCAAACAGGAAGTGCTGTGTCATCAACAGCCATTAGTTCAAGGTCCTCAAAAGCAAGACCATGACACACTGATGTGTTGGAATGCCAATGTAAGGGTTGTATTTATTGCTCTTGCTACTTAAGGAAGGAACCAAGGTTTCTCAGGGATGGAAAGTTCCCTCTCTTACATCAGCTCATTTCGATTCCAGTAGTTGGGTTTTTTTGAAAGATCTTTCCTGTATACACAGAACTGAAATCTATTCCCTTATTGGTTTTAGTTTTTCCTTTCAGAGCCACCAAATACAAAATTTTTCTTCCTCTACATTCCAGACCTCCGGATATCCGAGAACAGCCAGTAGAGGCACATTCTGTCTTCTCTTCTTTGGGTTCCTTCTCCTCGTCTTCCAACCATTTCTTATGTGTCATGTTTTCCTGTCTTAACTGCTCTTTTTGAACACCTCCCAAGCAGTCAAAGGCCTCCAACAGTGTGCTTCCCAGAACTGGGCCTGATCCTGGCCAGAGAAGGGTAAAATGGAATCATTTCCTTGTTTTTCTACCCTGTCTTTTAACAGTAGAACCTAAAATCAGCATGCCAGAGATCTCTTTCTTTGGCCTGTCATACATACCTTTCTACCTTTTGGGGTAAAAGTACCCTGATTTCCCGTTAGGGAATTAACTCTTCCCCCATTCTGAGAAGTCCTGAGGGCGCTTCAGTCAAAGATTCTGCATGGCCTCTCCTACTGGGAGGTTATTGGTGCATGAAACCCAATCTAGGACATTCAAACTGGTTCCTAGGGTTTGGAACCTTTGAGAGAACCCTTTCAGAAAACACCAGAGCTTAGAAGTTCAAATGGAGGAACATAGAGTCTGTCCATTTATTCCTGCCAACAGCCTTCCTTCTTCCTGAGACCTGGCTCTTCAGCACCCAACAACCAACTATTCCATATCTTTCTAGCCAAGTCCTTTCCAGTTATTTCATCAGAATCTCTTTCAATTGCTTGCCACCAAAAAACTCTGACTCCATCAGATTACCTTGTTGGGCAGCAGTCCCAGCAGGGGAATCATCGTGGGCCAGACTCCTAAATCTGTTTCATAGGCTGTTTCTGTTCACAACACTCTGACACCAAATGTGTGTGGGTTTTTTCCCACACCGAACAATTCCCCAATTATCTGGACACCAATTAGGTGTTCTGTAATTTTCGTCTCACACTATCTCTCCAGAGCTGGTAGTACAGACCCCACAACTGAAGGGTTCAGTCCCATCAGCTGCCCCCACTTCAGACATCGGTTGCACATCCTGGGGCCTCCTGTGCTTCTGACCAGTGGCTGTAAAGTTAAGGGGGAGTTCCCATAACTCCCTCCTCAGGTTTGGTCATTTTCCTTAAGAGCCTACAGAACTCGAGGAAATGGTATATTGTAAAGGGCATTGTAAAGGATACAAATGAATAGTCAAGAGGAAGAGATGCATGGAGCAGTGGGGAGAGAGGGCAGGGCCGGGCAGCTTCCCCACCCTCTCTGGGCACACCCCCCTCCCTCACCTTGCTGTGTTCACCAGCCTGGAAGCTCTCTGAACTCCACTGTTTATGGAGGTTCATGGAGACCACGCTATGTACATCTGATTGATTAAATCACTGGACATTGGCGATTACTTCCGTCTCTAGCCCCTCTCTTCAATCATCTTATCAGAGTTGGTTCCTCTGGCAAACAGCTCTCATCCTGAAGGGATGAAGTCACTTCATGAGCATAAATCCAGGTGTGGTCGAGAGGGGCTTGTTTTGAATAACAAAAGAGGCTCATCTCACTCCTATCATTTAGGAAATCCAAAGGGGTCTAGACTATCTTGTGCCAAGAACCAGGCAGGAAGACGAAACACATATTTATTATTAGATCATGCTATCACTCTACTGCTGCCTGTTCTGTCCTTGGAAAGTTGCTTTGGGACCAAAACATATTCTTTGAGTCAGGATCCTATGATCTCTCTTATTTGTTCCCTTCTATCAGAAGATAACTGACTGCAGGGGCACCTGGGTAGCTCAGCCCCGTTAAGCGTCGACTTCGGCCCAGGCCATGATGTTACGGTTTGTGGGTTCGAGCCCTACGACTGGCTGTGTGTTGACAGCTCAGAGCCTGGAGCCTGCTTCAGATTCTGTGTCTTCCTCTCTCTCTTCCCCTCCCCCGCTCATGCTCAGTCTCTATCTAAAAAATAAATAAACATTTAAAAAAAAGAGAACTGATTGCACATTGATTTGGCCATCCTACCGTGAAGGTCCATCCCACTCTTTGACAAAAATGTTAAGCAGTTAACTATAGCCCCTGTGTATTGGCACCTTACTCTATGCCATCTCTCAAGGCAAGACACTCAGCATTCACAGAGGTTTCCCGGATGACCAATAAGTCATGGACCTGAGCTTCAAACCCAGATCCGTCACACCCAAATCTCCCTCTGAAGCCAGGGAGAAATAAGAGATTCCATTATGATTCACAGATCACGGTGACCTGGGGGGTAAGTTGTGTGTCCAGATGTTCCTGAATACCTGGGAGAAATGGGGTTAAGAAGAAGTTGGAGCCACACCAGGCTGCAGGAGGTCCCGGACTCCACGTGCGAATTAACAGAGTGACACAGCTAGACTCTGTATCCCTGAGTGTCCAGGTGGAGGTCTGAGGCAGCACATTACCAGCAAAACAAAGATCTGGGTGGGGAAGGGTGCTCCCAGTTAGGCTTTCTTCACCTGGCATCAACACAGTGATGCCCCCCACATGCAAGTGTCTGTGTCCCTTGGCACCCTCTTCCCGATTCAGAGGTCCCAGGAAAGACACCCCTGCCTTCTCACTGTGCCTCCTCACCCCAGCTCCCCACCTCGCTCCAAATAGAGACACGCCCAGAGAAAGGACACACACTGTGGGAAAATGTAAGTTATATTAAGATAAATTTAGATATGGCTTTTACTGGAGCCTTTCCTCTCACCCAGATTTGGTAGTTTGAAGATCCTAATTTTATAACCTCGGTCATGGGGAGAGCCTCGACTCATTCCTATCACTTTAAACAGCCTTTTATAGCCTCAGCGTCTAGAGTACATTTCCTCTGCTTTTTCAACATATCACATTTCTTGGCAGAACCATCTAGCAGAAAGCACCAAAATTTTTATAATGAGGATAAAATCAAAATTTCACACATCAGATTTGTCTTGTGGATTATTTCTTCCTGCTGCATCGTTCCCTATTTTAACTTCATTTTAGTGGCCAACAATTTTAAACTCGAATCCTACGTTGTTCAGTCATCTTAAAGGTTTTTGCTGCCAAAAGACATTTGCTCTTTGCTCTGACTTTAACATTGCTAAATTCGAAGACTTTGCCAGTGTCATCACTCAGGAGCTGGGCTGCATTCAGACAGTTGTTACCTCCCACTTGAGCTCTGGGGGTGAACTCCACAGTGGCCTCCTAGCTCTTCCGGTCTTAGTTTAACTTGGCTTCTCGCTAAGATGGGTTTTTTTTTTTTTTCTATTTTAAAATGTGTGCTGTGCTCTTGATTCCAATGTAAAGGTTATTTGTGATTGCCTTTAGGAGTAAAGATCAAATTCAAACCCAAAATATGACAAGACGCACTGCAGGACCCACATAGGGACCCTCACTCAACAACCACATGGGGCCAGGAGGCCAAAGTGGCCCTTGCCACTTCAGCTGAGTCACCATAGTCCCCCAACCTTCTGCTTTTTCCTCTGAAAATGCTTTCCCGTCTCTGCTCAGTGACTAACTCCATCACAAATGTGACCCAGTTTGTTTGGCAAGATGTGATTTTTTTCTTTTTTACTCACGTTGCTTTTCCTGGTCACGACTCTCTCACAGGCATTAAGCGGCTCACTCTTGGCACCCGGCTGGCCCTGCTGCTCAGCTGGATTGATGGCTTTCTCCCCAGCTGTTCCCTTTCCAGCCTGCCCTCCTCTCCCCAGCAAATCCATATCCCATTTGCTTTTCTGCAGCATTCTGATACCTCCAGAGTTTCCTTAAAATAGATAGATAAACACTAATCTCCAAGAGAAAGTTGTAGGGCAGAGCCCACAGATTTGTACCAGCTCAATAATCTGCCCTAGAAGGCAGCTAGATGAAAAGCAGGACAATGGTAGCCACCATGTACAGGGCTTTTTATCATTTACAAAGCACATTGGACTCACGTGGTCTCATTTAATAATTTATGTGATCACCCCCGGCATGGGCAGAAGTGGTCCTTCCATTTTTCAGATAGGAGACAAGGCTCAAAGAGAGGAAGGACTTAGCTATACAGTAGGAGACACAATTGCTATGTAATTTACATTCAATAAAACACACGATCATCAGCGTCCTTGCTCAATTTTGGCAAATGTATATGCTTATGTAACTACCTCCTGACAAGGCTAAAGAACATTTCTATCACCTAGAAAATTCCATCAGGCCCTTTCCCAGAAAACCCTCAACCACTATCTGATTTCTACACCCAGTGATTAGCTTGTCTTCCGACTCTACATCCTGTCTTTTTCCATTACACCATGTTATATCTTTGAAATTAATGGAATAGACACTACAGGTGGTACCTGGCCGGATTGTACAGACACAGGGCTTGGGGAAGATGGACCATAGTCTTTCAGCTGAAAAAGCTGGTCAACTGGTGGGGTCGATCTTGAGGCCTGCAGTTTCCGGAGTATGGAGATGGATCCCCAAGCAATGCAAAGGCCCCGCCCTCAGGCCTCAACGGCACTCAGGGTACACAGGATTACTGAAGGAAAATCATGACAAGGTTTAAAAGAGAGGGATAGAAATCCAGCTTTGAGATGAACACACCCAGATCCCAGCCCGTACCTCTGGGACCTCCCTGAGCTTCAAGGCGCTATGTGCAGCCACCAGCTGCTGGCAGCACCCCAAATTCTTATGCCAGACTCTTTCATGCCTATCACGCACATGTAATCTGTCAACTGGAAGTTTTGGAACTGGGGGCCTCCATTGTAGGGGGGAAGAAAAGCAAAAGAAAAATAATAAAAGGCAATTATATTGCTTCCAAGATTGTACAGCAAATGGCACTAATTCCCGAGTCATGTTAAGGTAGCGTTCCTTTCAGGCTTTCATTAATGAAGGGATGCATAATACAGTTAACTTTTATCGGCTTATCTGCCCACGGTTTTGGGCTAAAGTCTTGGTTCATTCTAGACGTAACTGGGTCCTCCTGGATCTTATGTATACATGGCGGTATGCTGGTAAATGTTTAACAACTGATTGTCCAGGAGGGGGAAAAATGCCATGACTTGATCTGGACAGTGAGTGATCAGTGCGTGGCCCAGGCCCTGTGCCTGCTGTGCGAAGCTCTCCCACAGTGGTGTTCTCTTTTCAAAAAATGTATTGTACAGTCGAGAATTTGCAAGGTATTCCTTTCTCTGCTGGATTGGAATTCCCAAATAAACCTGTAAAGTCACTTTGAAGTGCAGAATACATACAAACCAGCCTGAGATGAATCCCTCCATATCCCCACTCCAGTGAATCTAAAAAGCCAGCCTCCACCTTTCTTTCCCTGCTTCGGTTAACAGCCAGTCTTTAAAAGGTTTTAGAATATCTCTAAACATCCAGTTTTCTTTTTTGCTTTGTTTTGTTTCTCTCTTTAGAAGACTAACTGCAGAAAAGCACACGCATGCGATCACTTCCTGCTCCCGGATGAGCATCTACAGCCATGCACAGAGGAAAAGGGTGTCAGGAAGAGGCTGCAGGCAAAGCAGGCGCCAGGAGCTTATTCTAGGGTTAATACATATCAGGAGGTCCACCGCTCTGCCATCATATTCCTCGCCTACACAGCCATCCATGGCAGCAGGAGAAAAGATTCACGGGAATTTGCAGGTTTATGAAAGGAGCTGTGTGGTGAAGAGATTGCTCTTCCTTTTTACGTTGGGTCAGCCTTGGAGCTGGCCTCCTTGCTCTGCTGGCATTTACTGTTCCACACTGTTCTCTTTAACCATGTTAATTAGCACTCACACATCATGTATGTTTGCTCCTTCTTCCCAGAGAACTTGACCTCATTCTGTGCGACCTTTCCCAATTTTTCTCCATTTCCTGTCCCAACTTGCCCTTGCTCTCTGCTTTCTGCTCTGAGTTTTGTTTTCTGCTGTGCACATTTCTTTCGCAGGGAGGATTGGCATTACATTTTTAAGCCTTCTGATGACTGGAGACATCTCAAATAATTATCCAAGCTTCCTGTCTGTCTTGGTCAGCCCAGTCTCTTTCATGTCCTACATTCATTAGATTCCTCATACAGGCACGTTACTGACTGGTATGCAGAGATTCAAAGACATCCAAGGAGAGGTCCCAGCCCTCCGTGACTCTGTAATCTAAGAGAGGGGATAATAATAATATCTAAGCTGCCTTGACGGCTTTTGTCAGGCAATTTCCTTCCATTACCTTAGACCTCATAAGAATCCTTGAAATAGAAACTAATGTGACACTCATTTTATATGTGATAACTGAGGCTCAGAGAGGTTAAGTAACTTGCCAAGGTCGCCCGAATGATTCCCAAACCTGAGCCCCTTACCATACAGTGACAGGTAAGCACCCATATATAAACTAAGCCTGGGTGGCTCAGTCAGTTAAGTGCCAACTTCGGCTCAGATCATGATCTTATGGTTGGTGGGTTTTAAGCCCCATGTTGGGCTCAGTGCTAAGCACTAGGAGCCTGGAGCCTCCTTTGGATTCTGTGTCTCCCACTCTCTCTCCACCCCTTTCTCAAAGATAAAATAAAACATTTGGGGAAAAAAAAGCAATTTTTAAAAAATTAAAATATATAAGGGAGAAAGTGCTGATGGCAAAAATGAAGCAGAATTTATGGGTTGGGTGATTTTGGAAGTTGGAGATGGGGACCAATGGTGCTTCATGAAAACCTTTTCTGTGTGAAGTAGTGAGTTCCCCGGCCCTGAAAGTACTCAAGCAGAAATCAGAGCTCCCGGGGCGCCTGGGTGGCTCAGTCGGTTAAGTGTCCGACTTCAGCTCAGGTCATGATCACACAGTTTGTGGGTTCAGGCCCCGCGTCGGGCTCTGTGCTGACAGCCAGTTCAGAGCCTGGAGCCTGTTTCAGATTCTGTGTCTTCCTCTGTCTCTGACCCTCCCCTGCTCACGCTGTCTCTCTCTCTCCCAGAAATAAATAAAACATTTAAAAAAAAAAAAGAAAGAAAAGAAATCAGAGCTCCCTACAGTGCTGTGGGGTAGTGCCTGCATCCAGAAGAGGCCTCTCTCTGGGAGACCTTCAGCCCTTGGTATAATGATTTCAGCAAATGGCTTGTGAACTGAGCCAGCCTAGAAGCCCGGCTTCCTGTTGGTGTGGGTTGAGGGGAGAAGGGTAGAAAGAACCCAGGGGCCAAGTCTCCAGAGCTAGAACACACACAGAGGACGCTTTTCATTTTGAGTCTGGTTCTCCTGTGCCATAAAGCTCACCCATTACTTGGGCGAGAAGATACATATAAACACAGTTGCTGTTTGACAGCTAAAGAAGAAATAAATGTCATCATTTAAGTCGATGGTTCCCAAGGATCTTCCATAAGCCGGACTCAGGGGTTATACAAGTAAAATGCAATGATTGCAGTTATTACCAATTTTTCAGGGCTGATGGACTTGCACTACTCTCCCAAATGCTCCATGGCCTCTGTATTCAACTGAAGTTTGTCTCCTACATTTTTCTGAAGACTTTGGCAACTGCTACCATTTGTCTGCCAGGGAACACGTCTATGATAAAACAAATAAATGAGCATAGCTAACACAAATTAGCTGAAAAGCACAGAAATCACCAATTAGGCTTGATGTGACAGCTTGATTTTTTTTTTCCCCACGGACAGTTGGTGGTAATTTTAGATCACGTACATATATTATAGAGTCATACTTTTTGCCCATAAAATGGTCTTAAATCATTTAATAGAAATAAATAGGTCACTATTTCGTGGTAGTCTAGAAAGAGCATTGTGCTCCCCTGAGACTTCCCGACAAGGCCAGGTGATGACTTTATGATTATTTTACTGCGATATGAGTAAAAGGGTAGAGATTGTAAGTGGGGGGAATTGTACCACTGTTAGGCTGGAAGGCTTTTTGAAGTGTTGGCGGAAAACAGTTCACCTTAGGGGTACAAAGTATAAGGAGCATCCTAAGACTTCTCTCTGGTTGGTCCCACGTCCGCTATAGCAGGGGTCCTCCACCAGAGAGAAATCACCCCCAAGAGCTTTTTCAAAATGGACCCACACCTCCCGCCCCCGAGGACAGCTCCCAGGCCTGTCACCAGCCTATGACTGTGAGCATCTGCCAGTGGGAAGCAGATGGCATGCAAGTTGAAAAGGCCGTGGAGCGATTTCCTCCCCTTCACCTGCCTAAGAACCTCTGCCTGGGCCCCACTAACCAGAACATTTCATGGTGTTTCACCCACAGTTTAGATGTTCCCATTTGAAAGAGCCCCCTTAGCCAGCAGGGGACTGCCATCCACATCTCCTCCCTGAGCTGACCCTTCTCCCTGGTCCTGCATCAGAACCAGCACTGGGCCACGATGTCCCAGGCCCCGAAACAGGCCCACGGTCCCTACTTCCCCTGTGAAGCCAGTGTAGGCTGCAGCGCCTCTGCCCACCGGTGTTCACTGTGTTCCAGGGCCCTGAGCTTCACAGCATCCGACCCCTTGAGCTGATGCTCCTGCAGGGCCCATGCTGCCAGCAATGCCACCGTCCTTACTCAGAGCCCTGCCCCACGGCCCCTGAGCCCATCTCTCCTCCGAGATGTCCACAATTCCCGAGAGGCTGATGACATTAGCACAGGCCTCTGGAGCCACCTCTTGGACTATTTATTCATTATTTACTTATTTATTTAAATGTTTATATGTTTAAATGTTTATTTCTGAGAGAGAGAGCTCAAGCAGGGCAGGGGCAGAGAGAGAGCAGGAGACTAGGAACCCCGAGCAGGCTCTGTACCATCAGCACGGAGCCCGACACGGGGCTCGAGCCCACGACCCGTGAGGTCATGACCTGAGCTGAAATCAAGATCAGACGCTCAACCGACTGAGCCACCCAGGTGCCCCCAAACCCTCTGTTTAATCTCTGTCAGGCACCCCAACTCAGGGTAGTCAGGACTGACCTCATCATCTCCTGCCCTAGCGCACCTCTTCTCCTACCATCTCAAACTCGGCTGTTGTGCCACCATCTTCCCAGCCACCCAAGCTAGAAACCTGGGAGTCATCACCAAATTCTTTCTCCTCCAGGCCTCCATCCAGAGCCAATCAAACATCAGGTCCTGCTCAGTTTATTTCCTTGGCTTTCCTAGGATCACAGCCCTGGCTCAAGCCTTTATCATCCTATCTGGATTCGCTGCAACAGATCTCTCCAGCTTAGCCTCTTCTCCCACGAATTCCATCCTCCATACTGCTGTCAGAGGGTTCTATTTACAAAGCAACTCCTGTATCTGACACCATCATTGCTGGAAAACCAATGAAGCCCGAGGTCCTTCCTATATTACACATGGCCCTGTCTCCCCATCTTCATCCCCAACCTTGCCTCACCTAATATTTTAAGCCCTATCAAGACAAAACTCAACTCCTGCCTCCCCATGACCTACACCTCAAATTATCCTTCCACTTCCTTCTGCCTTGGAGGCTGACATTGGCAGATATCACCAGTCATCTCTGATCCCCCCACTTGCTTCCCAGGGTTAGATGTCTTTCTCAAAGGCCCCATGATCCCCCGCACTTACCTCTGAATTACCCTATTGATTTATATTTTCTGTTTACAGGTCTGTCTGTTCCCATGCACATTTGCTGTTTGAGGGCAAAGACTGTGTTTTCTTTTATCTTTGAATTGTGAGCCCCTAAAATAGTGCCTGGCTGGTCACAGAGCAGAATTATACAAAGGGTAAAAATCTACAGCAAGCTTCGGCACAGGACTGTGGGCATCTCTAGCCTTCTGGGAGGAAATGCCAGAGTCACAGCTACCCCACACCTGTTCATGCTGTCACATCCTATAGGCATCTCTTTGCGATTATGACAGTTTCCAAAGTCTCTAAAACAGAGGCCCAGGGGAGGACTCACAATGCCTTCGCTCAATCAGCCCTGACCATCCTTCTCAGTCTCTAACTGTGAATGCACCTGAGATATTGGTCAAAACCAAGTATCTCATCCCAAGCTCCCTTTCCCAAGACTGGAAGTCACCTAAGGTTCTCCACCACCTGCCTAGATGCACACAGGTCAAGTGTCTCCTCCTTGCCGCAGTCCTGCTCCCACATAACCCCATCAAAGTCACCCCATGGCCTAAAGTGCCCCACCACTAGCGTGGTCCCATAGGGAAGCAACATGGTGGCGTCTTATCGTCCCCACACTGACTTTCGGCTTGGCCCCTTGCCAGACTTCTGGTTCCTTCATCTTCTTGGGGCCACAGAGAAGGGGCTTCCCCTTTGAGAAGTAAACAGTACTATTAGGCCTTTTTTTTTTTAACGTTTATTTATTTTGAGAAAGACAGTGCAAGTGGGGAAGGGGCAGAGAGAGAGGGAGAGAGAGAATCCCAAGCAGGCTCTATGCTGCCAGCACAGAGCCCAATGCAGGGTTCAAACCCATGAAACCATGAGATCATGACCTAACCAGAAACCAAGGGTCAGAGTCTTAACAGACTGAGCCACCCAGGTGCCCCCTATTAGGCCTTTATAGGGCCACCCATGCCTCTTAGCACAACCTCCAGAGAAGAGAGACATGACTTCTGGTATGGGAAATCTGCTCACCCTCCCCACCCCAACGCCCCTTCTGATAGTCACTGGATACTTACATGACACTCAGCAACTATCTTACAAAAGGCAGTTTAATGTCATGAGTAAGACCACAGGCTTTGTAGTCAAGCTTGGGTTCAAATCCCAGGTCTGCCAGTTAGTAGCTGTGTGATCTTGGGGAAGTTACTCTCTGTACCTTTCTGTGCCTCAACTTTCCATCTGTAAAATGGGTAGCAATAGTACCTCCGCCACAGAATTGTTCTGAGGAGTAAATGAGTTAATAAAGGAACAGTGCCTGGAAACTTGTGAGGGCTACACTAGTAGTAGCTATCATTGTATATATGCATTATCACAATGGTCTTATTCTACAGATGAAGACAGTGAGGCTTGAGATACAAGCCAGACCAGCAGCAAACATCTCTAGGACCCACCTTCTCTCTTTTTATATATATTTAAAAAATTTTTTAACATTTATTTATTTTTGAGAGACAGAGAGACAGAGTGTGAGCAGGGGAGGAGCGGAGAGAGAAAGAGGGAGACACAGAATCGGAAGCAGGCTCCAGGATCTGAACTGTCAGCACAGAGCCCAACACGGGGCTCAAACCCACGAACTGTGAGATCATGACCTGAGCCAGGGGCCCCCGGCACCCACCTTCTCAACCACAAAGGCTGTGCCCTGCCTGAACCCCCTCAGCTTAGAAGCTAGGTCTCCCTTCCCAAGGGCTGCACTGAGCAAGTTCTTCTGCATCCTTATACAGATAATGCTTATCTTTTTAGTAGGAAACATGCCCTAAGCTGATTCAAAAGTAGGAAATGTCTCATACTGAAATGCAAGTCCCTTTGATGAAAAAAAACAAAACCAAAACAAATATCCTTGCCAACTAACACCTGAACTCGCCAGTCCACGCATAGGAAACTGATATGGTACTGGGAACCCAGGGTTCCGAGCTTTGAAGGGGTGTTTTCAACAGGCACCTCCACTATGTCCTGGGAACACCAGAGAACTGCTTGTGTGCACAGACCGTGGCTGCAGGTGGGGCACGGGTGACTTCAGCTGCCAAAGGTCAGCTGGCAGGAAGCACGTTGGTGCCCTGGCGGTTTCTGGGACCACGTGATCTAACTGCCAGGTTAGACTTCTGCAATTACGGCCCCCGGGGACCAGCCTGAAACAGACGTAGGTTGCCATTAATTTAGAAAGGCTAAAGCCATAGCACTTCGGCTATGAGGGAAAACCTGGGAAGGAAAAGTTTACTTTAGTTCAAGTTTTTGGCAACAAACAGCATGATAAACAAGAAAGTTGCAGCCGGATGATTAACAAGGCAGAGGAACCTTTGCATTTGCCTTTGAAAGATTATCAACGCATGGGAGGCTCATCAAGCATAGCCAGTCAGCTACAAATTATGACTCGTCTTTCAGTCCCTTTCCCTTTGCACCTCTTGTTTTGGACACGATGAGCAAGCAACTCTCAACCTGCCAGCCACAGGGCTCCAAGCACCCCACAGATCGCCAGGACACACCTTTGACCCCACTGCCAGGCGTGGTTGCAGGTTAACGAGACGCTCGATTAGGATTCGACCTCCAACGTTCCTCCCCCTCTTTGGTGTCGATTTGAAGGCTTGGTTCTGACTGTTCACTATTCAGGGATAGTTACTTCATTAACACTTCTTAGATGCCATTTTGGCATGTACCACCAGTCACCAGTAATGGAGATAAATAGCTACGCAGGCCATTACTTTTAAAATGCAGTAGATGTATTTGTGTTTGGAGAGGCTTCACGATACACTCAAGAATCCCACATTAGAAGTTGTTTGCTTCCGGAAAGAGAACATTATACCAGAAAGATAGGTTTGTAGAAAATAAGTCCGTGGCAACAATCCAGTGTGCCACTGGGTTTGTAGGATAATCATTACACCTGCTAACAGGCTGCTTTGCGATCTCGGTCTTTGGTGTGAAATAAACACACACACACACAGACACACACACACACACACACCAACGGTAGGCATATATGCTATGCAGCTTAAAATCTCAATACTCAGTAAAGCAAAAGACACTTGAGCTGTCCGAGACTCAACTAGAGTCCACTTCTTCCAACATGAATTCTTTTACCTTTTAAAGTTCACCAAAGTAGGTGTGTAGTTTCCCTGGGGTCTTTGTAATTAAACTTTACATACATCTTCATTAAGGGGAAAAAAAATTCTCTCTCAAACCGAGAAAGCACCTTCCTTTCAAGTTCACCCAACTGTGAGAAAAATACAATTTGATTGTTTTTGTTTTCATTTCTCTTCCTTGAATGCATCGGCCAGAAACGTTCCCGTTCTTTAAGCCAGTTGAGCAAAATCCAGTCAGACCACCTTTAGGCCACATTTCTTTCTCCTGCTTGCATTTCTCCCATAAAAATACAGTATTCAATATTTCCTAACCTGGGGTGAGGGGGAAGGCTGGTGCCCAGCAAAGTGGCTGGGCCAGAAGCTGTTTTGAGCACTCACCCGGCAACTGGGCAACCTCCCATCCGTGCCCAAGCTGCCACTCCGACTCTGCTCTCTGCCCTAGTGGCTGTGTAAGTTAATAGCCAATAAATCACCCTAAATTGCTTCCTATTGGGGGGGAGGGCAGAAAGTAAAGACTCATGCCCTTGTTCTCCTCATATTTGCAGTCCCTACTAGTTATCAGATAGAATTTTATTAGAGAAAATGAGACATCTAAATAAACTCTGGTCAAGAAAGTAACCCACAGGAAATCAGAATTATGAAGAGTATGCCATGATTTTTGCTGTCACGTTCAAAGAAAACGTGGCCCAGGGCTCCTGGGTGGCTCAGTCAGTTAAGCAGTTAAGCATCTGACTTCGGCTCAGGTCATGATCTGAGTTTGTGAGTTCGAGCTTTGCATGGATGGTGCGGGGCCTGTTTGGGATTCTCTCTCTCCCTCTCTCTCTCTGCCCCTCCCATGCTCCTCTCTCTCTCAAAATAAATAAATAAATTTGAAGAAAAAAAAAAGAAAGAAAAGAAAATGTGGCCCAAAGCACAGCCATTCCCCCAGTTGCATAAGCCAGGAGTCCGGAAGTCATCTGTGTCCTTGCCTCTTGGCTTTATCCTTGCATCCAGTCAGCCCCCGCATCTTGTTGAGTGGACCTCCCGCCAGCCCTTGAAACCACCCATGGGCTTCATTCCCTTGCCACTGCTCGCCTGGACGGTGGCGTCTGTGCCGGCAGCCCCGACCTCCCCTGTCCCTCCAGCCCCAGCAGGAGCAGTGAGGGCTCCAAACACAAACCCAGCTAGCTCTCTCTCTCCCAGCGGGGCTCCACCGCCTACAAGAGTCCCACCTCCTCAGTCTGGCACGCAAGTGCCTGCTGATGGTGCTCGCGGCCCTGCTTCCCGACCCTCAGCACCCAGGCGCATCCCTGTGACCCAACCCATCTCACTGTCTGTGATCAGAAGCCACCTTGACCATGAAGTCCGTGAGGGCAGGCGCAGTCTCTCTCATATCTGTATCTCCAGCACTGAACAGGGGAGGTGCTGGCCTTACGAAATGAGTATACAAAATAAAAGATGATGATTATACCTTCCCTCATGCTAGATAGGATTTGAGATAGCAAATGTGTAGAATTTATAAATATTGTCCCTGTCCCACTATGACCATACATATATACTGAAATGGTACATGTGTTTAGGAGCATATAAATATTACTAATTGCTGCCATTTGACAATATGTATCAAGCACTTAATATTAAATCCTCACAAGTCTCTAAGGCAGAGTTTTCTCTTCCCAGGTGAAGACGCTGAGGCAAGAAAAGGTTAAGAACTGTGTCCAAAAAAAAGGAAGAAAGAAAAAAAAAAAAGAAACATGTCCGGAGTCACACAAGGAGTCAATAGAGAGAAAAGAGTCAATTTTGGAGACCTTCTGTTTCCAAATCCTATGCTCCTTCCGCTGTGTCATGACGCCTCTCTGTTGAAAGCTTGGCTTCTGACACCGTGAGCTTTGCCAAAAATTTTAAAACAGTTTGCTTATGTCATGGTCGGCAGAGGCTGTGGGTGGCACTGAAGTGTGACTTTAAAGGAAAAGGCTGGATCTTAAGATTGGAGGAGGTATCACCTAAACTCTAATCACACCTGCCCTTTATCCCCAACCTGCCCCTCTGGGCTGTCTAAATGACACCTTGACCTGACCTAGTGGTAGTGAACAAGCAACTTGACTATTTGCATCTATTGCCTACAGGATCCACTGGAAACCACCGGAAGATCTGCAAGCCCCCGGGGAGAAAGAGTTCCCTCTGAACCGTTTTACAACCCATTAGTGGACGGATATCAGATCTCCCTTCCGCAAATGGAATCAGTCTCGGAGCCTCTCATGACAGAGGGGCCACACCAGGGTTCCAGTCTCTGTCGAAGAGCCCCGGGAGGAAGCAGCTGGAGAGAGCCCACTGTGGGGAAGGATACAGTGACCTAGATCCCAGGTGAGCCGAGTGGCACTAACTCCCACACAGGAATGGTCTCAGGCACACCCATCACTGCGAAGTTCTGCTCCCGCCAGTGTACCTGGCATGTTCAGAGAGCCCACCTCACTGCCGGAAAAAGCAGCGCGGGAAGACCCCAGACAGGAGTCCAGCAGATTTTATCGGGAGGGCAAACCCTCCAGCAAAATCTCCTGCCCCCAGCAGGGCATCACCCATCAGCGTGATGTAGGTGGGCGACGGAGGCTAGCAGACAGAGGAAGGAAAGGGGGGAGGGGGACCTTGACCGCCTACTCTGTGCCAGGTCCTAGGGCCCAGGCACCGGACCGGAAAGCAAGATGAAAACCACAGTCTACAGCAGATGCTGCTCTTGCCTCATTCAGAACCACTCCAACCTCTTCTAGCAAGGTCTCCTAGGAATGCTAAGTCTTCATTTTCCAAACTCCATTGCCCTAAGCTGTCCACAAGTAACCTGCGGTCGGTTATGAAAATAGTAGCAGCTCTCACCCCAGGCAAATGTTCTGGTGTGCGACTCAGTATAAGCACTGTACGTAGCCACCACACTTGCCCCTCTGGAAGCAGATGAGGCAGGTTGGCCGGGTTGAGGGCCCAGAGTGGGTCCCACAGGACCAGCCAAGAGGGTTCTTGGCTTTGCGCAGAATGGAAATCAAACGTGAGCCGAGAGGAAGTGAGAACAGAGTTGAATGAAGAGAGAGAGAGAGCAGATACAGACAGAGCATCTGGGAGACTCAGAAAGAAAAAGGAAAGAGAGCCTGGTCTTTGCTTGAGGTCTGGGGTTTTCACTGAGCAATGAGGTCTGATGCACGTGTCTTCTCAGGCATCCAGGAACAAAGAGAACAAAGACACTTAGGTGTCCTCCATAAGTCACTTACACCTTGGAGCCAGGGGTCTCCTGGAAGACTCCAAACAAAGCATGGACTCCTTCACCGTTACAAGGAGGACATACATGATCTGCTCTATAAGGCGGGGGTAGAGGTCATAGCAAGAAGAGAAACAGGAGAAGGAAGAAAACCAGCAAGTCTTTCCTGGGCTCCCTTTTGCCCCCTGTCTCACAGGGGGGTGAGCATGCTTTGGACCTTCTCCAGCAAGGGTGACAGAGGCACTAATGTGGAGTCAGTCTCTAACCGCAGAGGACTGAGCAGCCCCAGCACAGACTCCTGGTGCCGCAGCTTTCCCTGCCTGTGGCAGAGGCAGGGTGACTTGGGGTTAGCAGTGGAGGCAGCAGGCGCACCGACCATCTGGCCAAGCCAGTTCTGCAGCGTGACTCTGGGAGTTGTGTCCAGATGCCCAGTCCGGAGCCTCTGTCTCAAGCCCTTGTGACCATTCTGTAACCTGGCGGTTCCCAGAGGTGGGCCCCTGGACCAGCAGTGTCAGCAGTACCCAAGACCTCATTAGACATGGAAATCCTCGGACCCCAAGCCAAACCCACTGAATCAAAAACTCCACGGTGAGACCCAGTTGCCTTGGCTTTAACAAACTAACCTGGATGGGCCCCTAGGTGGCTCATTGTTTAGGTGTCCAACTCTTGATTTCAGCCCAGGTCATTCTCATAGTTTGTGGGTTCGAGTCCTGCCTTGGGTGCCACACTGGCAGCGAGGGGCCTGCTTGGAATCTCTCTCTCCCTCTCTCTATCTGCCCCTCCCACCCATGCACATGCACTCTCTTTCTCTCCAAAATAAAAAACAAAACACACACACAAACTTTCCTAGAGATTCTGACGCACGCTAAAGTTTAAGAAGCTTGCTACAGCCTATAATAAATCCATTCCTGCTAAAACTAACGAGAATAGAACCTGTTGTGTGCAACTTAAGCCTAACTGGATCACAGCCCCTGCCCTCCTGCTGTCCAGGGAGAAGATACCCAATTATGACAAAACAGCATGACCTTCTGGACAAGAACAAAATAGGGGGCACTTCACCTGGTCAACAATGGTGAACTCCCAACTATGTTTATTGTATATCATTCTCAATATGTACTGTATTATGGTATAGCCATTTTGGGGAAAGTTTGGCAATTTTTAAAAAGTTAAACACATCTTCAGTACAATCCAATCATTTCACTCCTATGTGTTTTCCCAAAAGAAAAGAAAGCATATGTCCACAGAAAGACTTACGTGTGAATGTTTATAGCAGCTCTATTCAGAATCTCAAATGATTGTAAACAAAAGGCCTGATTAAATTGGGTGAAAAAGGAGGAAAAAAAATTCATTATGGTCCGAGATCACAGCTAAGCATCAACTAAAATCCAAATCATAGTTTTGAAACCCCTATTCTAGGACACTCCAATAATTAAGAAATTAAACACTTTTTGGAAAACAATAGGTTTTTTGCTACCGTCAGAAAAGCTATTACAATTATTTTCGTATCCTTAAAATAAAATAACATGGATAAGACAGTAAATAAAGACAATGTGGTACTTAATCACCTTATATTATTAATTAAAACTTATTTTTTTATTAGAAAGAACATTAAAGTCTTAAAGAGTCCTTCCACACATAAGTGGATAGGCCTTGGCAAATGTGTACCACAGACTACTACTACTGCTCTACACAACAACCTCGACAAATTTCCAAATAATTAAACAAAGTGAAAGTAATTAGACAAAAAAAGAATGAATGCTGTGTGATCCAGTCCATGTATATAAAACTCTAGAAGTGACAAATTCATCTCTAGTGACAAAATGTAGATTCAGTGGTGGCCTGGAAAATGGGGAGGTGCGGGACAGAGAGAGTACGAAGGAGTTTGGGGAAACTTTTGAAGATGACAGATATGTTCATTATCTTGATTGTGGCGATGGTGTTTTGAGTGTAGAGAGATGTCAAAATTTATCAGATTGTACACTTAAAGTCTGTCTGGTTTATCGGACGTTGATTATCCCTCAATTAGGCTGTTACAAAGAAAAGAAAAGAAGACAGCAAGTACACTCGATTTAAATGGTGATCTTGGAAAATAGGTGCCCGTTAACTTTTGTGAATTAATTGATTAAAACCACAGTGTAGTTATGATTAAACCATGTACTGGTCGGCTCCGGCTCCCATAAGAAAGTACCACAGACTGGGTGGCTTAAGCAACAGAGATTTACTGCCTTGTGTCTCTGGAGTCTGGAGGCTCAACGGTGTTGGTTTCTTCTGAGACCCCTCCCCTTGACTCATAGATTGCCACCTTTCCCTGTGTCCTCACGTGGTCTTCCCTCTGCACATGCGCCTGTGTCTTAATATCCTCATGAAGACACGAGTCATATGGGATTAGGTCCCACCTTAAATGCTTCATTTTTACATAATTACCTTTTAATTTCCTATCTCCAAATACAGTCACATTCTGAGGTATTGAGGGTGGGGACTTCAACATTGGGTGGGGGGAGTGGCACAATTCAACCCTTAACAAACATGGTTTTCCATTTATATTACAGCACTCACCACACAGTTCATTTAGATGTTAGCCTAATTTCTTTTAGAATAATCTGGTTATGTGAACTGCATGATTAATAGAAGAGAGAATTTCTTGAGTTAGCAATTCTACTAAACTACCAAAAGCTGTACCTGAGTCCCTAAAACACCCACAGACAGGCAAGAGAGAAACCTGCGGAAGGAAATGGGATCTTTTGTGAGATGGGAGGGAGGAACAGGGTTGGGGGCACAAAGGAAGGCCCGGAAGGCAACAGAGACAGGATTGTGAAGTAGCTTTTTCTTCATCCTCAGACTCTGTCCTACCATCAGCCTACTTGAGTGGCATCCAGTGTACGGCAGGGTCACCCCGCACCCCAAAGGAAAGTAATGACTTTACACGTTAAACAAATGGCCAAGTTTGCAAGCAGAGCTCCTTCCTGACTGTGGGGCCAAACTGGCAGGTGCTGCCTTTACAAGCCCCCGTTTCTGCAGATGCCAAGGGCAGGAAATCAGAGCCAGAGGTAGGCAAGTGGGGAGATCAGGTGTGATGTAAAGCAAGATGCTCACGGGACACCCCCCTGCTGAGTGGGCCCCCAGTGCAGGCCTTTGAAAAGCCCCAGGCTGCTAGTTCACACAGTGACCTGTGTTTTTGTTTAGATAATCAAACAAAGCTCAATTTAGGATTTGCATGGGTTTCTAATTCCAAACCGTTCTTGCTGTGCCTGTCATGGCAACTTCCTCTTTGGGCTGAGACCCTCGGACTTGCAAGTGGAGTGGCAGAGGGTTGCGGGGAGGGGGAGAAGGAGCAAGTGTCGTAACCTGGGCTTAAGTTGACCTGCCTGTAAACATAATGTGGGCAAGAGATAAACATGATCCTTTTAGCTGTCCGATACACGCCCCTACTTTGCATTACACCCAAAAGAATCATAGTCTTTTCCAAAGTTCTCATAAATGACTTGCATTTAGGTAAATGTTTGACCATCTTCCCATACTTTATGGAAACACTGGTGTAAAAGTAGGAGGCTCAGAGGACGCACCTATGTGGCCTCTTCAGGGGGGAAAGTCATGTGGCCCTGTGTGGCCTCTCTTCACGAGGAACTGTTCTTTGATTTCTATCTAAACCCAACAGAGTAAATTAAGAGGCAGAAACCTACCTGGTGTTTGAGCTAAACTCAAGATCACGTGGACAACCAGAGGATTATGATTCTTGAGGATTATTATCTTACTCATAATTATTATGATGACCATTTATTGAATATCTACTAGGTACCAAGCACTGTTCCAGACTATAATATATGTGATTTCATTCCCACCATATTAAGAAGTAGATAATAATATTCACCATTTTACACCCAGAAAATGAGGCTCAGGGAAATTCCTTGACCAGGGACCCAGAAATCTTAAGCAGCCAGGCGGAATTTGGACCTAGGTTTGTCTGATTTCAAAGACTGCACTTTTTTTTTTTACCGCCTCTTGCTTTTCTGGAGGATGGCCCCAAAATATATTTTGGACTGTACTTGAGTGTTGTTATTTGGTGAGTTATCTTTGTATGTCTATTTAGATCATAGGCTCCTTGATATGAAAAGACTGAGTCTTTTTCTGGCTTTTACTTAGCAGAATATGAAAGTTTAATACATTCAAAATGTTGCTGGAAGGTCTGTACCTCACTCTCATCAAAGAATTACACCAATATCAGGCTCCTGGTTTTGACAATGTATTGTTGTCATATAAGACTTTATTGTTGGCAGAAACTGAGTGAAGGGCACATAGGAACTCTCTGTACTATTTTTTGGAACTTATCATGAGTTCAAAATAAAAGATCTGTTAAATGTTACTTGATAATGACAAGGGGCACCGTGCTGGTACAGCACAAACAAAATTAGGCAAGTCAGGTCCCAGGTTCTAAAACTGCTCTTCTAAAACTGAGGCCCAGCAAAAGTGGTATCCAACTACCATTTTAGCGTTAAGAGTTCTGATTTCTGATATTTAAAAATATACACATTCTAGACTTCTTTTTTTAGGCTGCAAGGGTGAATATATACATCTAACTTGCTTCCTCCCAAAATACGCTAACACTACAGTAAAGAGATTGTTTAAAGACATATCCCAAAAAGATAGGCAGGACAGGAGAGGAGAAAATAGCAACAAAATTATAGAAGCCAGGAAGCAGGTGAGTGAGTGGTAAAAGACTTGCCAGGCCTTGAGCTGACAGTAGATAAAGCTAAGGATGAGCTCGTTTGACACTACAGAATCTTCAAAAAAACTCAGGAACCAACAGCACCAGGCACTGATGGATATAAAGGAGGTGGCTAAAAGAAGGACTGGGTTAAAACCCCCAAAGACACAGGTCTCTATAGATTCCTGCCCTCACTCTGTACCCTGGGAGATGGCTTTTACCCCCATCTAACCAGAGTCTAGAGATTTCATCCTCTTAAGAGTGTAAAATAGAAATCTGTGGACTGGGAACTTGGAAGCACGGTGTCCAAGCAAGGAAGACTGAATGAGCGTGTACATAATGTGTGCCAAGTGCCAAGACCTCCATTCCCCAGCTTAGCTCCCCAGAACTTTGGCAGCCAGATGTGAAACTTCCAAGCAGGAAACTAAAATTCTGCTCTGGAGAATCTGTCCAGCCCACGAGAAACCACCCAAAGACACTGAAGTTAGGGAATGCTGGCCAAAAAGCCCACACGGTCAGCTCACCCTGCAGCAAGTCTCACAGTCAGCAAACCCCTGCCTTGAGTTCAGAGTTTCCAGCTCTAGCTTGTTGGTTCTCAACTCTATCGTGGAGACAGATATACCACAAACCAAAGAAAAGGGCAACCTGGAGTCTATGCAGGGAGAAAAAAACTTTCCCCACAATAATTAATATCCTCAGAGCAATGAGAGAAGATCTAAGCAAAAGAAAATCTAAGCAAAGAATGCTATAAGAAGAGGAGGAAGAAGGAGGAGGAGGAAGGTGAGGAGGAAGAAGAAGAAGAAATATAGAGAACAACAGCCAAAGAACTCTTGGGAACTAAAAACAAGACTGCACAGATGACAAATTAAATATAGAGAGATTGGAAAATGAAATTGATGGTAAGTATCCCAGAAACGATAGGAAAAAGACAACAACATGGGAAATGAAGGAGAAAAGGAGAGTATGGGTCCAAGAAATCTGATATTTAAATAATAGAAGAGATCTCAAAGAGAGGGAAAAGAGAAATAGAAGGTTAATCATAGACAAAATTATTCGAGCAGTTTTCCAAGAACAGGTCACACCATTCTAGAATGAAATAGTCCACCAAGTAACCAACACAACAGATGAAAATTGTCCAAGGAACATCACTGGGCAATTTCTAACCACTGGGGACCCACTGGGAACAAAAACACGATCCTGTGGTTTTCCATGAAGATAAAATAGGTCAAATTACAAGGATCAGGAAACACACTGACTTCAAACTTTTAAAAGACAAAAGACAAAGGACAGAGGATCCAGTTCTGGGTATGATGGTGAATGTACCCTCCACCTGGACTCGCCCATGGATTGCCATTCTAAATCCCGGGCAGAACGATGCAGCATTTGTTTGGGGAATCAGAAAAATAAACAGCAACAGGCAGATTGAAAAAGGAGACCAGAGTCCAGAGAACAACCAAGCCATCAGTAATTGTATCATTTTTTTTTCTCCTAGAATACCCCGCGGTGACTCAAGGCAGTGTGACAGCAATGGCAACAGTGGCCTGAGGTGCCTAAAAAGTGGAATATTATTCAGCAATAAAAAGGAACAAATTATTGATTTGTGTAATGGAGTGGTTGACTCTTAGATACATTTTGCTAAATGAAATAAGCCAGATCAAATGACTATTATATAATTCCATTCATTTAACTATCTGGAAAAGGCCACACTATAGGAATGGAAAACAGGTCAGTGATTGCTAGGGGCAGCGTGAAGGAAATTTTGTGATAGAATTATTCTGTATCACGACTGTGGTGGTGGACACACAGCTCTATGTATTTGTCAAAACCCACAGACCTGTAAACCACCGAGTATGAAGTTTGTGGTACGTAAAGTTTTTAAAAACCAAATGAATCAGGGTATGGGAGGGAACCCAAAAGGAATATAAACCATAACAAATTAACTTAAGTGTATTACAAATGAATAACAATAACCACATGAAAGAGGTGAAAAGAACTTTGAAAACAGTGGGGTTTTTTTAAGTTTATTTATTTATTTTGAGAGACAGAAAGAGAGAGAGAAAGAGAGCACAGTGGGGAGGGGCAGAGAGAGAGGGAGAGAATCCCAAGCAGGCTCTACACTGTCAGTGCAGAGCCCAACTCAGGCTCAAACTCACAAACAGCAAGACCATGATCTGAGCAGACATCAAGAGTCGGACGCTTAACCAACTGAGCTACTCAGGCGCTCGTATTTGAACAGGATACTATAAGGCTTAGGACAAAAAGAACTCGATATGCAAATAGTGCATTCTAGTCACTAAATGTGTTTCTCAGAGGACTATGGGTTAGCAATTCTCAAATTATTTACTAGTATACTAGGGTTGAATGGAATAGTAAATGTGGTATTGAGCATGAGAGCTAGGCTTCTCACTGTCAGAGAAAAAGTTACAGATAGGGAAAGGAGAA
Source organism: Hyaena hyaena (assembly GCF_003009895.1). NCBI lineage: Eukaryota > Metazoa > Chordata > Mammalia > Carnivora > Hyaenidae > Hyaena > Hyaena hyaena. The sequence continues at coordinate 282,411 of NW_024080643.1, read as the reverse complement.
AAGCTAAAATAAACCCGGTGGTGTTTGACTGGAGTTAGGGGTATTAGTATGAACTTTCATGGTTTTTTAAATATGTATACTGTTCAACAGATAAAGAAATGAACACAAATATATGTACGTACTCAGCTTATTAGACATACATATATTCCCTAGCTCTGCCTGCTGGGAAGGCCTAGAAGCAATGACACCTCAATAGCAGTGAGGTCTCCTAGTGCCTCGATGTTGGTGTCTAAATACTATGATCTATTAAAGGGAGCCAGGACTCGTTCAGAACTGGCTGTTCTAGCTCAGAGAGTAGAAATAGGAGATGAGCCAGGAGGATCTTGTGAAGCCAGAAGGTAAGAAGATACCCCAAAAAGGATGAAGGCACAAGATTCAAAGAACACAGGGACCAACCTGAAAGTGCTTCCAATGGCCAAAGCTGGAGAAATCTGAAGTACAATATAAATAGATAATATAATTAGATTATAGTCCACAGAATAACATAAATACCCATGAGTGCATGCAAATATAAATACATAAATGAATGAATGGATGGATGGAGGGAGAAAGGCGTAGCTCTTCCTTATAGAAGAATTCCAATTAAGAAATGTAGAAGATGGGGGCACCTGGGTGGCTCAGTCAGTTAAGCGTCCGACTTCGGCTCAGGTCATGATCTCAGGGTTTGTGGGTTCGAGCCCCGCGTCGGGCTCTGTGCTGACAGCTCAGAGCGTGGACCCTGCTTCAGATTCTGTGTCTCCCTCTCTCCAGAGGGTCAGAACTCTCCCCTGTTCACACTGTCTCTCTCTCTCTCTCAGAAATAAATAAAACATTTTTAAAAAATATTTTTAAAGAAATGTAGAAGATGGAGCACCTGGTTGGCTCAGTCAGTTAAACCTCTGACTTCGGCTCAGATCACGATCTTGCAGTTCACAAGTTCGAGCCTTGTGTTGGGCTCAGTGCTGACAGCTCAGAGCCTGGAGCCTGCTTTGGATTCTGATCTCCCTCTCCCTCTGCTCCTCCCCCACTCACATTCTGTCTGTTTCTGTCACTCTCTCTTTCTCAAATAAAAATAAAAACTTTCTTTAAATTAATTAAAAAATGTAGAAGAAATGAGGAAAATACAGACTCACTATTACAACACCACAGATATCCTTGTTGTAGGCAAGATTCTCCAGTGGATGCCACAATTAATGGGCAAAAATTTGAGAAGCAGCAGGATACTTGTATAATCTAACCATATCTCCCTCAAGATATTCATTAATTTACAAAGGGACAATAACTCTACAACAGAGAAACCCAGCCAAGGTAAATAAACATCACTTGTGGAGCACCTGGGTGGCTCAAGTGGTTAAGCATCTGACTCTTGATTTTGGCTCACGTCACAATCTGGTGGTTTGTGAGATGGAGCCCCACCTAGGGCTCCGTGCTGACAGTGCAGAGCCTGCTTGGGACTCTCTCTCCCCTCCCCTGCTCATGCTCTCTCTCTTTCTCTCTCTCAAAAAATAAATAAAGTTAAAAAAAAAAAAAAAAACAGGGGCGCCTGGGTGGCTTAGTCGGTTAAGCGTCCGACTTTCGCTTAGGTCATGATCTCGCGGTTCGTGGGTTCGAGCCCCGTGTCGGGCTCTGTGCTGACTGCCAGCTCAGAGCCTGGAGCCTGTTTCAGTCTGTGACTCCCTCTCTCTCTGACCCTCCCCTGCTCACGCTGTCTCTCTCTCTCTCTCTCCTAGAATAAAAAATATTATAAAAAAAAAAAAAGAGAGAGAAAATATCACTAACTCTAAGAATTATTGGTGGGGAGGGGCTCCTGGGTAGCCCAGTCAGTTAAGCATCCAACCTTTGATTTCAGCTCAGGTCATGATTTTACAGTTCGTGAGATCAAGTCCCCAGCTGGGCTTCACGATGAACATGGAGCCTGACTGAGATCCTCTTGCTCACTCTCTCTCTCTCTCTCAAAATAAATAAACATTAAAACATAAGAATTACTGGGGTGCCTGGGTGGCTTAGTCAGTTAGGCGTCCGACTTTCGCTTAGGTCATGATCTCACGGTTCGTGGGTTCGAGCCCCGCGTCGGGCTCTGTGCTGACTGCCAGCTCAGAGCCTGGAGCCTGTTTCAGTCTGTGACTCCCTCTCTCTCTGATCCTCCCCTGCTCACGCTGTCTCTCTCTCTCCTAGAAATAAATAAAACATTAAAAAAAAAAAAAAAAGAAATCTCTAAAAAAACATAAGAATTACTGACATTATGAATCCCTCAGTCTGATGCCCTGAGAAGTGCACATCACTTCCATGGTGTTCTTGCTAAAAATTCATGAGAAATCAATAGGCAAATGCAAATCCAGGGCCATTCTACAAAATAACTGACTGGTAGGTTATGTTTTGTTTTGTCTTTTGTTTTTTGTCCAATAGTGACAAAATCATGAACAACAAGGAAAGACTGAGGGACCGTGACAGACTGGAGGAGACTGAGGAGAAATGGCAATTAAATGCAGTGTGGGATCCTGGGAAGGGGGCATCACTGGCGAACTCCTTATAAACGCATAGTCACTAGTATTGTACCAAAGTTAATTTCTTAGTTTTTTGTAATTGTATAAATATTATATAAGATGTAAACATTAAGGGAAGCTGGGTGAGAGATATATGAAAATCCTCTGTACTATTTTTACTCTCCTGTAAGGCTAAAATTATTGCAAAATGAAAGTTTTTTAAAAAGTAGATACTGTTGGGGACGCCTGGGTGGCTCAGTCCGTTGGGCATCTGACTTCAGCTCAGGTCACAATCTCACACAGTTTGTGGGTTTGAGTCTCACGTCGGGCTCTGTGCTGACAGCTCAAAGCCTGGAGCCTGCTGCAGAATCTGTGTCTCCTTCTCTCTCTGCCCCTCCCCGGCTTGCTCTCTGTCTCTCAAAAATAAATAAATGTTAAAAAAAAATGTTTTTAAATAATTTTTTAAAAAGTACATACTATGGGGTGCCTGACTGGCTCAGTCAAAAGACCCTGCGACTCTTGAGCTCGGGATCATGAGTTCAAGCCCCACATAGGGTGTAGAGATCAGCTCCTCTACAATTTCCTACAATTTTCTACATCTACATCAGCTCCCGCTCTGCAGAGCTCCAACCTCCAAGAAAGCTACTCGTTTCCTGTGTCTGAAAGATTACAGAAGGGTATAGTCTAGGTGGAACTAGACCATCTATTTATGTCCTCGGAATTTTAAAACCGATCCCCGTGTTTACAAACCTGAGCTTACATGTCACCTTTGTGGGGTATTAAGTAAGTAGCTGCCACCCATTCTGAAGCTCCTCCCCATGGAAGCAGGTCAGGTCCTGAAAGGCTGTTCTTAATCGTACCTGTTATCATCCCAGTTGCCTTGAAGGAGTTTCCACTTGCAGCCCGCAGGCTGATGTCCATCAAATAGGACTGTTTTAAAATCAAGCAAAAGCCTGAGGGGCCTGGGTGGCTCAGTTGGTTGAGTATCCAACTCTTGGGTTCAGCTCAAGTTATGATCCCAGGGTTGTGGGGTCGGGCCCTCTGTTGGGCTCTCCGCTGAGTGTGGAGCTTGCTTGGGACTTTTTCTGCCCCTCTCTCCCACTCATGTTCTCTCTGTCTCTCTAAAACAAAATTTTAAAAATATATGTTTTAAAAAGTTTTTAATAAATATGTAAAATAAAGTCAAGCACATGCCCCTCCTCTTTACTGATATGTGCCCCCTCCAGCATATTTCCCCCAACAAATCTGTTCTTCACTGAACCTGACACACATTAAGGGAGAGAAGATCTGCAAATAGTATAAGAATCTCCTTCACTTGTAGCCACCACCCCCACTGCACTCTGAAGTCAGGCACTTCAAAGGGGCCTTGTAAGGAGGAAATATCCGTGGCCTGGGGCAAGCATGTCATCCCTCCAGCCGCTGTTTTCAAAATCCTGGCACGCTCCTGGAGGTGGCTGGTCAGCCCTTTGTCCACGGGAGCCTCCAAGCCCTGACACTTGGAACCCTTTTGTTGTTGTCTATTGCTTGTCCTATCTCTTGCTGATTATTGACTATAGAAGCAAGGCAGCTTTTATGTATCCCACAATTATCCTTTGTCCTTTAGAACCTTCTCTAATGTTGAATGACTCAGTCCATACACAAGGGCAACATTCACTATTTTTTCACTGCTTTCCATTTTTTAAAAATTATCTCTTGTTTGGAGCTGAATGCATTAGTAAACCCTTATGTGCCCATACATGATGGGGTTAAAAATGTTTGCAAAACACCTCAGGCTGAGCATGAGCAGAGCAAGCACACTGTAGACTGATGGGCTTATGGCCAAGAACCCTGATGGGGCACGGGTGTTGAGCAGAGCTTTTGCAGGGTAGCTGAGCTTGGCTGATAACCATGCAAGACCTCAAGGAGAGGATATCCATACTTCCCATAAAGAGGAAGAAGTATGGGGCACCTGGGTGGCTCAGTTGGTTAAGCACCGGACTTTGGCTCATGACCTCAGGTTTGTGAGTTCGAGTCCCACATCGGGCTCTGTGCTGACAGCTTGGAGCCTGGACCCTGCTTCAGGTTCTGTGTCTCCCTCTCTCTTTGCCCTTCCCCTGCACACACACACACACACACACACACACACACATACTCTCTCTCTCTTTCAAAAATAAATAAACATTTAAAAAATTAAGAAAAAATCATCATCATCACCATCATCATCAAAGATTGATCCAGAAATGTAAAAAGTGATACTTACTTCATTGTTCATTTAGAACAACTCTATGATGTAGATACTCTCATCCCCATACTGCAAATACAGAAACCAAGACACGGATAGGTAAAATAACTTATCCAAAATCACACCGCTAATTAAGAGCAAAGCTGGGATTCACACCAGGGTCTCTGACCACAGAAATCTTACCCACCAAGCTTAACCCACCTCAATGTCAGGTTAACTGACCAGAGCAATGAGTGTGCTTCCATACTGAAAGGTTTTACCTTCTTCCTCACACTCCTCTTATCGAGCAGGGCTGGCACCGTGAGCCATGTGTCTACCGTAGAACATTCCCACCATGAGTCACCTCTCAAGGACAGCCAAAAGCCATTCTGTCTCCTGACCCCACACCTTAAGAATTAACACAACTGTAAGCAATTGATGGCCATCTGTAGACAGGGCTCAGGAAGTGGTTCTCAACCAGGGGCAATGTTGCTTCTCTGAGGACACCTGGGAACATGTGAAGGTATTTTTGATTACCACGATTGGGGATGGGGAGGAGGAGGAGTATTAAACAGTAGCCAGAAATGCTACTAAACCCTATCACAAGCCAGCACCTTCACTCCCCCAACCTCCAGTCGGGTCCTGGGTGTCAGGGGTGTAGAAGTTAGGAGATTCTGAGCTAAAGGAGTCAGTCCTGCTCTTGAACCCTTGTCCCCAGCCTGGCCTGGGGTGAAAAATCGCTGCTACTGCAGTCAGGAAGCTGTATCCAGTGGGTTATCTCATCTGCAGGGGAGAAGCAACCGTGGGCTTTCTCCATCCAGCTAATTAGTGCATTTGCAGACTGTCTGAACTGACAGCCTCCTTTCCCCATAAACAGCATGTTGGCAAGCCAGTCCACATTCAGAACACTGCCCTGACAAGCTAAGCAAGTGATTCAACAAGGTGACTCTTTTTGCTGTGCAGAATAAAGGCGGGTGGCATATTCTAGAGACAATCCGTGGGGTGACAGGGGGAGAGAGAAGTGTGGCGTTGACAAGCTTAAAGGGGCTCTGACGGGTAAAGCAAGGAAAGTGGAGGAGAGAGGAACTTTAAAGCTGGTCAAGGAATCCTGGTGGCCCCACTCCCTAATTATTTGAGCAGGCAATGAGATCATGCCCCACAAGAACGGACGTAAAGAAAGGGGAGCTATAACTGGATACGGCTGCAAATACAATTGGCTTCACTATAGAAACTAACACAAGACGTGTGCTGCATTCACTTCATGGAAAGTTGAAGGTCAGAGTTCTGTCACGAAAGAACCAGCCCGGGGAGTCAGACAGACCTGGTGCTGAGTCCCCGCTTTGAAACGTCCTCGCCCTGTGACTACAGGCAGAAAACAATCTCTGCACCTCGTGGCTCATCTGCAGACCAGAACTAATCATAGCAGCCACTCGCCGGGGTCGTCCTGAGAAGTGCAGGGCGTGATGTGTGTGACACAGGCACTTGGTAACACTGGGCACAGAACACATGCGGAATAAATATACACATAACAAATGCCCTGCCCTGGGCCTCCCCCCTCCTCCCTTCCCCTGCACGTGTAGAGAGGGAGATTGGTTTTCCCCGGAGAGCCCAGTAGGGTGAAGGAAACGTGCAAGGGACTGAGTCAGAGCCCAACAGAGGCTTTTTATTAATGGAATTTACTTTGACAAATCATCCCCACGAGATGTCCAGATAAGCAAGCTTGCCTCAAACAAGGATCTTTGACTCTAGGACCCAGAAAATGACTCCCTGAGACACACTTACGATGCACCCAGGGTCACCAGAAACAGGTTTACCTTGAAGCTGATGAAAAGGAAGCTCCAGGCCTCTTGCTCATGCAGGAGCCCAGTTAACACATTCATGGCCTCTGGTTTTTGTAAACATGGCGGTGGTAAGAGACTCTGACCTGATTGCTTAAGATCGCTGCCTCTTTCTACTCTGACTTCCCTTTGGTCACATTTCCCCTCCTTTGGGGGGACTTTGGAGAAAAAAATGTGTTTAATGTTTGTTTTCATGTTTATTTTGTTTGAAACAATGTTTATTTTTGGCAGAGCGCTAGCAGGGGAGGGGCAGAGAGAGGGGGAGACACAGAATCTGAAGCAGGCTTCAGGGTCTGAGTTGTCAGCATAGAGCCTGATGTGGGGCTCAAACCCATAAACCACGAGATCACAACCTGAGAAGTAGGATGCTCAACTGACTGAGCCACTCAGGTGCCTCTGGGTGACTTTGGAGTGGCCATAGGTATTTTTGGGATCTGGCTAAGAGGAACCAGCGTTAGAGATACCTTTACTTTGGGTTAAGGTATATTTATAAATTTATATATTTACAGTTCAGTTACTGCTAACTGTTCTGGAGTGGGGAAGGTTGCTAGCACCATCCCTACGGCCCACTGGGTTGACCCACCAGCATGGAGGTATGAAGGCTCAGATCCAGAGGCCACATCACACTGTGTGTCCCGTGGTGTCTGGCACCACAGGTAGTGTGAGCCGAGGAGGAAAATTAAGACGTGGAATAGAGAGAACCACAACAGACTAGCTAGCAGCCGGCCTGGGGAAACAAGTTCCACCCACCAATCTCCAACACTAACTGCAGGCACACTTACAACTGGTAACTGGTGAGATGAATTTGAGACCACCTAAGAAACATGCCCCCCCAAAATACAGGATAAAAAGGATATTAGAGGCGTGATAAGCAAATAAGACGTTTCTGAATTTGGGGATACTTTAATACCTAATTTTGTATATAGAATTTTCTAATTTTCTGTTCTCTCCAAAAGGGGCTCTCAGATTAGATAAGCTTTGGGCTGTACAAAACCTGGGTCCATCCCTTAAAGTCACGTACTGTTACCTTTTTCAAAAAGGTAGAATGGGGGCGGGGGGAGTGAGAATGGAGACAATAAAACTCCATAACTAAATGTTCTGAAATAATTACAGCCTCGTCAGACAGTGAACCTAGAAAACTGGAAACTTCTTATGTATCTGTTCTATCAGCTAAGACTTAAATGAAATAAAAATATGGGGCTCCAGACTATCCTAGTGGATTTTCTTGCAAGGCTGAGTCCATATTGCATAGCGTTTTGGGGGAAAGCACTTTTTCATAATGTGAAATAAAACACACCTAGGTTAAAAAAAAAAAAAGCTAGTTTAGTTTCTGCTTGTCTTTTATCTGTACTTCATCTATCCCTTCTCTCCAGCAGAGATTCTAAACCCTATTCACGCTCGCTATTGTCGCCTCTACGCCCAAATCAAACAAACTCGGCTGGACAATTCGTTTTTGAAAGCAAAGAGTAACACTATACAAGCTGGAGAAAGTGAAAGAACTTCTTTCCAAATTCGAACGCCCGAACAAGGAAACAATCAGGTAGGCAGCCTCCTTCCAGTTTTCTGTTCCTCCCGCACGAAGACTTAAAGGAACCACGTTCGGGATGCTGGTTTTCGTTTTCACGGAAACGCCCGAAGCGCCCGCGGCCTCGCCCCTGCCTTTTCCCAGCCCCACCCCCTCCCCGAACGCCCTGGACTTCCAGGCGTACGAATTGCACAAGGACGACAAAATGTAGCGTTCCGCTCAGTTCAGAACCGTGTCCTCCATTTCGCAAACGCCTGGGCTCCGCGCCAAGTTCGCCCGCCCCGCCCCCCGCGCACCGCCCAGGATGCTGCGGCCCAGGGCTCCTCCAGGTTCGGGAAGGGGGTTACCCCGGGCAAGTTTGTCAGGTGCGGCCGAACGACACCGGGGAGTCTTTGCTGGCTCTTCTCCTTTCCTTGGAAAGCGCTTAGCAAGATTAAGGCGCCCCCTCCACCCGGTCTACCTTCCCTGGCCGTGCTGCGCGGTTTACAAAAACCGAGCTCGTGGCTTTAAAACCTGCATCTGCTCCCAGGGAGTAAGCATTAGTTAATGATTGCCAGCCGGTTTCTGTGTCTCGGCACCATGTGACTGGGACACGTGACTTGGAGCCGGCTGTGGTTGTTCCTTGTATTTGAATAAAAAGATCAAGCTTATTATTGCGCTGAAAGCCTGCGGATCTCGTCCGTGCAACGTGATTCCCAGGCGGGTTACACAACGCGCGGCGCCCTGGGCTCCCGCGCCCGGCCTGCCTCCGCCCGGCGCAGGGAGCTGTTTTCTACGGGACGTGAAACAGACTCGGTTTTCTCTTTTCCAAGGCGAGAGTCCATTTTCCCCTTGGAAAATGCAGGATGATCCTGAAAAAAGAGGAGACCCAATTCCTCTGAGGCTTCTTCTCAGGAGGTTAGGATCCCTACTGCATGCGTACAAATAAAGGAAAAAAGAGGAGAGCCAGCCTCCCTTTTCAACGGAAGATTCAGGATTGGTTTGACCTTTCACTATTTTCCTGTCTCCCTCCCTGGAAAGTCTTTAACGTACACCCTTTTCTACTTAGAAAAATATATATAAACTAAAAATGACATTTAAAAATTTAAAATGTAAATGGCATGTTCGCTTGGTGGGTTTTCCCCCCTAAGATTTCTAGAACGTTGGCAGTTAAATTTTGGTTCAGCATATCCTGAGAAGCAGAGGGCAAAGGAATTAGTCTGTTGATGGTGGCAAGAGCTGGGTGTCCCTTAGTAGGTTAGGGCGTCGGTGAACACAGGTATGCAAACGTATGCAGATTCGCCTCAAAAGGGACCCAGCCCCCTACTCCGAAGGTGACAGCCTTGCTCGGCTCTTCTTAATACGCCCCTCCCTTCCCTCCTCCCAGGGCTATAGAAACCCTGCAGTGTTTTGCTTCCTCCTGGCTCTGAGGGAGACTTCAGTGACGACTCAATTACAGAAGGACGGGGAGGAACAATAACAATGGTCATCTCTGGCCCAAGGCCTTCCCTGACTGGCCTGGCAAAGCGCTTCTTCACAGCAGTGTCTGTTCCGCTGAACAGGAGGCCCGATCGCCAGCCCAGGCCGGACTTCGCTGTGGATTCATTCATGCCTCCAATACGGACCGCGTGCCTCCTGGGGCTGGCGCTAGTCCAGGTGCTGAGGAAGCAGGCGGGAACCGGGGGGGCTGAGCCCCGCTGTGGTGGGAGGGAGAGTTAGCGCCAAGAGGCCAAGCCCAGGAGGCTGGGCTGGGGCCGCAGCATGTCCGACTCCCATCGGTGTTCCAGCCATTGCTCCGATGACAGGGCCACCAAAGACTAATTTGCCAGCTGGTGCTTTGAGAACAGTGAAATCTTTGCTGGCGAATACAGGTGTGATCTTGTTTCTTAGACAGCTTCTCGTCAGTCCTGAAGAGTCCTTGCTCCCCGTTCCTGCACAGACAAGAGTCGTCGTGTAGACGGCTCGCTGCTGCCCACGGCATGGCCAACAATACAGCAGCAATACGGCCCGGCAGTGATGTGACCCTGAGCTGTGATCAGGCATTGCCCAGATTCCAGCCGGAACGTCTGGGCCTTCTGCTTCCCTGCCTTTCCACAGCTCTCCCCCCACTCAGAGGACACCCATGCAGCTCTGGCAGGAGCAACCGGAAAGGCCGGCCTGTCCACAGTGCCAGAGGGGTGAGGTACAGCCTTGGGCAGCCTTCGCAAGGACGAGATGCCAAGGAGCTAGGTACGGGCTCCTCCTCTTCAACAAGCCCTGATGTGGATCAGAGAGTAGGAGTGTGTTCTGAAATTCGCAGCGCTTCTGACACCCTGAGTAAGCACTGGCCAGGGGACAGAAGGGGGGAGACTAAGAAAGAGGAGGAATGGAGCTATCAAGTTTTCAACAACATCTGGATTGGATTTTGATGGTCGTTCAGTGGACACTCTTCTCTATGAACTATATCGCACACCAAAGGAAAGGGAACTTGGCAAGGTCAAACAAAAGCCAAAGGTGCAGGCACGGTGGTCCTCTGGCTGAGCATGGTCCTTTATACCAGGACCTCAGAGAAGGCGCTTGATATCCATGTATGATAAGCAGGACAGATACCAGACACTAGCCACCCAGATGTGGCCTCCAGCCCCGCCCCCCAACCCTGATCCATGCAGTGGAAGGAGGAGCAGTTCATGCTGGGAAAGCAAGGACACAGGTACTGGTCCTGGGAACTCAAGGTATTGTGAACCTAATTCCTTCTTCCAGCCAATCTCAGTCTTACTTTCCATAGTCCCTTGTTTTCCTGAGAGGACCAGTAACTGCCATCCTCCCACTGCAGGGGGAGACCCTGAGGAAGTAACATGATAACACCCCCAGCATTGGAAAATCAAAGATAAGGGGCACCTGAGTGGCTCAGTCCCTTGAGCATCTGACTCTTGATTTCAGCTCAGGTCATGATCCCACGGTTGTGAGATCAAGCACCAAGTTGCTCTGTCAGTGCAGGGCCTGCTAGGGATTCTCTCTATCCCTCTCTCTCTGCCCCTCCCCCCACTTCCTATCAAAATAAATAAAAATAAACATTAAAAATTGTCAAAAAAAGAAAATCGAAGATAAAATTCATGTCTTCTCCAGGCTTGCGTTTTATAAGACTCTGGACTACCAAGAGTATTGGAATAGTCAGCCTTGATGGAAAACAATATGGCAGGAGCGCCTGGGGGGCTCAGTCGTTTAAGTGTACAACTTTTGATTTTGTTTCAGGTAATGATCTCAGGGCTGTGGGAGAGCCCCATGTTGGACTCCATGCTAGATGGAGCTTTCTTGATATTCTCTTGATATTTCTCTCTCTCTTCCTGTGCTGCTGCCTACATCCTGACCCTGCTCATGTACTCACACATGCTCTCTCTCTAACCAAAAAAAGAAAAAAAGAAAAGAAAAAGAAAACAATATGGCAGCTCCTCAAAATAATTAAACATAGATTTGCCATATGATCCAGCAATTCCACTTCTGGGTTTATATCCACAGGAATTGAAAGCAAGGACTCAAATATTGATTTGTATACTCATGTTCATAGTGGCATTTATTCATAATAGCCAAAAAGTGGAAATAGCCCAAGTGTCCATAGGTGAATGGATACACAAAATGTGCTCTACACATACAATGGAATATTATTCAGCTTTACAAAGGAAGGAGGAGTGCCGGCACGGGGGGGGGGGGGGGGGGGGGGGGGGGGGGGGGGGGGGGGGAGGATCTTGGTTTCGGCCGAGGCCATGCTCTCATGGTTCCTGGAATCGAAAATCGAACCCTACATCAGGCCTACTTGGGATTCTCTCTCTCTCTCCCTCTTTCTCTCTCCCTCCTCGGTTCAAATGTGTGTGCATACATGCTCTATAAATAAATAAATAAATAAATAGGAAATTCAGTCAGTGGAGTGTGTGACTCTTGATCTTGGGGTTGTGTGTTCGAGCCCTACATTGGATGTAGAGATTACTTAAAAATAAAATCTTTTGGGGCACCTAGGTGGCTCGGTTGGTTAAGTGAATGATTTTGGCTCAGGTCGTGACCTCACAGTTTGTGAGTTTGAGCTTTGTGCTGACAACTCAGAGCCTGGAGCCTGCTTTGGAGTCTGTGTCTCCTGTGCTCTCTGCCCCTCCCCCACTCACACTCTGTCTTTTTCTGTCTCTCAAAAAAAATAAATATTAAAAAGCTTTTTTAATAAAATAAAATATTTTTAATACTTTTTAAAATGTTTATTTATTTGAGAGAGAGCACAGGCACACACAAGTAGGGGAGGAGCAGAGAGTGAGGGAGACGGAGGATTCAAAGTGGGCTCTGCGCTAATAGCAGAGAACGTGACAAGGGGCTCCAACTCAGGAACCCGTGAGATCATGACCTGAACCAAAGTTGGATGCTTAACTGACTGAGCCACCCAGGCGCCACAAAAATAAAATCTTTTTAAAAAAAGAAGAAAATTCTGACATGTGCTACAACATGGACCACCCTTGAGGACAAGATGCCAAGTGAAATAAACCCATCACAAAAAGTCACAAACTGTGTAATTCCAATTACATGAAGTACCTGGAGTCAAATTTATAGAAACAGAAAATAGAATGGTGGTTGTCAGGGGCTGGGTAGTGGGGAGAATGGTGAGTCAGTAGTAAAGGAGGACAGTTTTCAGTTTGGGAAGATGAGAAAGTTCTGGAGATGGATGCTGGTGATTTACAACATGTAAATGTACATAATGCCACTGAAGTGTATGCTTTAAGATGTTATGATGTTAAATGTGATATGGTGCATAATTTACTCAAATAAAAACTGTGAAGGGCATCAGAGTATCACCTACACATCTTTGGAGTTTCAGATAGTCTCAAACCATCTTTGCCTTGTGTATTGCACCCTATGTATCTGCAGGATCCATGGGAATTACCCACTGATCCTCTCCCTCCTGATGTCCAAGAAGATGAAACTAAAGGGTGGCCATATTGATGGTGGTGCCATCTTGCTTGTCATTTAGCCTTGGTTCTGTGATGCCCACAGCCCAGAGAAGGGGGAAGCTCCTCCTTCATCAGGCCATCCTTATCCTCACCCAGTCCCTTCAGCCCATTGATCTCATTTACTAGAAAGAGAATCGGTGGCATAAAAAAAAAGAAAAAAAGAAAAAAAAAGATAATGGATCAAACTCTACTGCGCAGCTAGTTTTCACTGCTTCCAGTGGAAAATGTTTGCGATTTGGGATAAACTTGTTTGCTTGCACTAGTAAATTTTTCTCTCACCTATTAATAGATGTTTCAGCTCACAAGAAATACTTGATGGAGTGTTAGCAAAACAGCTGGGCTTCAAGGGATATGAGGAAAGAAGATCCCGGGAAGCACAAGAAGGGAGACTATAGACACCAAGTTTCAAATATTCTCTGCCTTCATTTTATGACTTAGCATACAATAGGATAGTGCGCGTTACTGGAAACCATAAAGAATATTCTATTCTTATATAAAGCTTGTACTTCCTAATTCTGAGTAAACAAGACCCATTGAGTTTCTATAAAAGAAGGATAAACGTCATTTGGAAGAACCCTGGGCCTCCTTAGAAGAAGTAAGGCTGGTGGTTAGGATGACCTTAAATTGTTGTCTGTATTAACTGCTAACAGTTGCCATGAGTGATCCATAAACACGAAAACAGGTCTCTGTGGGGGACTCCTGTTGTAGCTTTCCAGAACATTTGGTCTCTGAGTCTTCCTTCAGCAGTCAGACCCATTCTGGGCCCATGATGAAGAACTTCAAGTAGGCTGAAGAGTCTGTAGGGAAAATGTTTGAAAGGCAAAGCTGTAAATAAAGATATTGCCTAACCTCTCATCAACCTGGTTCCTTGGTGATCACGCTACATGGAAGAGTGCTCACTTAGCTCCGTGCTTGGCACTTAACAAATGTTTGCGTTACTGGGTGGCATTATTATTGTTATTATTATTATTCTGGATGTCCCGCAGATACAGCAGTCACATCTTTCAAGTCCCAAATTAAGAACTCTGGTATGAGATGTGTACAGTATACTCAGGCAGAGAGCAAGATAGATTATTTCAATCCAACGCCGTCTGGAAAATCCCAGGCTGTGCATAGCGGGTCTCATGGGCTCCCCATTGACAGACTACCCCAGCTAAGCTATAAAATTTACCCAAGTTCCTATATCTTTGGGCTCTTTAAAGGTAGTATTTCATCCAAATATAAATCCTTGTTGTTGCATTCAATTCAATTTGCAACTATTCGTTGAGCACCTAAGTGTAAAATATTGAATTGGGTGCCAAAGGGAAGAGAAAAATTAAGAAGGAATGGCCCAGTCTTCTCAGAAGCTCAGGGACATGAAGGGATGGGAAGGGCTACCCTTGTGCTGGGCACAGAAGAGTCAGGGGAGCTCAGACTCTTATTTTTTAAAATTTTTAATTGAAGCATAGTTGACATAAGATCCTAATTTCAGACATACAACATGAATCTACAGTTATATCATTACGAAACATTCACCATGATAAATATAGTGACCACCTATCTCCGTACAAAAGTTATTACAACATTGACTATATTCCCTAGGTTGTACTCTCTGTCAATTACTTATGTTGTAACTGGAAGTTTGTACCTCTCAAGCCCCTTCATCTATTTGACCTGTTCTCCCACACTCCTCCCCTTTGGCAACCACCAGTTGGCTCTCTACATTTATGAATCTGTTTTTGTTTCTTGTTGTCGTTTGTGTGTTTGTTCATTGGTTTTGTGTTTTAGATGCCAAATATAAGTGAAATCACAAAATATTTGTGTCCCCTAATAATTCTCTAATTCTATCTGTGCTATCATGAGTTGCAAGACTTTGATAGATGAATGGATAAAGAAGATGTGGTAAATATACACAATGGAATATTACTCAACCCTAAAAAAGAATGAAATCTTGCAATTCAGATGCACCATTAGTCACTGATAACACCTGAGCAGTGCTGCTCAGGCTTTTGATAGCATTTTAAGGTATTTACACATGATTAGGTCTTAGTAGCTACAGAGTAATTTCCATGCAAAACTGCAAGATAAAATGACACAGAGAAAGCTTGGCAGAGGGCACCTGAGTGTCTCAGTCAGTTAAACGTCCAACTTTGGCTCAGGTCACGATCTCACGGTTCATGGATTCAAGCCCCGTGTCGGGCTCTGTGCTGACAGCTAGCTCAGAGCCTGGAGCCTGTTTCAGATTCTGTATCTCCCTCTCTCTCTGACCCTCCCCTACTCACACTGTCTCTCTCTTTCTCTCTCTCTCAGAAATAAATAAAACATAAAAAAATTAAAAAAAAAAAAAAAAGAAAGCTTGGCTGAAGCCTCCAACATGACCAAGAGAATGACCATGGTCCAAGCTAACCATGGTCCAAGCTAACATTTTCATGCTGCCCAGAAGTTTCCATATTCCCTGCACTTATAGATCTCACAGAAGCCTTCCTACATGGTCAAAATGGGCAAAAGGCTCCTACCGGACCCTCCCTGTCCTTGCACAACAAATTAGTGCTAGTGCATTAGTAAAGGGTAATAGATTCCTAAGTCCATAAGTCTCTCCGGGAAGGTCCTTGGATTTGGTGGTGGGATTTCAGTGCAGGGAGCAGTGAGGGAACCGTTCCGAACAGACCAACATTTCCATCGCCCTCCTCGCAGTTCATGAAGGCCACCTCCTTTCCCTTTGTGCAGAGCTATCTCTGAGGGGAAAAGTCTCCTTTCTGTGTCCTGTATCGCCACCGGCGCAGAAGCAGGCAGAGGGCATTGCTGGGGCCCAGAGGCAGACAGACATGGGAGACTACAGATGGAACACCACACAAAGCTTGTCCAGCTCAGCTCATGATCCCCAGGTGAGAAGCAACATCCCTTCTCCAACACAGGAGAGAGTCTTCTTGGGTTTTTCTCTTTCTTTCTTTCTTTTTTTAAGTTTTTACTTATTTATTTTGAGAGAGAGCATGAATGAGTGAGTGGAGGAGGGGCAGAAGGAGAGAGAATGAGAGAGAGAGAGAGAGAGAGAATCCCAAGCAGACTCTGTACAGACAGTACAAAGCCCGATGTGAGGCAGGAACTCATGAACCATGAGATGATGATCTGAGCCATTCAACTGACACTCAACCGACTGAGCCACCCAGGTGCCCCTGGAGTTTTTTCCTTACTGCAGTCATGGCCAAGCTTAACACCAAAGATGCTATTACCCACTTGGGGGTCCTTTTGAGAACACCAGAGCTGACAGAGATGCTCATAGCATTGAAAAATGGAGTTTAATTTCTTTTAATGTTTGTTTTTGGGAGAGAGAGAGAGACAGAGCATGAGCAGGGGAGGGGCAGAGAGGGAAACACAGAATCTAAAGCAGGCTCCAGGCTCTCAGCTGTCAGCACAGAGCCCGACATGGGGCTTGGACTCACAAACCACTAGATCATGACCTGAGCCGAAGTCAAATGCTTAACCGACTGAGCCACCCGGGGGTCCTGAAAAACGGAGCCTGGAACAACCTGGCCAGTGGCGATGCTATAAGACAGGATAGCTCGCTTCAGACATGGATTTGGGGCATTTCTGGCTCAGCTCATCCCAGGCTTTCTGTATTCACTAAGTAATCTTCTGACTTGAATTGTTTCCCAAGTAGGCTCTGTCAGAAAGAAAGATACATTCATTTATTCAACAACTATATTGATCTCCTACTATCAGCCAGGATGAATTTATATAGCTGAATGGGAAAGGTAGACAACATAACACCACCAAGAGTCCTCCATGGGGTGTGTGCTACAACGCAGGGAGTCCAGGGTGTTATGACGGCAGGGAAGGGGCATCTCAATCAGAGGGCTGGGTCACTGGAAAATGATTGGATATTGAAAGAAAAGTATAATTCTTGAGACAAAGGAGAGCATCCCAGGGTGAGGGATCCACCCTGAGCTGAAGTCAAATACTTAACCAACTACATGAATGAAATGTGTAGAGAGATCAAATGTCTCTTACCTTAAATCTCTCTGTCTCTGGGTTTGGGCCACCCGAGCTGGTCATCTCGGGACCAGGTCACCCATCCTAGTCTTGTTTCTCAGTCTCAAAGGTACAGCCGAGAGGAAGTAGAAAACCAATCCTGGGAATTCTGAAATGTGGCCTCCACTTGCCTTTTACCCCACCTGGAGCAAAAAGGTGCAGGCCACCTGGTATAGCTGCAGAGTAGGGAGTGGCAGGTGCTAGATCTAGAAAGGAGAGGTGGGGACTGATTTCTTTTTTTTTTTTTTTTTTTTTTCTGAAGAAAGTTCTCTGCCCAGTGTGAGGCTTGAACTCATGACCCTGAAGATCAAGCAGCCATGTTCTACTGACTGAGCCAGCCAGGCAGGTTGGGAACTAATTTCAAAGGGCCTCCTCGGTAATGCCAACAGGTTGCCACATGTCTCACAAGCACAGAATTGTCTTTATGTTATCAACCTGTTCCATATTCAACTTGATGCACAGCGGCCATATTTAAGCCAGAACAGACATTGTTGAAAGTGATGATTTGCCAGCCATTAACCATTCTTATCTTTCCCACTGTAGGATAGTGAGTGGGGAGGTGGCGAGGTGAAGTGGACACGCTGGTTCTAAAACCCCACAGAAATATTAGATGGCTGTACTTTCCAGCCTCTGCTTTCAGCTAAATTCATGGCAAATATCTTCTTACTCTCTTTGCTGTTTAAATTTACTGTTGTCTCCCTTATGTACCTGAGGTTGGAATCCCAGGGGGGGAGGTGATACATCTTAGGCCACGTTTAAGGGAGGAACTTGCTTCTCAAGTCTCAATTCCAAGATAAATACGTCGTTCCTGACATACACTTAGCTTCCAAAAACACAGCCGTGGGTAAATGCTTCATGCAATGCGATGCCAGAGGTATAATTAAACTTCAAAGGGGTATCAATTGCATCACATTCAGGAAAAGTGTGGAAAAAGAAAGGTATTACTGAAAGGCAACCTAAAACACCCAGCCACTTAAATTCATCTTTGGGAGAAGGAAAATAAACTGACGTGATCTCTTGAGGCACCCGATATGTGCAAGAAGCCCTCCTGTTCGAGTTGTATCGGAAAAGGGAGTGTGTGTGCTAGCGTCTAGCCATCTTCAAATCTAATCTTTATGAAAAGACTCTTTCCAAGATTCTACTTACCATCACGCCTCCAGAGCAAAGAGGCAATGAGTGTGAAAATAGCTTGGAAGGTTTAAAAAGCAAACTATATAATTATCACATGCTAATCTTTTTTAAAAAGTTTATTTATTTATTTTGAGAGAGAAAAAGAGAGAGCATGGAGGAGGGGCAGAGAGAGAGTCCCGAATATGCTCCGTGATAATGGCATGGGGCTCAAACTCACCAACCCTGAGATCATGATCTGAGCCAAAATCAAGAGTCTGATGCTTAACTGACTGAGCCACCCAGGGGCCCTTCACATGCTAACCTTTATTCAGGTTTTTAAAATCCGGTTTGTTGGGAAAAGTCAAGAGCAAGGGCTCTAGAGACAGATGGCTTGTCACAAATTCTAGCGAGTCTTTCTGCTCCATGACCTTGGGTAAAGTACCTGACCCCTGCGAGCCTCAGTTTCCTCAGCGGTGAAATAGAGGCAACAGTAACACCTTCGTCAAGGAGCTGTGACAAGGCTTAAATGAGTCATTCCACAGAAAATCTTGGCACTCAGGCTGGCACATACTAAAGAGCCAGTAAACATTAACTCTTATTATGGTTGGGATTGTTCCCACCAGGAGCCAAGGGCTCAGGCTCTGTCGGGGACGCACCAGTTGCTTTGCAAAGACAAATTCTGCCCCATGAATAAGGTTTCTAACTCTCCCCTCAGCTAACACCTTCAACTGCATGTTTTTGAGGAGGTAGGCCAGAAGATGTGGAGGGGAGGCAGTGAATAATAAATCAAATTAGGAGACGCCTGGGTGCCTCAGTTGGTCAAGCATCCCACTTGGTCTCAGGTCACGATCTCGAGGTTCGTGAGTTCAAGCCACACGTTGGACTCTGTGCTGACAGCTCAGAGCCTGGAGCCTGCTTCAGATTCTGTGTCTCCCTCTTTCTCTGCTCCCCCCCTGCTCATGCTCTGTCTCTCTCAAAAAACAAATAATAAACATTTTTAAAATTTTTTAATCGAATTAAAGTCAGAGGCATCTCGTCCATTTATGAAAGAAAGCACTTGTACCATGAAATAATATGGATTTTTAAGGAAGAATCATGCCAGGACAATGTCATTCTAAGCTTAAATAAAGACATGTCAAGCAAAGAAGAACCATACATCACTATTTAAAATCCCCAAAGTCAGACTTTGCCAAAGCTCATGTATCTAAGGATGAGTTTGCTGCCATATTTTAAAGACAAAAATCCTAGGGAAAATAAACAAAACTTAAAAGGAAAAATAAAACAAACTCTACCAACTAAAGAAAGAAAACCCAGCCTGCTCTTTGTACACCAGAATGTAGCTGTCTAGGCTTGTTTAACATTAAAATCCTGTTTAAAAAAAAAAAAAAAAAAGCCAAAACGGGTTTCATAAACTGATCAGTGTGGCTCCTAAAAAGGTAATCATTTGGTTTGTCAATTAGTTGGCAGCCTGACTTGTGGTTTTAAGTTTTAAGTTTGCTACCCTGAATTATTATGAAGCTTTAAAATGTAAGGAAAGAGAGGTAAAGCCTTGCCCTTAACTCTTCCTGGGCTCTCTTGTTGGCTGGAAGTAAGCCTCTATTTAATGCCTTCAGAGTTTGCTCTTGCCTTGAAGCAATAGACAAGTTTGTGCTGCTCTGTTCTAAATATGGGAACAGCTAGTACAAATAGAAGATTGAAGATTTGCTTTGAAGCTCAATGTTGCCAATGCAGAGCCTCTCAGACGCTGAGAGCAGGCAGCCCTGCAGAGCAGAGTGAGAGCTCCCTGCTTTTAACTGCTGATCTATTAATTCTGGGCGGTGTCTGGTTAGACCAAAGGTCAGGAATCTGCTTTTGACCTGAGTACTAATGGCAATCCTGTGGGGATCCCGAGAGTGGCTGGATGAGTGCTGTGATATTACTAATCATTAATAATGATGATAATGCCCTAGCTTTCTTGGTTTAGTGCTTACTGCCCAAAGATTTCAAATCACTTCAAGACCAATGGTTTCACCCGCTATTGACCTGTAACCGACTCGGGCGCAGAATATCGCCCTGTTGTCAAGAATACAGCCACACCAAGCCTGTTTAAGCATGAACTGAAGAAAGATACCCATTGAAAATTAAAGTGTAAATTTTAGGTAGGCAGGTTATAATTATCCACTTGAAATGAAGCCAAGAAATGAAGTTTAATACCCTTCTTTTGTGAGGAGCACCCAGGCAACGTTCCTAAGCATCAACAGATTTTCATCTCCTCTAATTCAGGGTTTCTCAACTTTGGCACATGGACATTCTGAGCTGGATAATTTTCTGTTGAGGGGTAGAGGGGCTGTGTTGGGCACCATAGGATGTTTGTAGCACCATACCCAGGCCTCCCCCAAATGTCATCCGCGCTCGCTCGGGTACCCAGTCCTGATGATCAAAAATGTCTCCAGCCAATGCCAAATGTGTTGGGGGGCGATGTGCAAAATCACCCTCAGTTGAGAACCACAGCTCTAACTCAAAACATTTCCAAAGTTAGAAGCTACTAAATTCCCAGAATCTTTCATTCCTCCAGGTTGCTTGAAGGATTCCTCACGATGGAGGGACAGTTATCTGCCTAGGGTTTTGGGTTTCAGAGAGGCTTCAATTAATAAAATAGGTCTTCGATCGCAACTTTGATTGCGAAACTTAGATTATGAAATTAGGTCCTCTTCCTCCCCCTGCCCCAAAATGCAAAAATCAAAGAAATAACACAACCCTTGTTGTTGTTGTTGTTGTTTTAATGTTTATTCATTTTTGAGAGAAAGAGACAGAACACTAGCAGGGAAAGAGCGGACAAAGAGGAAGATACAGACTCCAAAGGAGGCTCCAGGCTCTGAGCTGTCAGCCCAGAACCCCATGCGGGGCTTGAACTCACAAACTGTGAGATTATGACCTGAGTCGAAGTGGGACTCTCAACTGACTGAGCCACCCAGGCATTCCAAAATACATCTTTTTTAAAATCGAAGTATAGTTGACACTAAAATATATATACATATATTTTTTACGTTTATTTATTTTGAGAGAGCGTCCCGTGTGAGCTGGGGAAGGGCAGAGAGAGGGAGAGAGAGAATCCCAAGCAACTTCCCAGAGATCATGACCTGAGCCGGTATCAAGATTCAGAGGCTTAACCGACTGAGCCCCTCTCTGCAGCCTATCCTTTCCTGAATCTCTTTCCTTTCTCTGCCTCAGTGGCACCACACTGTTTGGGTTTTTTCTTCCTTCCTCTCTGACCAGCTTTTCCCTATAGGCTTTTGGACTCTCTCTCCTCCCCTCTCTGTCTGATCACAGTGAGCGGACCCTCTCTTTCATTTCCACTCCACGCAGGTGACTCCATCCCTGCTCCCACCGCTCTGTGTCAGGCCCTGACTTCCAACTGCCTCGAGGAATTCTGATGTGGGTGCCCTGCCCTAGCACTGAACAGGACCAAAATGACCTTTAGTTAGTGCTCTCCCTCTCACAAACTGAATCCCTTCCGCATATCCTATACCCGTCAGTAGGACACCTTTATTTCCCCTTATTTATACTCGGGAGAGCTCAGCTCTCACTGCTCCGCCCTTGGAATACCATCCAGATCGCTCCTTTCTTCTCCATTTCCCAATCCGGGAGTTCCCAAATTTTGCAGAACAGCAGAATCACCTACAGGGCTTCTTAAAGACTGAGGCCCACCCCCAGAGGCTACGATTCAGTAGGTCTAGGGCGGGCCCTCAAATCTGCATTTCTAAGAAGTTCCCCGGAGGCCAAAGGAGCTTTGAGACTGGCTGCTTACAAAGGAATTTCCAGGGGTCCCCTGCACCTCCCGAACTGCGGAGGACCAGCTGCGGGTCCCTGTGGGTCACGTGGGAATATTCCACAGACCCTACCTGGCCAGTAAGTAGCGGCTCACCTTAGCCTCGGCTTTCCTTAAATAGAGTGCCCTATTCATCCCTTGCCCTCCAAGGACTCCAGCCCCCCGCATTCTGCAGGGATTAGCGCAGACCGGCGGCCGCAAAAAGACTTTTTACTTCTCCCGCCTTCATGGAGTTCTTTATTCTGGTTCGGTGGCAAATGGTGATGAGAATTGCCAGGTTCCCACTAGCCTGTGCTCCCACGGGCCCAGTCGCACTCACGGTGAGTGAGCTGTTCTCGGGGCCCTTCCCTCGCAGTCCATCGCGACTTCACACGCAGGTTCTGCCCCGCACGTGCTCCCATGCGTGCGCACAACCCCAGGGCCGAAGAGCGGCCGAATGCTGGTGAGGGTAATGTTTCCCAGAAAGCAACCTGGCTAAACCGATATAGGCGAACTTTAAAGAAACCTAGCGAGGGCGGGGAATGGCTCCATCGGAAGAGCATGGGATTCCTGATCTGGGGAATTTGAGTTCGAGCCCCACCTCGGGTGCAGAGATTACTATTAAAAAAAAAACAACAAATAACTTATTTTTAAAAAGAAAGAAAGAAAAGAAACCTAGCGAGCCTTTGCCCTCCCTTTTAAGCACCCGCCGACCGCGGACGCCTGGCGGGGATTCTCGCTGGCTCGGGGTTTCCTGAGGGGCCTAGGCAGGGCGGCATCTGGTCTCCCTATATGTAAACGTGTGTTTTTAAAAAAAAAAAATTTTTTTTTCCGAAGAACGGCCAAAGAAGAGATCACGTCGGGTCCTTGGAAGCGGAAGCAAGAAGTGGGGTGCAGAGGAGGCGGGACCCGTGCTGCGCGGCCCCCTCCCCGCCGGCCTCCCAGGGCCCTGCGTGCGCGTCCCAGGGCCTCGCGGTGACACGCACTGCCGCGAGCCGCCGGCAGGTGTCTCTCTCCTGGCTATTGAGCCCACGGTGAACTCACCAAATGGAGGCTCCAGGAGGCGGGGGCAGCGCGGGGCCCGCGGAGAGCCGCGTCGCGCTCTGTACCCCCCACATTTCTCCCTGTCCTCACCTTTGAAACACTTGGTGGCCGCGTGGGAGCGGGCGGGAGCCAGAGGAGGGGCCTCGTCGCGCGGGAGATGAAGTGCTTTCCTGGCTTCTGAACCGGACGGCTCTCCTTTCTGGGGCCTTTATGGTCTGACGAGCAGGCCGGGGGTTCGGGGTCACCTCTGAAAGGCCATCGGGCAGTGCAGGACCGGGACCCTGGGAACTTCTGTCCCACCTTTCTCCTCACCTTCCCAGAAAGCGGTAGGAAAAAGGGCCTGCTGTCCTAACATCTTTTCCCTTTAGGGAAATTCAATTTCCTAACACGTGGAGCTTTGAAAGAGGCCCCTTTATTGGGTAATGTCAGCAGCCGGTAGGTGCAAGCGAGGCCAGTAGCTATCACTTTATAATTTTTTTATTAAAAAAATTTTTTTTACTTATTTGACAAATGTTTATTGATCATCGATGGGGGCCAGGCACAGTATGAGAGAGTCAGGTGAGCAAGGACTCAGACCCCCAAAGAAATACAGCAGGTGACAGGGTGTATGCGGTGTCCATTACTTGAGAATCCAAAACAATATGGAGGAAGAAAACCACGCTCTCATAAAACATATGCACTCAGTGCCATTGGTGAGAAAGTAAATGCTGGCTTGCCTTTCTTTGGACCTTTCCACTTCATTAAATAGCAAAACAAAAAACAAAAAAACCTTTACTGAGGGCTGACTTTGGGGCTGGGGCTGTGCTAGGTGCTGGGGATACAGTGGTGACAATATCGTCCCTGTCCTTAAGGAACTGGCAGCCAAGTGCTCAGTAGGCCAGTGAAACATATAGAACAATTGCAGTGCGTCTCTGACCCTGGGCCCACCCTGGGTAGCAGTCGTGATTCCACAGATTTACTGTGTAGAGTACAAGAAGACCCAGGAAAGAGAGGCCCCATCAGCAGCACTGGGTAGGACCCAAAGGCCAACTCAGACAACGTACAGTCCCATAGGAGAGTCCCCATGAGGTGCTGATGCCCAGGGAAGGACATCAGTTGTCCCATATGTGAGGATGAAGTAATAGAAGCATCCCCATTTCTCATCTTGGGTCTTCTCTGACTTCACTGACTCCATTTCTGTACAAGTTCATTTCCTGGGGCGTTCCTAAGAACCAGTATCACACATCCATATACTTCCCTGCCTTTCTCATGAAATTACCTTCTAGAATCTGACTGATGGGAGAGAAAGAAGTGTCTGCCTCTATCTAGCTCAGTAGTGGTTGTTTTAATGCGCTGACATTATGTTGGGGCTTTTTGTTTGCTTTTTGAAATAAATTTTACAAATTTAGAATTTCGGGAAAGAGTTCTCCCCCCTACTTTTTAGGTTAACAGAACACTAGCCATGGGGTTCCAACCTCAGACATTTATAGGCAGCTAAAATCTCATCACATAGCCAGAGAAACAGTCACAAATTCCCATGACACGCTTTCAAGCTCTGTCTGTGTTCTTGGCCTGCTTTGGGACTGTGGGAGTCAGTCAGTGCTGGAGATATTAATTGGAAGGTGCCTGGAGTCCCTCCACACTGATATTCTGTCCCTTTATCCCCAAGTGAGAAACACAGAGTCCTCTGTAAGCACCGTTAGAGTTCTGTGTTTGTTTTAATTTATTAAAATACACAGACCTCTGTGTTCGGTGTTCTCTGAGCTCTGGGTGAAACACTTAGTGCCATTTTCAAAAAGAAAACTTTGCCTCATTCAAAAAGCATACCAAAATATTGTTTACTCTTTTGTCTGTTTGTCCATATCAGGATAATGCCTGACTACCTCAATCACCCTAGTAGTCACAATGGATAATTCATTTCCTTTCTCAGCTGTTGAGTGCTAAAATCATTCCCCTTGGAACACATGCCATATCGTATCTAGAAAGATCCTGAGAAGGCAACATTTGCAATTATTTACAAGGCTTGTAAGCACATTGGTCATGTGAATAAGAAAAATTAGGTACCTTTTGATCATTCTTGGGATGCTGTCAGAGAATGACATACAATTCCCACAAAATTAGGCTTTTCTTCCATAAGTCTCACATATTCTGAATCATGTTTCAGAAAATGGGCATCGTTTCTACAAATTGAATCCCATTATCACATTCAAAACATTGAAAATGTGTGTTCTCATAGAAAAACTATTTCAGCAGACCAAATTCAGAAATGTTTTAACAAGAAACAGGTGGTCTGACCTGTGACCATCTCATAAAATTTGGAATAGAAAAAAGTCTTTTTTTATTATTTAGGGTTTTTCTTGATGTTTATTTATTTTTGTGAGAGAGACAGAATGTGGTTGGGGGAGGGGCAGAGAGACAGAATCCGAAGCAGGTTCCAGGCTCTGAGCTGTCAGCACAGAGCCCCATGCAGGGCTCAAACTCACGCCCCGTGAGATCATGACCCTAGCTGAAGTCAGAGGCTTAACCGACTAAGCCACCCAGGCGCCCCTAGAATGGAAAAAAGTCTTAAGTGTCCTTGAATTCAAGTCCCAAACAATCCCTCTGACCTTCTCACATCTGAGGAAACACGCCCTGGGGCAGGGATGCTCCAGGTAGCCCAACTACCCTTTCCAACTCTTAGAAACATTTGAGAGTCGGTCCCAAAGCTCCTTGCCTTGAGCGCCCGCTCCTTGTTCTGGCCTGGCCATGTGGGAGAGGCCTCTGCCATGAGGTAGCTTCCCTAATGTTTGACATAACTCTCAGAGTCTTCCCTTCTGTGGGTTTGCAGTATGACCTTGGGGTTCGTCAAAAAGCACTCACAGGGTACCTAAGGTGTATCAGGAGCAAGGGAATGGATTGGGGAACCAAACAAAGCCGCAGCCCTGCTAGGACTTGCATTCTATTGATGAAGACAGAAAATAAACAGTTAAATAAATTTATAACATAAGGTCAGGTAATGATAAGGACACTGAAGGAAAAGCAAAGTAAGGAGACTGGGAAATGGGAATGTTTAGGTTGGGAGGTAAGGGAGGTCCACATGAGGAGGTAACATTTGGGCAAAGACCTGACTGAATCAAGGGGGTGAGCATGGGAATATGTGGGGGGAAAAGCAAAGGCCCTACAAGGATAAATGATCCATGTTCAAGAAATATCAAGAAGGTGAGCCAGGCTGAAATGGAGAAGTAAGGGAGAGAAGGGAGGTTTGACATGTAGCCAGGAATCATGAGGCCTTGAAGACCTAGGGCCATACTTTGCCTTGTTGAGAGCGACACGACAGAGAGGGACATGGCATAATTTCAAGACCTTTTCCATATCAGCTGCTATATTCTAGGTGGTCAAATCTCCATAAAAGGTAGTAACCCAGAATTGCCTCCACTATTTCAGGAGAGGGCTAACTTGCAGAGTAGAGCAGAACAATCCCCTCCTTTATTCTGGACATACGGTTTCTATTAATACAATCAAAGGTCTCTCATGTAGCACTTTAAGAAGGCTTTTATTTTTTCCTTTGCATATTGCATTCTTAAACCATGCTCCCCGTCTGAGTTTCTTCTTTACCCTAAACCTCCTGTTCCCTGGAATAACATCTACTGATACCATAGAGCTTTGGGAAACATCCTAGACACGAGGTGGTGGCCTACTCATAACCAAGTTTTTACAGGTGCACTTTTGTTTTTGCCTTATCTTGGTTCCGTTTAAACATGCCAGGTTACAAACATCCTCAACTTTTCTGGATGGCTTTTAGGTACAGAACTGTGGGATACTTGCCTATTAAATTCTATCTTATTAGACTTGACACCTGTTCCAACTTTAAAAATATTTTTGGGCCCTGGCTCTAGCATCTTAATGTATAAGCTCTTCCTCCCATTATTTGTCACCAACAGATTTCTTCAGGATATCACTTAGAACAATATTGTACTGAGTAAGGCTGAAGGCAGAGCCCTGTGGGAAGTCACAAGGGACCTCCATCAAAATGGAAATGGATCCATTTCAAGACTTTTGGGAAGTGATTGTTCAACCAGCTACAAATCAATCTCATTTGCCCTACGTCTACCCTACGTCTCTCCATGAATCAACAAGAACACTATAAAGGAATGTTGTCTGATGCCATACTGAAATTTACATGCGCTGCCCCGACCTTCCAGCCCGACCATACTGTGAAACAAAGAAATGAAGTTCAAGTAGAATACCCCACAGTTCATATTTTCTCTGTCACCTCCCTTTTACCAGTTCTGCACTTTTCCTCCTGCCCCAAGGCTCCACTAACATTAGTCACTGGCCACAACTAGAAGCTTGCTTCCTCCTTTTTTACTGTAACGGTGCAATACAATTTAACCTTCCTAAATGTATTATGCATGTAACTGAAAAGTTGTGAATCAATTGTGATAATGTGAATCATATTTTAAGTATACAATGAACTGTATACAATGAGCTGTTCAATAAGCTTATTGATCATGCCTTGTAGAAGTCCCATATAGTATTTCCAAAGTGAAAAACCCTTTTGTAATGCAAGTATAATACTTTCTAATGTAGATTTCTGTTTACCTACACTGAATTTTCTCAAAACACATCATACTTTTAAACACAATAATAACAGACCAGGGCTGCTGGAACGTGAATCATCAGTAAATCTAATACCTGTCAAATGAGATACTCCTGTCAGGAATCTTTTCAACCTCAAATTTTCATACTTGGTAAAATAATAGTATATATATATATGTGTGTGTGTGTGTGTGTGTGTGTTTAAATAGTATATATAAATGAATGTTTATTCTTTTTTGAGAGAGAAAGAGAAGGAAAATATGAATGGGGGAGGGGCAGAGAGAGAGGGAGACTGAGGATCTGAAGCGGGCTCTGCACTGACAGCAACGAGCCTCATGTGGGGCTTGAAGTCACAAACCTTCAGATCATGACCTGATCTCAGACACTCCTGAAGTCAGACACTCAACCGACTAAGCCACTCAGTTAGCCCTAGTATATATATTTTTTTAATTAGTACTTTATGTGACTATAAACAAAAGCAATTTCCATATAGTTTTACATTGATCCTGGATTATTTTCAAGTCTTCATTGTTTCTTCTTTGCAAATGAGCTCACAGATCTCTGTGAGGACAGGGGTCATGTTTGTCTTACCTTGCACTATCTTCACAGAGTCAGGCATAGTACCTGGAATATACTTCCCGGGTTCTCAATAAATATTTCTTGAACAGGTATAATGAGGAATAAAGGAATGTATGTGTACAAAAAGGACTTCATCTGTTCATAAAATGATTTTAATTTTGCATGGGATCAAATGTAGCCATGACCCCTGCCTTCTAGAAAGGAACTTTTGGGGCAAAAATTACCATCTCAGATGCATAAATAATAGTAATATTCTTGATTAGCAGTTCTTGAAATTTTTAGTTGCAGAATCCCTTTACACTCTTAAAAAGTTGTTAAGATCCCTAAAGAGTTTTTATTTATCTGGACTATATTTATAATATTTACCATATTAGAAATTAAAACAAAAATTAACTATTTACTAATTCATTTAAAATAATAGCAATAAATCCATCATATGCCAACATAATTAATGTTTCATGAAAATAAATTTCCAAAACAGAAATAAATTAGTGATGGGGAGCCACCTGGGTGTTTCATTTGGTTAAGTGTCCCACTTCAGGTCATGATCCCACAGTTCGTGGGTTTGAGCCCCACGTCGGCGTTGGCTGATTGCTATCAGCACAGACCCTGCTTTGGATCCTCTGTCGTCTCTCTTTGCCCCTCCCTGGCTAGTACATTCTCTCTCTCTCTCAAAAATAAAATGAACATTTTGAAAAAAAATAAAATAAATTAGTGAGGAGTGACATAGTTTTAATTTTTTGCTAATCTCTACAATGTCTGTCTGGCTTGGTAGAAGCTAGATTCACATATTTGCTTCTGCATTCTCCCTGTGGTGATATTACCTGACGTGTAGCTTCTAAAAACTCGTGACACAATGGGAGTGAAAG
This sequence comes from Hyaena hyaena, assembly GCF_003009895.1. Taxonomy (NCBI): domain Eukaryota; kingdom Metazoa; phylum Chordata; class Mammalia; order Carnivora; family Hyaenidae; genus Hyaena; species Hyaena hyaena. The sequence continues at coordinate 253,489 of NW_024080643.1, read as the reverse complement.
ATGCAAACAACACCTTTGTATTATTACAACAATGAGTTTTGATCTGCAGACTCACTGAAAGGGTTTTCAGGACAATAGTCCCTGGACTGTATTTAGACTGTATTTAGAACTCGTCTAGAGGTTTACACTGTTTAAATAATAAGAGCAATTTCAGGGCGCTTGGGTGGCTCAGTCGGTTGAGTGTCTGACTCTGGGTCAGGTCATGATCTCGTAGTTCATGTGTTCAAGCCCTGCATCTGGTTCTGTGCTGACAGCTCAGAGCCTGGAGTCGACTTCGGATTCTGTGTCTCTCTCTCTTTGCCCCTCCCCTGCTCATGCTGTCTCTCTCTCAAAAATAAACATTAAAAAAAAATTTTAAACAATAAGAGCAATTTGATTCATAATATTTTCTTCTTTGCCTTGAATATTCGAACGTTCAGAATGAGGTTTACTAATCAGTTCAGGCCAGGAATTCTAGTCTGTCCATCCTCTGTCACTCTGCTCATCTGCAACCTGTTTACTACAATGGCTTTTACTTTTTTTTAAAATTTTTTATTTTTTAGTGCTAATGGCTTTTGGTCACATTTCTTCTGTGTTTTTATTAGAAGTTGCTTCCCATCCTTTTTGGGAAAAGGTGGGGTTTTTAAAAACATATGTATGTGTGCATATATTTATTTAAGTAAACAAGAGTTTAAAAGTATACCTTTATTTCATTTTCATATCTATCTAAGCTAGTGTATATCAACAGGATGAAAATACATAGGATAGGCACATAAAAGATTAAGATGTGTGGGGCATCTGGGTGGCTCAGTCAGTTAAGCATCTGACTTTGGCTCAGGTCACTATCTCACAGTTCACTGAGTTCGAGGGCCAGGTTGGGCTCTGTGCTGACAGCTCGGAGCCTGGAGCCTGCTTCAGATTCTGTGTCTCCCTCTCTTTCAGTGCCCCTCCCCTGCTTGTGGGCTCTCTCTCTCTCTCAAGAATAAATAAACATTAAAAAAAAAAAAGATTAAGATGTTTGTTTGATGGGCTTTCCTAATAGTGCCCAGAGGATAGGAGCTGCATCATATAGGAAACTGCTATCTAAAAAGATACAACTCTAAGCGAGACCATTTTTCACTCCAGAAATTAGGCTGCAGTGTCTGAATCATTCCTCAACACTCCCGCCTGCACCAGTCCACTTTTTCTATATTGATAGCTAATTTGATTGAAACCCAGGATAGTCACACTTTATAAACGTCTGCCTACCGCCCGTCATTCTTCCATCTGGAAGACCTGTGTGGCAGCCAGTCACGCGGCAGAGGTCCCACCTGTGGCCACCTTGATGGGATCAGGCTGTGCACCTGACCCTGGCTGGGCCCATCATACTCTCTCCTGGGCCAGCCTGTCACCTGCAGCTAATCTCTTCCTTAGAGAAGATGTACAAGTGGTCCTAGTTAAGGAGAAGGGAAAGCTGATTGCATGGAGAGACCAGAGCCGGAGGAGTCCTGCCTGGGTTCCTGTGGCCATCTGTCCTTGAGCTTCAGGAGACACTCTTTTATGCACACATTTCCCTGGCTGCTTGAGCCACCTCAGGCGGATTCCCAGCAACCAAAACCTCTTAAATGAAGCATCTTGTGAGGTTTTGGTTTTTTTTCCCCCTCTACAGTGGGTCCAGGAAAGGGTCCTGAAGAAAGCTATAGGTCCTAAATATGCATTTGCTCTCTGAGGGCTTGCATCAGGCAAAAACAGCTTTCCATCTGTGGCCAACTAGATGAGGAAATGTTTCCTCCAGCTTTCCATCCCCAGAGGGCAAATGTACAGATGACTGGAGTTGGCGAAGGACTCTGTGAGTTAGTATTTGCCGAGGGCAACAGGCCCAGGGACCTGAGTGACAGAAGTCCCCAGGCGCCAGGGAGAAGACTGACAATTATGTTTCCAATCACCTGCCTGTCCTCTGCGCCTCCAGATCAGCACTCCCCAGAGCCCTGACCCTCAATGACAGGCAGGACGACCCACTTTTAACAGTGCCAATTTTTAGCAGCTGGAAACCATAAACGCAGAGGGAGGTAAAGATCCTGGAAGACTGGTTTCTCCTTAACTGTTTTTCGAAAGTCAAAAGATGCCGTGGGACTATCAGGGCAGTAAGGGCGCAGCGTGACAGCCGTGGGAAGCCCTCCTGCCGCGGGTGAACTGTGGGTTCATTGACACCCCTTCTTTGGGCCTTAGGTTTTGCAGCCACGGGATGACGAGTTAGAACTAGATAGTCTTTAGTATGCCTTTCATCTTCAACTCTCTACGATCTTTGTGAGCTGGAAAGATTTACGCAGAACTTCATCTTGATTTTATTACTTGTAGTTCATCTTCTCGTGACACAGCCAGCGGCAGCCTGAGCGCACGGAAGTAAGTGGCTCTCTCTCAGGGATGATTTAAGAGGTGCTGGAAGCCCCAGAGTACCTCCCTCACTGGTCTGCCATTGCAAAGGTCCTGAGGCTCCCTAGCCCAGGAGCCAGACCTGGGATCCAAGCGTTGTTTGCAGCTGGCCTCAGTCAAATGGCAAACACATGCCCATTGTGTCTCGCGGAGCACATCAGCCCGCACTTGATCTTAGCCAAAAGGCCAAGAAGCGATCAGCCTGGACTTGCCCCCGGATTCCCTAGGAACGAGAGCAGGGATGGTGTCTACTCTAAAGGGTGTCCACGACTCCCTCCTCTATACTGGGAGAGTAGGACTTCAGGTCCCTGTAGGAGGAGGAGTTTCTTAGAGGAAGCCTCAGTTTTGTCTTCCACCATGGAGGCTGTCGCGACAAAAAGATGAGGGATAGCCGGCCACCCTGGAAGAAATGGGCCGGTTCTGCCGTGGAGCCTGGAACCAGAGGCCCCTTCCACAGCGGGGATTCACCACTGCTCCCAGAGCGGGTCGTTACAGCTGTTTTCTCTCTTCCCTGGGCTGTCTGCCTAAGGGACCCCTGGTCTACTGCCTCCCCCCCAACCAAAAAACAAGGCTGGGGTGTCAGGCTCCCTTTGGTGGCTTCCATTCTTATAAACATGGAGAAAGGGTAACCAGGAGGATAACTTCCTAGCACTCCTGTGGGGGATTTATTTATCAATATGGCAGCCGTACACGGTGTAGAGATAAACGAACCATCGGATGGCACCCTGAGGTATTATTCCATGACACGGAGTTTTAAACACCAATTCCCTCTGCACTCAATTGGAACGTGTGTAGAACATTCTATTTGAGAACGAGCCTTCCCACTGACTTTCTTAGAAGGCTGGGCTTGTCAAGACTTTCTCTCATTGTGGGTGAGGACGAGGAGGGTGTGTTCTGGTGACGCCTGAGCATACAGAGATATCAAGTAGGAATGAAAATGCAACCGAAGCAAAAAACATCCTTAGTGGTATCTCGAAACCTTCTGAAAAGAAACCATCTGAGGAGCCTGACAGAAACATGTGTGTTTTATATTCGCTGGGGATAAACAGGAAAGGAACAGACACACACGCTGAACCACAAATATCCCATCGCCAGCCCCACCCCTGGTATCCATCTCCTTAGTCTCCTGAGGAAGTCACCCTGTAACATACCATAGGGACCAAGAATCCCAGTTTTTCCCAGCGTGTTCCTCATAGTCACGCAGAGATTTCGGGATGTGTTGCAAGGGCCCCATTAAACTCCCAAGTTTACCTCCCCTTGTTGGTCTCCCCCTCCTCACTACTGTAGATTCATTTTGTAGCAGAATGGGAATTACAGGGGCTAGTTAAAAATCCTTTCGGACAGTCCAGTAATTTCGCATTGGGATACCAGCCTAGGGCCCAAGGACTTTCCCCAGTGGGCCACAAGGAGATTTGAGTTAACTAGAGACAATAGCTCCTTAAGTCCCCACTCTGGGGGAGGGTCTAGGAATTCGGAGATTCCTGCTAATGAAAGGCCTCAGGGACACCCTGAGGGGTAAAGATGCACAGATTTTGTCCAGTTTGAGACAGTCTGGAAGAACTGTGGACAGGTACGCTAATCTCCCTGACTGTCCTCCAAGCCAGGTGTCAGTTCAATCTGCGTGAAAGCAGAACCATCTGTCTTAGCCACCAGCTACGAGTCTGGTTGGGGGTTTGGGAGTCAGACAGATAGGAGTCTGAGTCCTGGGACGGTCACCAAGAGCTATGTGGTCACAGCCAAATCACTTAGTCTATCCAGGCCTCGGTGTCCTAATGTGCAAAATGAGAATAATGGACCCATGTGATTTACTGAACTTGTGGTGAGTGTGGGGGTGTGGGAAACTAGACTGTGTGGCCATTAATTCTGGCAGCAGAAATAGCACACTCTTTCCTTCCCTGGAACTCTGTGGTCCAGGCCACCTTATCTTTCCATCTGCCTAACCCTGTGCAGGTGTCCCAATAGGAAATTCTGCTCTAAGGGGCCCTATCTACCAGCACACCAGCACCAGCTTGCTCCCCAGTTCTCTGGCCTCTCTCCCAGTCCCCGCTGAGCCCTTCTTTTCCTCTTTCCAATAAAAAGTACTAGTGTGCTTTTTTTTATCTGTGCTAAACTTCAAGAGCAGAATCATCCCTAAATTGATAAGAACAGGTAGGGCGCTGCCCTTGGGGCTGGGGCTGATAGAGAGCAGGGCTTTCCGGGGGACAGCAGGGAGGGGAGCTGAAAGCAGGACCCCCCCTGCGGGGGGATGGGGGGCTGCAAAAGCTTTCTACTCTGTATTCTCGCCTGAAGGCCTGAAACCACACTCAACCCAAATCTGTGGAAATGAGGAGCCACTGGCTACCCTGTGGGGAAGGGGTGGGAGGTGAGAGGAAGGAGGAGATGGGGGGGTGGGCGGAAGCGGGGGTAGGAGAAGATGTGAGAGAGGAGATGGGAGTCCTGAGGGAAGAGTTGGGTGAAGGGAAAAAGGGGGGGAGGGGAGACGAGGATAGAAGGGGGCGTTGAAGACGGGAAGAGGAGGAGGAGGAAGAGGTGAGGGGTGGAGGTGACAGATGTGGGGGGGCTGGAAGAGGGCAAGGCAGTAGGAAGAGGGGTAGGGACAGAGGCGGGAGGGGGAAAAGTAAAGGAAGTAGGTGGCAGAAGTGAGGGGGAGGAGGGAAGAGGTGGTGGGAGGGTGCAGAGGCGGAGGAAGGAAGACATGGCTGTAGGAGGGGATGAGAAGCAGGAAGTGAGGGAGGAGGAGATGCGAGAGGGAAGAAGTGAGGGAAAGAGGAGATATGGGGTGAGGAAGAGGGGGAGACAGGAAGAAGGAGTAAGAAGAGGGGGAGGGGGAGGAGGAAGGGGTGGGAAGAAGTGAGGGAAGGAGAGGAGAGGCAGGGAGAGGGGGGAAAGGAGCCGGGGGAGGGGCCGGCGTGGGGGAGGGGAGGGGTGTTGGAAGGAGTGGGGAGGGTGAGGAGGTGGGAGAGAAGGAGGGGGGTGCGAGAGGGAGAAGTGAGGGAAAGAAGAGGTGGGAGACGCAGAAGTGGAGGAAGGAGGCGAGGGGGGGCAGGGCGGTAGAAGAAGGGGTGAGGAAGTAAGAGGTGGGGGCGGGGCGGAGGCGGTGGAAGGAAGGGGGGCAGCGGAGCGGGGCAAGGGCGCAGGACCGCTCGGCGGCTGGAGGATGGGGCGCGGACTGGAGGCAGTGCTCCCGGGAGCCGAGGCGCCCCGGAAAATCCCGGAGCGCTGCGCAAGTTCTCCAGTTTCTCGAAAGCCCGAGGGGAGTTGGGGGGGGGGGCGGCCGGCGAGGCGCGCTGGCACCGCCGAGCTCTCCGGCGACAGCGAAACCCCCCAGCCCGACACGGCCCCCCGGCCCCGCCCAGCGCGACGCCCCCTGGGGCAGGGGTGGCCGGGGCGGGCGGCCGCGCGCCTCCGGGAACTCCGCTCCGTCAGACTTCCGGGAGAGGGGCGGCTTTTCTGCTCAAAATCCACCAGACTCCTCCGACGCGCTTTGCTTTCACAGTGGAAAACTACAATAGCAATTAAAAAAGCACACACAGCCATGAAAATAAGTGAAATTAGAACCTGCCGACTTCACTTCCTGGAGGCTTTTTGTTGGGTCTTGAAACTAGGAATCTTTGCGAGTCATCCTCGTAAGTGCCTTTTTTATCCGTTCACACTGATGCTCGGGCGGGCGTCTACACTACGTTTAACATCGTTAGCCTGGTGACGTTTTGACATTGTATTAACTTGATTTAATGATGGTTTCTGCCTTGGTTCACGTGGCCTCGCTTGATAACCTGAAATAAATGCTTACGCGTTGCAAAAATAAAGGCACCGAGGGAGAGTTCTCTTTTTAACCCTGCTGTAAAATAGATCAGAAAATATCCCCTAAGGCGATGCGAGTATTGAAAAGAGTCGAGTATTAGGTAGACCTGGGAAATAAATGTTAGAAACAACAGAAACTCATTGGCTTGTTCATAGCCATTTGGAAATTAACATGGTAAAATCATCAAATAATACTAGGGAGGGGAAAACTCAGTTCTGGTCAAGTTGGCTGAATTGGAACCTAAGTCCTGCGTGGTAAATCACTCATTATTACGTCTTTGTGTGGGGGAAGCAGCCTCAGTGCTCCGGTGCCGAGAAGTTCTACTTCGGAAATCTCCGAGGGCAGTTATTACGAAGCCGATGCGGGTGGGGTTCTCACTGAAACTGAAGGCTCTTCTCCCCCAGAGATTTTACTCCATTTTCCTTTAAAATGAGCTGAAAAGCCAGGGGATCATAAATTTTAAATTGGCTAATGCCAGTTAATGGTCACTCCCAAACTGAAATGAGAAGGTTAATCATCACTAGATGGTGAGTTAATAAGGTCCAATTCAATGTACAAAAATTTGGCTTTCGGGCCACATCTGATACACCGTATAAAATCTAAAGATGGAGGCAATGCAGGTTTTATCAAATCAAACCAACAGTACTGATAGGATATAGCTTCTTGTAAGCTCAATGTGGGGACATTTTACGAGAAATAATATCTCAGTGACTGTGTGAAGCTTATCTCCCTGTGATTTGTATACTCTAGACCTGAGACTGCAGGCTGGAGCTCCATGGGCCTCCATGTTTTCCAGACCTGTGTGTGTGTTTTTCCGGGTGTATTTTAAACCTTTGAATTAGTTATCTATATTTTAAAACCAGCATATTTCCACTTGCAAAGCTGGACTTTTGGCTTTTCTTTGAAATATGACACCTGGCTGGCCGGGGGGGGGGGGGGGGGGGGGGGGGGGGGGGGGGGGGGGGGGGGGGGGGGGGGGGGGGGGGGGGTGGTATTTGTTGGCTGGAGCCCAGTTGGCTGGAGCCCAGCAGTTCCTAAGGTAGGACAGTCTGCATCTCTCACCTTATCCACTCCTCCCCACCCCGCCTTCATTCCTCAGGTGCTTGTCTGCCCTGTGCACCCGAGTGTTCTAGTTCTGCCCCCGACAAACCACTTTACCCCGTGCTCATCTTTTTATTAGGATTATTAAACTCATAGGTGATTTAGACATGCTAGGTCTATACCTAATGCTTGGATCGTTAAAACCACAAAGCTTGATTTTCAGAAATTGATCTTGACAGATTCAGCGAGTCGATCCCATCACCAGCCTGTCATCCAGCATTTGCACGTCTCATTGCTGGGCCTCCTATCTGTTACGTCTGCACTGTAAGTGGCCACTTAACCTTGCACTGCGCAGGTGTTCTTTAGGTATTTGTGGGATTTAATTTTCTTTGACAAATCTATCTTCTGTCACTTGGTTGATGTTCATTCAGCCATCAAATGGTTGAGCCAGGAACTGTCGCAGAAGCTGGGGATGTGACCATGCACAAAATGTAAAAATCCCTGCCCACGTGGGGAAGAGAGGCCATGCAAACAACCTGTTTGGACTTCTGTATTTGATTGCTGTCTCCATACCCTGAAATGTGCTGCAGGCTTGTTTGTTGTGACTCCTACCGTAGTTCCCTGCCAGATGGACTTCTTTCCCAGCGCTGGTCTACACCAGTCCTGGCCTGTGGCAGTTTTCTCTGTGCCAGACAGAATCTCTGTTAGCCGACTGCATTTTGAATCAAAGCGTCTGCATCTCCTCTAGGCTTTAACCAGGACCAGTCATTTGTTTCCAAATGCCAGAAATGTCTACACTAGGTTATATATACATTTTTTTAATGTGTATTTTTGAGAGAGAGATGCAGGCTCTGCACTGACCGCAGGGAACCTGATTCAGGGCTCGAACTCACAACTGTGCGAACATGTGCAATCGGTTAATTTTTTTTAAATGCAGCTTGTGTATCCTCTTCTCACAGAATATTAAGGGAACACTTGATAAACCTAAGTGACTCCGCAGTCTCTCATTTGTTTTGTTCTTTTGCAATATTGCCTTTCTTTGGAAGCATTGCTGCTATTACATCAAATATAAAAATAACTACTTTGCATGCATATTCCATAACTTACTTTGAGCAGTACTTTTAATAATTTATCAGTAAAAGACAATTTTACCTTTATTTTTTTAATTTAATTTTTTTATGTTTATTTTTAAGACAGAGAGAGTGAGCAGGGGAGGGGCAGAGAGAGGGGGGACAGAGGATCCAAATTGGGCTCTGTGCTGGTGACAGCAGACAGCCCAATGCAGGGCTTGAACCCACAAACTCTGAGGTCATAACCTGAGCCAAAGTTGGACGCTTAACCAACTGAGCCTCCTAGGTGCCCCAAGATCATCTTACCTTTCTGCGTGTGATTTGGGGTGACGTATGTTTTGCCGCATTCTTCTTAAGCTCTTTTTATTTTTAAATACAAGTCCAGTTTTATTCATAAAAATGAGAGAGGATTTCAGGGTTTTTTTTTTAATGTTTTATTTATTTCTAGGAGAGAGAGACAGTGTGAACAGGGGAGGGTCAGAGAGAGAGGGAGTCACAGACTCTGAAACAGGCTCCAGGCTCTGAGCTGGCAGTCAGCACAGATCCCGACGTGGGGCTCTAACCCACGAACCGCTAGATCATGACCTAAGCGAAAGTCGGACACTTAACCGACTAAGCTACCCAGGCGCCCCGGATTTCAGTTTTTCTAAATACTCTACAAAGTGAGTTACATCTGAAAATTCAGGTAAAGAAGTCTAATTTTATTTTTTTGTTAAAAATTCTTTAATGTTTATTCATTTTTGAGAGACAGAAACAGAGCACGAGCGGAGGAGGGGAAGAGAGACAGGGAGACAGAATCTGAAGCAGGCCCCAGGCTCTGAGCTAACAGCACAGAGCCCAGTGTGAGGCTTGAACCTGCAAACCTTGAAGTCATAACCTGAGCTGAAGTCGTACGCTTAACTGACTGAGCCACCCAGGTGCCCCAAAAAGTGTAATTTTAACTTCTTCTCTAAAGACGCAACTTTTTGTGAAAATGCCCCTCAAATATCTTATTTCTTTTTATTTTTTTATTTTTTATTTATTTCTAGGAGAGAGAGAGAGAGACAGCGTGAGCAAGGGAGGGTCAGAGAGAGAGGGAGATACAGACTCTGAAATTGGCTCCAGGCTCTGAGCTGGCAGTCAGCACAGAGCCCGACGCGGGGCTCGAACCCACAAATGGTGAGATCATGACCCAAGCGAAAGTTGGACGCTTAACCGACTAAACCACCCAGGCGCCCCTCAAATATCTTATTTCTGTCTCTTCACGTGGGTATATTTATATATTTGACCTCTCTGTCTGTTCCGGTCTTTGGCTCTTTGCATGTCTTTTATCATCTTCCAAGTCTATATGATTTCCTGTTGAGAAATATGAACTGGGTTAATGGAAATTCTTTGAGAAACACATTCAAACACCAAGTATTTCACTTTTTGCAGTGAGTACAAGATAAGCAATTTATTATTTTATTTTATTTTTTAACGGTTTATTTTTTAGAGAGAGAGAGCGCGCCAACGGGGCAGGGGCAGAGAAGAGGGATCCAAAGTGGGTTCTGCACTGACAGTCGCAAGCCCAATGTGGGACTTGAGTTTGCAAACTGTGAGATCATGACCTGAGCTGAAGTTGCACGCTCAACTGACTGAGCCACCCTGGTGGCCCCAAGATAAGCAATTTATTGTGGACATAGCATTAATCTTTAGTCACACAACTAGTGAATACACAGGTAGTTTTAAAGCGCCATGAATGGCCAAGGCTCACTCTAAAAAGCACTCGGGTTGCTGTGCTTAGCACAAATTCAAACTGCTACATTTTAATTTGAGAGTCTGCGCATGTGCACCATGGAAAGTGGTCAGTACTAGATGGAACTACCCATCAGAGCACGTGGAGTTGTAAAAACCATAAGATCTGACTGCTCTGATCTAATGAGAATGCAGACATCACGATATTCACATACAGTCACACAGTCCAACCAGAGCCCAAGGTTTACTTAGAGAACCGGAAAGAAAAGAGATTAGGCGCTGCATTCCTTTCTGTTTCTTCCAGCCCCCCCAAGGGGAGAAGATTGAGAGGGCATGTGGGATAAGGGTGAAAAGTCTGAACCTGGATCTGGACAAGTCACAATAACAACTGTGAGAAATCTTACTTTTTTTTTTTAATTTTCTTTAACGTTTATTCAGTTTTGAGACAGAGAAACAGAGTGCAAGCGGCGAAGGTGCAGAGAGGGAGACGCAGAATCCAAAGCAGTCTCCAGGCTCTGAGCTGTCAGCACAGAGCCCAACTTGGGGCTTGGACTCACAAACCACGAGATCATGACCTGAGCCGAAGTCAGAAGCTCAACTGACTGAGCCACCCAGGCGCCCCTCTACTTTTGTTTTAACTGGTGTTTCCCCTCACTCAACTGACATTTAGTGATTGGAACACCTGAACGCACACCAAAACTTGGGTGTCTTATTTTAGGCTAATGGTAGAGACAACAGAAGAGAGATGTGGGGCTCAGAGGGCATCAGGAAAGGGAACCAGACAGATGCAACTTCACATATAAAAAAAAAAAAAAAAAATAGTAGTGCCTCCCACTCGACATTTGGCTCGACTGCTCTGAATGCTGTTTTTTTTTTTTTTTTTAAATCATGCCTGGGCTTTCATTCCCTTTGATGACATTTTCATGGCCCCCACCCCCACCCCAGTACCGCTTCAGTAAAATCTTTGCCAGGCACACTGGGACTCCTGCCCTTCCCTTTAGTAATTAGTGATAAGATTTCTCCTGTAGTACAGATACATACCGATCTGTTCTCTCTCCTGCTTTTATGATCCTGTTTTAGAAACTGAGCTGTTAAAGGTTGTGTTTGAACATACTTTTTGAACACGAACTTTAATTAATGGGTCAAAAGGCTTAAGCTCATGCTTCTTAATAACTGAAACCAGTATCTATAATTTTTCCTATCTAAAATCTATTGAAATTCTTATCAGCCTAGCTTCTTTTACTTTCAACTTGTAAAGAAACTTTTCCTTAAAGCTCCCTTTTTTATACCCAGTAGGACCAACTCTTGTGATTATCATCAGCTAGAGGAAACCCACACGTCTCCCCCGAGCAACGTTAAGTGGCCATGTTGCAAAGGACCCCGGGGATTTTCTTCTTTGGTCATTGTCCCGGCCAAAGTCTTGAAAGACAGGTTTTCATTTCATTGCCATATTCGGTGGCTAAGAGTCTTCTGGTTACGTTACTAAACTTTGGACTATCTTAGAATTTAATTTGCTCAATTAAATGGCCGAAGAAACCCACAGATGACTACGTGTACTAAAATGTATGAAATCAATGACACGTGCCAGCCCTGGGAAGAGGAGCCACTTCTCCTGTGAGTCTGAGGGAATGTGTGTGAGTTGTCTTGTTTCTGTTTTGGAGTGCGAGGGCTGCTGGTGTGGGTGGATTTCCAGAACCCCCAGAAAACCTGATGGGGGAAAGTCGCAGCAGGCTCAGGGAGGCATCCTACAGCAGGCGGGGGAGGGAGCTAGAAAAAGATTGGATAGTTAAAGGAACTCGGGTTGTTTAGCCTGCAAAGGGTAAAGCAGGGACAGGAGAATTGTTGTGTCCTACCTCAAGTACAAATTCGGAGAAAACAGGGATGTCAGCCACGGCGGAATGGAAGAGGGCAGACTTAAAAAAAATTTTTTTTAATGTTTTTATTTTTGAGAGACAGAGAGTGAGCAGGAGAGGGTCAGAGAGACACACATACACACGCACAGAATCCGAAGCAGTTCAAGCTTAGAGCTGTCAGCGCAGAGCCTGACGCGGGGCCCAAACCCACAAACCGTGAGATCATGACCCAAGCCGAAGCTGGACGCTTAACCATCTGAGCCACAGAGGCTCCCTTAAAGGGCAGACTTTAAATTTAGAACCAATAATTTCCATGAGTTGATTAATGACCTGAAACTGGCCTAAAGTTGGTATCTCAGACTGCTGGCTGTGGCTTTTTGTTTTCTCTTAATTCTCTAACACTTTGGAGTACATGCATCTAGGTAAAGGGAGATTTCCAGATACTGGGAAAGTCAGCTTTCACCCAAACATAAAAAAAATTGTAAAATGTCAGGTAGGCTCAGAGGTGGGTCTTGCCACTTGGGTTGTTTTGCTCACAGTGGCACCAGTGGAATGGGGACGGGGGGTCGGTCATGAGGGTGCAAGCACATGCCATGAAATCACCTTCAAAAACTTGATACAGCATTTAAAATAAAATGTTTATTTGTTTATTTTGAGAGAGAGAAAGTGGGGGAGGAGCAGAGAGTGAAGGAGAGAGAGAATCCCAAGCAGACTCCGTGCTCAGCTCAGAGCCCGACATGGGGCTCCATCTCACAACCATGACCTGAGCCGAAATCAAGAGTCAGACGCTTAACCGACTGAGCCACCCAGGTGCCCCGAAACATCTTTCAAATGGACTTTTCTAGTCTAATAATAACCAACTATAGATTTATCGTGAGAGAACCTCTCTACAAACTTTATTGAATGTATTTTTATTTTCATTTTGTTGACTTGAGTAAAAATGAAATGATTTTCCTTCCTTAAGCTAGATGTTGACCATTTAGAAACACAGCCTCAGAGACTTCCAGAATGAGTAAATATCTCCTGCTGTGTGAATGGCCAGCCTTCAGACTGATTAAGAAGGTGTTCAGGCAGGTATTCTGAGTCACTGTGTGATTCCGGACATGCCCACTGACCTCTCTCCAGGCTTAAGTGAAGTTAATGTTTTTCCTCTCACCAACTCACAGTGGTGCTTTTGGGGATGGAAAAAATGAATGTGGCGAAGTCCAGTGCAGATTTTTTAAATGCCACAGGAAAAAGCACATAAAAAAAACAAAACAAAAAAAACACTTCTTTTTTGTGACATGTAGCTGCTGTGTGAAAGATACAGGGCACACAGTCTTCCTGGCTCTGGGACAAAGGTATCCATCCTTCTTTAACTCAAAATAAAAGGTAGAAAAACGCCATGGAAGGTTTTAAGAAAGGAAGCGAGTGTTCTTCAGACCTACGAGGCAAGTCATGTTCTTTTCTCATGTCTCTGGGAAAGAAAATGTGGTCAATATAAAGATGTTTTATTGCCGATTCTTACATAGAGACCTCAGTGTTCACATCTCAAAAACATGTCTTCAGATGCCAGTTTCACCTCCGAAAATGAGAACTGAGCTCGCCTAAAGGGGGGTTAGTGGTGTGATTAGAGGCATTGGGAGGGTGCCCAGGCTATGTCTTTCGTTCATTCTCAACTGTTGCTCCTTCCTTAAAACATACATATTCATGCCCCAGCATGGTGTTGTGCCAGGGCGGACACACATAGTCTGCTGGAAAGCCTTTCCCTACTAGCGGGCCACATGCACAAAATCATTTTACAGCACATGGCTGTCTGAATGGCCATCTTTCAAGCAGCATGCACGCTGAAGCACCCTCCACCACTTCATGGGGAAATGTAATCAGAAGCCAGGTTGGCGGAGAGCCTAATGAGATAAAGGCAAAGCCTTCGTTAAAGAGGCATTGTTTAAAATGTCAGCAAGCAGAGCACCTGGGTGGCTCAGTTGGTTGAGTGTCTGACTTCTGCTCAGGTCGTGATCTTAAGGTTTGTGAGTTCAAGCCCCGCGTCGGGGTCGCTGCTGTCAGCCTGTCTGTGCAGAGCCCGCTTTGGACCCTCTGTCCCCTTCTCTCTGCCTGTCCCCCTCCCCCAACTTGTGCTCTCCCAAAGATAAATAAAATGTCAACAAGGAAACAAGTATTTGGTTTTTTTCTTCATGGGAACACCATATTAGGTGCAACTCCACCAAGACAAGAAACTTAGATGTGGGCTTTGCCAAAGTTTGGCCCCCAAAAGGAGAGAACCTGACCAGCTAGCCTCTGGAGTGAACAAAAGACAGCAGCCAGCGTTTCTGAAGGAAGTAGCGGGGTGCAGGGGTGCCTTCCCGAGTCATCCACTGAAGTTCAAGGATGCCCCTGCAGACATGGAAATAAGCTTTGCAGTGGCTACCAGAAATGGATGGAAAAGTCTGAAAGGGTGTTTGGTTTTCTTTTTGGCTGGTTGATTGATTTTTTGGTCTCACCAAAAGTAGCCCCCAGCCCATAAAGTTTGGGAGACACAACTTCAGAAAGCATGAATTTCTGTTTCCATGTGAGGGTACCTTCCTTTTTTTTTTTAAATTTTTTTATGTCTTTATCATATTTTGAGAGACAGAGAGCAAGTGGGGGAGGGATAGAGAGAGAGAGAGAAAATTGGAAGCAGGCTCCAGGCTCAACCGTAAGCACAGAGCCCGGCGCAGGGCTCAAACTCACTGACTATGAGGTCATAACCTGAGCTGAAGTCGGACGCTTAACCAACTGGGCCACCCAGACGCCCCATGAGGGTACTTTTCTATTCCCATGGAAAGTTTGGAGAACCAGAAATTTAACTTGCTTATTTGTTAGTTCTCCTTTTTAACCACTTGCATTTCTTTTTTTTTAATATATATTTTTTTAATTTAGAGAGAGAGCAAGAGGGTGGGGGAGAAGGGCAGAGAGAGAGAGAGGGAGAGAATCCAAAGTAGGCTCCATGCTCAGCTCTGAGCTTGATGTAGGGCTCAATCCCATGACCGTGGGATCATGACCCAAGCCAGAATCAAGAGTTGAACACTCAACCAACTGAGCCACCCAGGCACCCCAGTTTGTCCATTCTTTCATTATTTGTCCAGCAAACTTTATTGAGCACCTACAATGTACCAAGCACGGCACTTAGTGCTGGGGATTCAAGCATAAAGGAGACCCAAATACTGCCTCGAGGAGCCTCCAGCCCCAACTCCATGGTGGGTTCTGCGTGTGTGATTTTAAGCTAATTTTCCCAGCTGGACTGTGCATTTTGAACATCAGAATCAGAGACAAGTGATTTCAACTCATCAATAACTAATTTTCACTAAAAATGCTGTGTCTAGATATAAGAAAGATATTCCTGTGACCTACTTCAAAGACTTCGTTTAAAAATACACGGGGGGCAGAGGGAGCCTGGGTGGCTGTCGGTTGAACGTCTGACTTTGGCTCAGGTCATGATCTCATAGTCTGTGAGTTTGAGCCCCATGTCGGGCTCTGTGCTGACAGCTTGGAGCCTGGTACCTGCCTGGGATTCTGTCTCCTTCCCTCTCTGCCTCTCCCCCACTTGTGCTCTTGATTCTCTCTGTCTCTCAAAAATAAATAAATGTAAAGAAATTTTTTTTTAATGTTTTATTTATTTCTAGGAGAGAGAGAGAGACAGCGTGAGCAGGGGAGGGTCAGAGAGAGAGGGAGTCACAGACTGAAACAGGCTCCAGGTTCTGAGCTGGCAGTCAGCACAGAGCCCGATGCGGGGCCCGAACCCACGAACCGTGAGATCATGACCTAAGCGAAAGTCGGACGCTTAACCGACTAAGCCACCCGCGCGCCCCAATGTAAAGAAATTTTTAATAAAAAAAAATTTTTTTTAAATAAGAATTAAAAGTAAACACTTGGAAAACAAAAGTAAAATAGTGCTCTTTTTAATTCTAAAGTGAGGTGATGTTACTGGGCACCCATATATCCGGGATATCTACAACAGCAGATCAGAAAAGTTGAGGTTAAAGGGATACTTGCTGGGCCCCCTTTGGTTCAATGATCTTAAATCATAATCCCTCGTCTCCGTATTTGAAAGGCTTATAAGGCCATCACCCCCAAGAGGCCGAGGAGGCACGTCCAGCTGTAATGGTGTCACACAGACACAGTACAATCAGATAGACGTGTTTTTTCAGAGGGGAAGAAATGCCCTACAAATAACGAGATCAACTAGACCCTACACATGGAGGCAAAAGTCCAGTGTTGGCCTGGGCAGCTTAGTCGGTTGAGCATCCGATTTTGGTTCAGGTCATGATCTCACGGTTGGTGAGTTTGAGCCCTACATGGGGCTCACTGCAGTTAGTGCAGAGCACGTTTGGATCCTCTGTCTCCCTCTCTCAGCCCCTCTCCTGCTTGTGTGCTCTCTCTCTCTCTCAAAAATAAATGTTTAAAAAAATTAGTCCATGGGGCGCCTGGGTGGCTCACTTGGTTAAGTATCCAACTTCGGCTGAGGTCATGATCTCACTGTTCATAGGTTCAAGCTCCATGTTAGGCTCTGTGCTGACAGCTGAGAGCCTGGAGCCTCCCTTTGGATTCTGTATCTCCCTCTCTCTCTGACCCTCCCCTGCTCACTCTGTATCTGTCTCACAAATAAATAAAAACATTTTTTAAAAAAAGATTAAAAAAGAAGTCCAGTGTTGGAATGACCCCTCTGCTATTGACTGCGTACTCTGACCAGTCACCTCACCTCTTTGGGCCCCAGTTTCCTCACGTGTGAAATGAGGCCGTTGTGCCCGGTGACCTCGGAAGGCCCTTCTGATTCTGATGTTTTCTTATCCTGTGATAAAGGTGACACTGGGTAGCATGTTTTGACATTTTAATTCATTGATTAGCTATGTCATCAATGGCCAGAGTTGCTTCAGTGCTCTGATTAGAATCATTGTGGTGAGGCTTCTGGGTTAATAGTTTACTGAAATCAATGAGCTGTTTCACACCTCTGCTCATGTTCTCCTTTCCACCTCTCAACAGGAAAACAAACAGCAAACAGCAATGAATTAATTCATAAGCAAAGATTATAAAGAAGTACATACACGCTACCATTTGTCATTAATTGTGAATATCCTAAATCGTAAAGTTACAATAGCTAATTTTATTATATTTCTTGAACACATATTATGTGCCAAGCATTGTTAAAGGCTTTTTATGTACATTATCAGTAACTTAATTAATTCTATTTCCATCTATTTTTAAGGATTTTATTATTTTTAAAAATGTTTATTGATTTAATTTGAGAGAGAGAAAATGAGAGAGAGCTCACACCTGCAAGCATGGTGGGGGCAGAGAGAGAGGGAGAGAGAATCCAAAGGGAGGCTCCAGGCTTTCAGCACAAAGCCGGTGCAGGGCTTGATCTTGGGAACTGTAAGATCATGACCTGAGCAGAAATGAAGAGTTGGATGCTTAACTGACTGAACCATCCATTCCCCCCTCTTCTGTTTGCATCTGTTAACCTACAACTGACTTCTCAAAATTTGGAAGTTTATAAAGTTTATTGCGAACATTTTGTCTGGCAGGCATAACTGTTGGAGTGTGGGAAACTATTTCAAACAAAAGCATCCTCCATTTTTCTGATCTTTGGTTCAAGGCCTCTCTAGAAATGCATGTGTTTGATCATGTTCATGAGAAAGGGTAGGGATTTTGCCTCCAAGATGCTCTTCTCTTTTGGAGAGAGAAGGAAACTCTTGGGAATTTATGGGAGGATGGGAGACATTCCCATCTCCAGTGAGATCAGAAAAAAATGTCAGGGCGCCTGGGTGGCTCAGTTGGTTAAGCGTCCAACTTCAGCTCAGGTCATAATCTCGTTGTCCATGAGTTCAAGCCCCGTGTCAGGCTCTGCGCTGATATGTCAGGCTCTGCGCTGACAGCTCAGAGCCTGGAGCCTGCTTTGGATTCTGTGTCTCCCACTCTCTCTGCCTGTCTCGCACTCATTCTGTCTCTCTGTCTCTGTCTCTGCTCTGTCTCTCTAAAATAAATAAACATTAAAAAATTTAATGTTTTTTTTAACGTTTATTTATTTTTTCAGAGACAGAGAGACAGAGTATGAGCAGGGGAGGGGCAGAGAGAGAAGGAGACACAAATTCTGAAGCAGGCTCCAGGCTCGGAGCTGTCAGCACAGAGCCTGACGCGGGGCTCAAACTCACAAACCGCGAGATCAAGACCTGAGCCGAAGTCAGCCACTTAACCGACTGAGCCACCCAGGCGCCCCTAAAAAAAAAAAAATTTAAAAAGAAAAAAATATGTCAATAAGGCTCAAGGCAAATGTTCCTGGCAATGAGGGTTATATTTGATAAGTTACTATGATATTTGAATCACATGTTCTGGAAACAGTCATAGAATAAATTTTCACATAACTGAGACAATTCAGGTGTGCTTCTTTCTGTCTGGACCTGCCAAAAGCCACACGAGCACTGAAATGTCACGGGATTGCTGATTTCCACGTGCTTGTGCAGTGCTCCCAAGCAGTTATGAAACATTAAGTAGCAGAAGGGATGTGGTTCGTATTATGATGATTAAAATTCTACGTGTTTCCCCAAAATGTACAAATATAAAATATGCTGGGTTCTCCTCCTATGCCTGCATATGGAAAATGAATAAAAACTGTTTACTTTGGCTACAACACATGTCATTTTCTTGCTGAGTGGATTTTGATATTCTTCAGCCAAACCAAACTTGCAGCTTCTCAAGATACCAGGACCTGTATTTATTACAATAATGACTTTCTTGCTCCCAGCCTCCCTTCTCTCTTTCTTTTTTTAATGACTCCATTGTTAAATAAGAAATGGATAATGTCAGGGGC
>NW_024080643.1:176903-234083 GCF_003009895.1 Hyaena hyaena | reverse complement strand
AAAAAAAAAAAAAAAAAAGAGTGCTTCCCTTAATGCATGCATTATCTAAATATTTATCTAATATGTGCTTATGTACTCTTAATTGTTGTAATACCTTCTTTATTTTTTTTTAAAGTTTATGTATTTATTTTGAGAAGGAGAGAGAGTACAAGCGGGGGAGGGACAGAGAGAGAGAGAGGGAGAGAGAGAATCCCAAGCAGGCTCCGAGCTGTCAGCAAAGAGCCGGATGCGGGGCTTGGTCCCGCAAAGTATAAGATTGTGACCTGAGCTGAAATCAAGAGTCAGACTTTTAACTGACTGAGCCACCCAGGCGTCCCTGTAATACCTTAAAACGATTCCCTTTTAGGGGTCATAAGCAGCTTGATTTAGTTCTCTTGAGTCAGGTGCAAGCCTACCAGTCACCAATTCAGCGACTAGTGTGGCCAGGACTGAGCAATGCCCAAGTTGTGAAAACCACTTGTTGGAACTACAGTTAACAGGTTAAATCAAAAGCCAAGATTTGGAGAAGGTAGCATTGGTAGAGAGGGGTCGGATGTGGACGTTGCCTGCAGGTTTGCCTGTGGGGCGGCCAGAGTAAGTCAGAAGAGACAGTGGTTCTAAGTATGTTTCTCTTCAGCTAAACATGTACCAGTTTAGGCAGGGGCCATTAGAGAACTAAATGACCAAAAACTTCCTAGGGGACTCCTTGCCTGGTGCATCTGTCGTCTCTGTAGAGAGGTCTAGATAACCTCTGCAATGACACAGGGAAGGTTCGCATGGCCCCTATGCAAGGATGAAACGCAAATCCGTGAAGTGTCCTGTAGTTTTTAGAGCTTACTTTCAAGAGCTTACTTTCTGATCTCTCACCTGCTCGCCCAGAGAACTGTATTCAAGGGGCATGAAAACATCTTAGGTTTCCAAGCTAAAACTTGAGGTCATCATAAATGAGCATCACCTCCTCCCAGTTTTTCTTGAATTAATGACACTCCTGTCATCCTTCTGACTCCTGAGGAGTTTTTGTTGGACCCTGTCCCTTAATGTCCCTGTCAACTGCCACACTCTGCCCCAGTCTCCTAGCTCCACCTGCTTGGACGCCAGTAGGACCTCCTGTCTACAGCACTACTTGCATCATTGTCAGTGGATCTCTTGCCGGAGGACACGCAGGGGCGTCTGCCTGATTTAACAAAAAAGTTAAGCTCGGTTGGTTAAGCGCCCAACTTCAGCTCGGGGCATGATCTCGCAACTCATGAGTTCGAGCCCCGTGTCGGGTTCTGTGCTGACAGCTTGGAGTCTGGAGCCTGCTTCAGATTCTGTGTCTCCCTCCCTCTCTGCCCCTTCCCTGCTCACGCTCTGTCTCTGTCTCTCTCCTCAAAAATAAATAAACATAAAAAAATAGAAAACAATTATATCCTCCTTGTAACACCTAGCTGTCTCCAAAGGCTAAGCATCTCTTCTCTTCCTGAGCTAATCTATGTATCTGTGTACCTCTCTGCATGGCTTATCTGGAACCCAAACCTTACCAGTTGCCTCCAAATTTACATCTCCCCCTCACCCTGCCCGAGTCCTCCCGCTATGCTCTCTCTTCCTTTGGCATTTGAGGATATGTTGGTTGTACACTTCTCTTTGGGGCATATCTGTGCTTGGGGCATAGGGTCTTGAGTGGCCCTTCCTCCTGCACCCTGGAGAGTGAGTGCTTTGTGAGTACCCTGAGTGGAGGAAGGCACAGGCGAATGCATGTTGTGATGGTAGAGACGACCCTAGTGGTAAAGTCGTATTTGCTTTTCCAGTATGGAACAATCGCATAATATTTTCCCCAGCACAAATTAAAGAAAACGCGATGTTGAAGCAAATGAATATATTTAAAATTTATGTAGAGTGCAGTAGGAATTAACTTTTAAATGGTGTTTGGAAATAGAAATCAAGAAATCAAAAGAGAAATGAATATGATTAATATCTCCCAACAGACAAGGAAGGGGGTATAAATTTGGATGGGCAATACCATTCCATTCCGTCACACAGCCATACACTAAGTGCTTCCGGGGTAGGGTTGAGTCCGTCAAATTTCATAGCGCCCCAGATAGTAGAAAATATTAGGTATGACTAACTGCCAAATAGGCTGGTCCAATGACCGCTCCCAACAGCCCATTGGCCCTACTCCAACTTTTTTAAAGTTTATTCATTTATTATTTCTGAGAGAGAGAGTGAGAGAGAGCACACATGTGCACAAGTGGGAGAAGGTCAGAGAGCGAGGGAGACACAGAATCTGAAGCAGTCTCCAGGCCCCGAGCTGTCAGCACAGAGCCCGTTGCAGGGCTCGAACTCATGAACTGCAAGATCATGACCTGACCCAAAGTGGAACGTTTAATCAATCGAGCCACCCAGGTGCCCCCCATTGCAATTAAAGCAACTTCCAGAAACCATTCGTCTTCAAAAACGCATTCTCTGTGCAAAGGATTCTTCATTAGGGTTTGACAAACTATGCACGGGCCAGTTCCAGCCCCCTCTGTTTTTAGTAACTAAAATTTTCTTGGAACACAAGGTCACCCATTTGTTTTCATGCTATCTGTGGCTGCTTCCCACTACAGTGGCAGAGTTGAGTAGTTGTGACAAAGACCCCATGACCACAAAATTAAAAATGGCCCCTCCAGGGGAAAGTTTCTTGATCCTTCACCTACATGATCGAAGGATACAGTAATTTTTCTGGAAGTGCCATTAGCTTGGAAGTAGAATATGGTTGGATGTATTATGTTCTGAAATAAGGGAGGGATCCAGCCCTCGATGCGTCCTTCCCCCCAGGTGCAGATGAAGGGCCTAGAATCTGGCTGACTGGCTAAGGGAGTAAGTAGTAACCTCTGGTTACCAAGTATAATAACTAACTTGCTCTGGTTTTCCAGAGACTGCCATGACTTTAAAACTGAGTTCCATGCTCTGGGAAATCACTCCTGGGTAAACTAGAAGGGTCAGTCAACCATACATGTAGGGTGGGGTCTGGGGCAGACTGACTTGGGTTCAAATCCCATTTTTGTGACTTCCTGCTGTGCAGCCTTGAGGAAGTTAATTAACGTCTCTGAACCTCAAATACCCTATCTATGAATTGAGACTGATCTATTTTGAGGGGTTGTCGTAGGAATTAAAGGAGATTATGTACAGAAAGAGCCTAGCACATAATAGGCTCTTACTAAATACTTGTTCCATTCCTACACTTTTGACCACTAAGGAACCAATTTTTTTTTATTCAATCTTTAACCAGAAGTACTTTTCTCACAAAACTACCAGAAAGAAAAATTTAAAATACTTTTCTTATGTCCTCCATTTTCTCTCTTTTTTTTAACTTAACAAAGTATTTTATTTTACTTTTGAGAGAGAGAGAGAGAAAGAGAGAGAGACAGAGTACGAGCAGGGGAGGAGCCCAGAGAGAGGAGGACACAGAATCTGAAGCAGGCTTCAGGCTCTGAGCTCTCAGCACAGAGCCTGACACAGGGCTCAAAACCCACGATCTGTGAGATCGTGACCTGAGCCAAAGTCAGATGCTTAAACAACTGAGCCACCCAGGTGCCCTGTCCTCCATTTTCTAATGATGTTATTCCTGTGCCCCTTACAAAGAAATGCTCTAAAAACAAATAACTTGTTCTGTTGTAGGGGAAGAAATCCAAACAAAAAATCGCCTGCTTTTTAACTGTTGTATGTTTTAGAGTTTACTTATATCTTTTTGAGAGAGAGAGAGAGAGAGCACGAGGAGGGGGTTGGCAGAGAGAGAGTCGCAAGCAGGCTCTGTGCTGACAGCATAGAGCCCCGCAGTGGCTCAAAACCACAAACTGTTGCGATCATGACCTGAGCCAAAAGCAAGAGTCAGATGTCCAACAGACTGAGCCACTCAGGTGGCCCAGCTGTTTTATGTTTTAAATATAAATATTTGGAGACAAGCGGTTGTTGAATTTTGTTTTTGTCCAACTCTGGGTACATCCCAGAAAGGTTTGGTCTGCCCAGATAGTTCAAGAGATCATGATGCCCAAGTTCATGGCCAGATGCAAAACTAGGGTACGAGGTTCAGGGACTTTTTCTAATCAAGCATTTGGTGGCTGTAACAGAAAATGTTGACAGGATGTTGATAGAAGCTATGGGTGCTACTGCACTCATGATTCATCTGATGGGTGAGTATGACCAAAGCGCTAAGTGGACCAACACTCTCATTAATTTATTAAAGAGGTTAATAATAACAGCAGTGTACAGATCCAATAGCAGCCTGCATGCCTTCAAAGTCCCCCAGGACAAGATCAAAAGGATTTGACAACATTAATCTCGTGCCAACAATCAGCATTTTGATTGACCATTCAGTTGGTTAGCAAATGTGCGGGATAGAATTAAATAATGTGTCCCCCCAACAAAACCAATGTTCTGTAGGCTGTGGCCACAGGAGTTTGAAAAATCAAATTTTTACTAAATGAATTGGCCAGATCAATCCTGAACTATCAGTCTCTTTATTTAATATCTGGCTTCTTAGGGAATGTAGAGACTGGCATTAATTAATGTGAACTCCTATAGTAACATATTATCTAGAAGTTTCCCAATACCCACTCCATCATAGCTGGTTTTGAGAAAATTTAATTTACTTGAGGCTATGGACATGTAAGTATAATGAATCCAACTTTTTACTGAATTAATTGGTCAAGTCAGTCAAAACTTAGAATTCGGTGAAAAAATAAGTCAGATTGGCCGATTTAAAGGGCTGATGCAGCAAAATGAGTCACATTATTGGTTCATAAGACATGTTGCCTTAATTTGATTTAAACTATACCCATCTGTTTGCCATTTTGATGAGGAAACCACGGAAAGCACTGGTTTCCAGTGCTTGCTGTATGGTAGAGTCACCTGAGGAGTTTCCAAAACTTCCAAAGCCAGGCCATACCCAAGGTCAATTAAATCAGAATCTTGGGGGTGGGACCCAGGCTTCTGGACCTCTGTAAGCAACCCGGGTGATTGGGAAGGACTGACATCAAGTTCAAATAATTAGGATTGAAGTCACTCTACTATGTTTTGCTTTAAGGTGAAGCCCAAGCTGGAGGAGGAGAAAAGGATGAGACAAGGTAGCAATAGAAGAGTAATTATCATAAGCTAATAATTTATTATAACCTTTGTTATTATTAGTTTAAAGAGCAATGGCTAACTATTGATGGAGTTCTCACCACGTGCTAAGCACCGGGGCTGGCGTTTCACATGGATTCTTTTACTCAGTTCTCACACATGCTAGTGAAACCTTAGGAAATCAGTACGATTACTGTGCCCATCTTACAAATGGGGAAACTGAGGCATAGGAAGTTAACTATTTAACCCAGCTGCCAGGTAGCCCCATGAGTGCTGGCACAAAGCAGTGCGACTGTGCTTGAACTGTTTTTCAAGACCAGCCATTTACGACTCTGTTTCTTTAGGTCTTTGGACTTCACTATCTTATCTCTTTGGGATATTGGGTCTTTCATTTTTCTTTGCTTCTGGATGCCAAGGCCTCTCCAAACGGTGCACAAAAGCAATTTCTGATGCCCCTGGGAGAGAGGAAGGCCTGGCTATATGGATATAATAGGCAGAGGAGTTAATATTCCACAGATAGCTCTCCTTGTCTCTCAGGGGAGTTTCGGGCCTACTTAAAGCCCTCTTAGGCAGCAGGAAGGAAACCTGAAACAAAACACCCACCTGGAAGAAACAGACGTATTCACTAAAGTGTGTTTAAAATTTCATTGAAAAAGAGTACAAATCTAATGGGACTTCCCATTCGTGGCAAATCTTGTCATTTCATATCTTCGGTGTTGGCCTGTCAGCCTGTATGGGTTTGTTCAAAAAGTTGTTTTGTGTTTTTTTTTTTTTTTTTGAGGCAAGTGCCCTAAATAACGTGTATTAAATACCAGCTGAGTGCTTACTGTAGATGATAAACATCAATGTTTTTTGTAGCATAATGAAAAACCAAACAAAAAAAAAGAAAGATGAAAATACAGTATAAGGTCACGGTCATTTGCAGCAGTTTCCTGTGACAATTACGAGGCTGTACACTCATTTCTGAATTATGTCTTTTTTCTCCTTTTCACATAAAAGCCGAGAGAGGAGCAAAAACTGCCCTGAGCAGCACCCCCAGGACCAAGGCCAACCGTCAGAGCAGAATCTGGGCCAATCTCAGTAGTTGTGTTTTTTGCTTCAGCCCCCTGACCTCCTAAGAGTGGGGTTTCTCCTTTTGAGGACTAACTCACACCCATCGCAGCCTGTATCCAGCCTCAGGGAGTGAGGGCTCCGTCCCGCACCCCACTGGGCCATTGCTCAAATGAGGCTGGGCAGACAGCACACACCCAGAGCTGCTGCCATCTTGCCAAGGCACCTTGGCCTCAGAAGGGCTGGGACTGCCCTCCAGCACCAGGCAGGGCCTCAGAGGACACAGTCCATGCCCTTGTGGAAAGGTAGGTCCCATGAGGGTCAAGCATCTGCCTCCCAGCTCAGTGCTGCTGTGGGGGGCGGGGGCGGGGAAGGGGCCTCTGGTTTTGAGGCAGAGCTACACACTCGTACAAATGTGTGCACGAACCTTGGAGAAGGGTAAAGTCCCTGGGTGTCAACTATGCTCTGCTTCCTGACTCTTACCTCTCTCACTTTCCTTTGGGGATATCTGGGGGCTGTGCATGACTGGGCCCATCTTGGCTCTGACTGTGTGTGGCAGACCAAGGGCGGTCTTTTCATTTCCTTTTATGCCTCTTTCTTTCTTTCTTTCTTTCTTTCTTTCTTTCTTTCTTTCTTTCTTTCTTTCTTTCAAGTTTATTTATTTTGAGAGAGAGAGAGAGAAGGGGGAGGAGCAGAGAGAGAGGGAGTGAGAAAGGATTCCAAGCAGGCTCTGCACTGTCAGCACAGAGCCCGATGTGGGGCTTGAACTCACTCCCTGTAAGATCATGTCTTGAGCCAAAATCAAGACCCAGACACTCATCCAGCTGAGCCACCCAGGTGCCTGTACGCTTCTATCTTTAAAGACAAATTTCCCATGGTGCCTTATGTATCGCGCGTGCACAAGCAAGAAAAGCCACAGTCCTCCCTGGAGAGCTGGCCTAAATCATGGAGGCTTCTGCGAGGCAGCTCGCGAGGGCATGAGGAGGCCCGTGGCCGGCCTGGCTCCCGCGGTGGCAGCGCCTGGCACGCTTCCCAGGCGGCCACCTCCAGCTGCAGCTGTCCGTGCTATTTGCAGCTCTCCACATCCTGAGAGCTGGATACAGAGGCCTCTCCTCGGAGGGTGTGAGTAAGACGCACAAGCAGACTGTGAGTGGGGGGAGCCAGGAAAACTGGGAGGGCGGGCAGGGCTTTCCGGGACCAGGGGAAGACCTGGGGAAGTTGGGAAAGAGTGACCTGCAGGGTCCTGAGGGCCTGCCCCAGGGTGGGGGTGCGGTCACTGAGCAAAGAGCCAGCCACCTCTCCTCACCAGGCCAACTGAAGTTTGCAAATGAACTAACCTCTTGCTATGATCTCCTGAGAGAACTTTCCAGACTCTCTAGGTAGCCCACTCTATCATTCACCCTCTGTCAGGTTACCCTGTTTCAGTGTCTTCATGGCCCTTAGTGGCATCTGAAATTCTCTTCCTTATGGATTTGTTTACTTGTTTGTTGTCTGTCTTCTCCATGAAGACACACACTTGGTCTGTTTCTCTCAGAGTCGCTCTGGCCTGGCTCGTTTGTAAATGAATGAGCGGGGCCAGAAGGAGCAAGCCTACAATCCATCAGGGAGTTGGATCCCTCAATTTCACATTAGGAGGTGGTTGTTGTCAGAAACCTGTGGAAATAAACTGGATTTATTTGAGGGTAAAAAAATTTCATTCTTTATGCATTCTTTTATATCTCTTCTAATTCGTAGGGTGGATCTGACTAAATATTAGTGGTCTTTACAGTTTCTGCATTTATGTGGGCCATTGTCACTCTTTCATGTAATCTCCTGTCATTTCAAAAAGGCTAAATTACAGGGTAACTAGAACGTGACAATAATATAATCTTAAAACTTTTTTTTTAGAATCCTAAAGCAGATAATTGATATATTTAGAAAAGGGGACCCATAAGGGAGAAAGGGCTGTGCGCTTCATGACCCCTGGTAACTCAGAGGCACTAGGAAGTCATATATATATTTCTTTTTTTTTTTTTTTTGCATATACACAATCATTTAGAGGAAGACTTTACCTAAAACTTGATTAAAATGAATTTGAGAAAGACTCGGTTCAATTCAATTCAACAAATTTGACTTCGTGCCAGATCCAACATAGTCTGCTGTGTTTCACAGGAATTTAGCCTGTGAAGGATTTAATGACATTCATGAAATTACCTTTATTCATGAATGGAACCAGAAGAGTCTTAACATTAAAAGCAAATGTTCTCTAACCCTAAATATTTTACATTCAAGAAGAAAATCAGCTGAAAACAGTAAGGCTTTTCAAAAGTGACAGTTATATCTGATGATGATATCCACAATCTGGAGATGATGTGAAAATTACTATATCCACTGGATGTATTAGTGTCATTCTTCCCAAGATCTCAGAGTGCCCAACCTATTCCTCTATAATTATAATGAAGTATCCCCATGGAGCACCTGGGTGGCTCAGTCTGTTAAGCGTCCGACTTCGGCTCAGGTCATGATCTCACAGCTCATGGGTTCTAGTCCTACATTGGGCTCTGAACCTGGAGCCTGCTTCGGATTCTGTGTCTCCCTCTCTCTCTGCCCTTCCCCCGCTTGTGCTCTCTCAAAAATGAATACATGTTTTAAAAAAATTTTTTTTTAAATAATGAAGTGTCCCCACTTTTGCTAGCCTCTTCCCAAATCCTCCCAGGCAACTGGGTGGTGGGGTATGTCAACCTGTTTCTAGAAATGACTTGTGACTTGTTCAGGACTAGAATCCACATGTTAGCTACTTCTCATTTAGATGTAACTTGCCACGGAATTGAAAATGAATTTATTCGTGTAGGCACCCTTGCTTACGAGCACCTACACGTGATCCAGCGGTCACCAAGACGGGGCCTATTCCAGCACTCCTGGAACTGACGCCCTGGTAGAAAATGTTACCACACTGTCTGAACAAAGTCGCAAACAACTGAGTAATTTGATTTGCATTTTTGAATTTTTTATTATTTATTTATTTACTTTAATGTCTATGTCTTTTTGAGAGAGACAGAGACAGAGCGTGAACAGGGGAGGATCAGAGAGAGAGAGGCACAGAATCCAAAGCAGGCTCCAGGCTCTGAGCCATCAGCACAGAGCCTGACATGGGGCTCGAACTCACAAACCGCGAGATTGTGACCTGAGCGGAAGTCGGACACTTAACCGACTGAGCTACCCAGGCACCCCTTGCATTTTTTTTAAATATATTTTTTTAACATTGATTTATTTTTGAGATACAGACAGGGGGGTTGGAGGGGCAGAGAGAGAGGGAGATAGAATCTGAAGCAGGCCTCAAGATCTGAGTGGTTAGCACAGGGCCCGATTTAGGGCTTGAACTCACAAATCATGAGATTGCTTTTTTTTTTTTTTAAAGAAGGACCTTTATTTTATTTTACTTTTTAAAGTTTATTTATTTTGAGAGAGACAGAGACAGTGAGTGCAGGAGGGTCAGAGAGACAGGAGACAGAGAATACCAAGCAGGCTCTGTGCCATTAGCGCAGAGCCCAAAGTGGGGCTTGAACTCACAAAACCGTGAAATCATGACTTGAACTGAAACCAAGAGTCCAACACTTGACCAATGGAGTCACCCAGGCACCCCTTAAATTGTATTTTGACTCCCTCCCTGCTTTTTTAAAAAACTGGAAAATAGAAATCTTGTGCACAACGACTTTGGCTTGAAGGTACTAGGCTTAGAGACAGGGAACTGTGCATCCACCACCACTGCCTACAGAGCTTTGGAGTCCAGAATGCAGGGCAGGGCGAGGGGAGCATGGCCACCGCAGCTGTTGACCCCTTTGGAGAAATCTGTGGGATGTGCACAGGCCCTGGAGGGGCCTGAGGTTCTTACCAGCTACCTCAGTGCCCACAGGCACCTGTTTCTCTGGAGACTTGTGTCAGGAAAGGATCTTGCGGGATCAACAGAAGCTACCTGAGTAGAAAGGAGAGAGCAGGGTCAGCCTTAACACAGGATTTACAGACCAGGGGACATTCTTTCATACCTTGGACTCTCTCTCAAGGAAAAGACATTAACGTGTTTGCCCTGTTTTAATCATTTTTTGTTAGAAGTCATGTGACACCAATTCAATTTAGTGAGAGGACACCTCCACACAGTAAAATCCTACATTGATGGTACAACATCATATACCTAAAGCAGCCATATTTTAGTGATAGAATTTCTTTTAAAATCCTTGTACAGGGGCGCCTGGGTGGCTCTGTCAGTTGAGCGTCCGACTCTTGATGTCAGGTCATGACCCCAGGGTTGTGGGATGATGGTGCTGCACATCAGGCCCTGTGCTCAGCGTGGAGCCTGCTTGAGACTCTCTCTCCCTCTCCCCCTGCCCCTCCTCTACTCACGAACACCTTTCTCTCTCAAATAAGTAAAATGAAAAAAAAAAAAAACCCTTGTATAAAAAAATGGAAAGACTTCATACTGGATGTGAACTTAGACTGCAATGGTAATTTTGATTAGCCTCATCATGAAAATATTTTGCTAGTTTATCTCTTAAAAATCTTCACTTTCTCCTCTTAACTCTCTGGAGTGGTACCAGATGGGTCTTATTTTATGTATTTAACTAAAATTGGGTGCTGAAAAAGAATCTACAATAGATGATAAGATGACTGTCATCTGACAATCATCTATTTACCTGCTCGCCTTCCTCCCTGAAATTAGGAAGTTCTTTGTATTTCTGAAAACCGCAGAAGCCACTCCTGTAAGTCTTTTGCAGTGAAATCACAACATACCTCACCTGGCAGCCACTTGCCTACTTCTAGAAAAAATGATTCCGGATTTTTTTCCCCCACCCAGAATATGGATCCAAAGTGCTGTTCCATTTCAAAGTGTTTTGATTGGCTACTCACTGAGTCTCTTCCATCAAGGAAATGCTAACAGTTGTAGAGGATATTCCCTCAAACAGTCTTCCATACCCAGTTACATGGAGCTCCCGCTGAAGCTTTTACCCCCCAGACCTCTGGTCATCATCTCTGGGCCATATGTTGTCCTCTCACCTGCCAAAGCCCAACTAGAATATCCCCAAACTCCGATATACTATCACAGGCTCCTGGACAAGTCCATGTCATTACCACATGCTTTACTCTTGTCTACAAGTTAAATTTTTTTTTTTTTTTAAGTTTATTCATTATTGAGAGAGAGAAAGAGAGGCAGAGTGTGATCAGGGGAGGGACAAGAAAGAGAGAGAGGGAGATACAGATTCCCAAGCAGGTTCCAGGCTCTGAGCTGTCAGCACAGAGCCCTACATGGGGCTCGAACCCACAAACCGCGAGATCATGACCTGAGCCAAAGTTGGACGCTTAACTGACTGAGGCACCCAGGCACCCCTATTATCTACAAGTTTAAATAAAAAGAAGTCAAGTCACATACTGAACTCTGACATGAGCATTTATTTATTCTTTTTTTTCATTTTTTCAACCTATTTGATGTTGGAGGCATGATAGCTAGTAAAGATATATTTTGAGTTTTATTTCTGTTTCTATCAATAGTTTCTCAATAATTTTTCCCATGGAAAAGAAGAGATACTTATAATAATGCAAAATGGAAATATTCTTATGATTTGTTAATGAGATTTTAACATTATTAGTAGCCTACTAAGATGGCTTGGCCCCACATGTGAGAAAAGATTTGGACTAACAATGAAGACAGAGCAAAAAATAATAGTAAACAAACTGTATCTTTTTTTTTTCAGGCCACATATTATATTTACAATAGAGCTATTTACAACAACATCTCTCTAATTTTTAAAAATAAAATCACTTTTAATTATAATGGCCCATTATAATTATCTATAGAAGCTCAGTGCATAAAAATTCATGACATAAAGTTTTGAAATGTTGATTTCTAAAGTTTATGTTCTTGGGGCGCCTGGGTGGCTCAGTCGGTTAAGCCTCCGACTTTGGCCCAGGTCATGATCTCACAGTTAGTGGATTCGAGCCCCACGTCGGGCTCTGTGCTGTCAGCTAGCTCAAGGCCTGGAGCCTGCTTCTAATTCTGTGTCTCCCTCTCTCTCTGGCCCTCCTTTGCTCACGCTGTCTCTCTCTCTCTCTCTCTCAGAAATAAATAAAACATTAAAAAAAATTTTTTTTAAGTTTATGTTCTTGAAAGAAACATGAAATTTATACTACTCTGCAGGCTTGATCTATATAGTATAAAGTCCAGTACTCATCAACTTATCAATGTATGAAACGGATTCCTATGACTGACTAGAAGATGAAATTTTTTTTTCTTAACATTTATTCTTAGAGAGAGAGAGTGAGTCAAAGCATGAGCAGGGGAGGGACACAGAATCAGAAGCAGTCTCCAAGCTCTGAGCTGTCAGTACAGAGCCCAACGTTGGGCTTGGACTCACGAGCCGAGCCGTGAGACCATGAACTGAGCCAAAGTCAGATGCTTTACCGACTGAGCCACCCTGGTGTCCCTAGAGGCTGAACTTTTTTTTTTTTTAATAATTAATCCAATTTAATGTTGATCCGTTGGCCACCATTTGCTAAGATGTACTCCCCAGAAAAATTGGTGATCTATGTCTTATTCTTAAATCATATGTGAAAATACAGCTTGCCTTCTTTAAAGAAAAGAACTTTGATACAAATGATTGATTAGTCCGTTTTGGAAATTATGTACTTTCTTGTCAAGAACAGTGATCCAGAGAAATGAAAAGCAAGAAAGCTCTAGTGCTTTTGCAAAATTTTCTTTTTTTTCACGCATTCCAATTGATCTACATAGTCTCTTTTTGCAGTCCTGCAATTACTTGACTATAAAAGCTCTTCTGTTAATCTTCAACCCGAAACGTAGTAAAATAACAGAAGTGTAAAGGCAAATGGACATTTCAACCCAATGGCTCTCGAGGCTTTTCATCTGCTGGCTTTTGAAGTTTAACCCCTTTCACAATTTCCCCCACTGCTATAGACTTGAACCTTTATAAAACCTTAGAAACCATGACCCTACTTTGTATCCCTTATATGTAAAAATTGTCTGGGGCGCCTGGGTGGCTTAGTCGGTTGAGCGTCCGACTTTCGCTTAGGTCATGATCTCGCGGTTCGTGGGTTCGGGCCCCGCGTCGGGCTCTGTGCTGACTGCCAGCTCAGAGCCTGGAGCCTGTTTCAGTCTGTGACTCCCTCTCTCTCTGACCCTCCCCTGCTCACTCTGTCTCTCTCTCTCAGAAATAAATAAAACATAAAAAAAAAAATTTTTTTTAAAAAAAATTGTCTGAGTAGCCTTTTTTTTTTTTTTTAAAGTTATTACATTTGGGTGAAAACTTTCTGAAGGCAGCTCGGTAAAATTCCCCAAATTCAGCTCATCCTTTGCTTCAGCAATTTCACTTTAAGGAATAAAAATACCACAAAATAATCATGGGTGCAAAGGTATGGGTATAAGGAAAGGATAGTCATCTTAGCCTTATTCACAACAGTAAAGAATCAGAAACTACACAAATGTCTAATAATATGGGATTAACTGGATAATTTATAGGATTTTACATTTAATCATGGGACACTGTGAAGGCATTAAAAATATTGCCATGCAGAATAACAATATATGATGTCATCAATTTTGTTGAAGAGGGACTGTTAAGCAGAAAAGGTAGTTTACAAGTAGAATGTTTGTAAATTTATCACCATTTCTGTAAAACAAAAGTAGATATACAATGACTGACCAAAAGACAACCCAACTTAAAAATGGGCAATGGACTTGAATTAGACAGTTTGCCAAAGAAGGTATGTAATGGCCAACAAGCAATGAGAAGATGCTCAACATCATTAATAATTGGGGAAATGTGAACCCAAAACATACTGATGTCACTTCATACCCAGTAGCATGGCTATTATTAAGAAAGGAAGGAAGAGAGAGAAAGAGGAAGAGAGAGAGAGAAAAAGAAAGAAAAGAAAAGGAAAGAAAGGAAGGAAGGAAGGAAAGAAAGAAAGAAAGGAAGAAAGGAAGAAAGGAAGAAAGGAAGGAAGAAAGAAAGAAAGAAAGAAAGAAAAAGAAAGAAAGAAAGAAAGAAAGGAAGAAAGGAAGAAAGGAAGGAAAGAAAAGAAAAAAGGAGAAAAGGAGAAAGAAAGAGTGAGGGAGAGGAAGGAAGAAAGAAAGAAAGGAGGAAAGAAAAATAGGAGATGTTGATGAGGCTGTGCAGAAATGGGAGCACACATTGCTCTAGGGACTGTAAAGTGGTTCAGCTGCTGTGGAAGAGGTTGGTGGTCCCTTGAGCAGTTAAACATAGAATGACCATATGACCCGGCAATTCCACTCCTAAGTATATCTCCCAGAGAGTTGAAAATAGGGATTCAAAGGTATACGTGTCCACGTATAGTCCTAGCAGCACTAGTCACAGTAGCTAAAGGGGAACAGAAGGCTACAGGGCCACCAGTGGATGAGTGGATAAATTGTAATACATATATACCTGGGGATAGTAGTCAGCTGTAGAAAGGAAGGTAGCATCGGTTCATACTACAGTGTGGACAAACCTTGAAAATATTATGCTAAGTGAAAGGAGTCAGATACAGAAGGCCACGTACGATTGAATTTGTAGAAATATCCAGAAGAGGTAAATCCACAGAGATGAGGCAGACTGACTTGCCAAAGTGCTAAAGGGGAGGGGGATAATAGGTGTGAAATCTCCTTTTGGGGTGATGAAAACATTTGGAGCTAGACAGAGGTGGTGGTCGTACAATATTATGAATGTACTAAATGCCACTGAATTATTCACTTTAAAATGTTTATTTAAAATTTTTTTTTAATGTTTACTTTTGAGAGAGAGAGACAGTGCAAGCAGGAGAGGTGCAGAGAGAAAGTGAGGGAGGGAGACACAATCCAAAGCAGGCTCCAAGCTCTGAGCTGTCAGCACAGAGCCCAATGCGGGGCTCAAACCCACAAACCATGAGATCATGACCTGAGCTGAAGTCAGACACTTAACCTACTGAGCCACCCAGGTGTCCCTTAAAATGTTTAATTTTATGTTATGTGAATCTCACCTCAATTTTTAAAATTATAATTATGTATATTAAGTTAATTAGCTCTACACCATGTTATATATAAAAAGTTAGAAGGGCACACAGTATATTCAGTCTGACTAGTCATATTGTAGATTTTAATTTATTTGTTGTCTTTTAATGAATACAAATTTCATTCATTACAAGAGTAAGGGTTTTTCAGAAGTTATTGTAGTGTGTAGTGTATTGCATTCCGTCCCTCTATTTGTGTAAGTTCATGCTGCAATTTTTTTAATTTATTTTTGAGAGAGAGCAAGTGCAGTGGGGGAGGGGCAGAGAGCGAGGAGGACAGAGGATCCCAGGTGGGCTCAGTGCTGACAGTCAGCGAGTCCCATGTGGGACTGGAACCCACGTACCGTGAGATTGTGGCCTGAGTCCAAGGCAGGGACACTCAACCCACTGAGCCACCCAGGCACCCCTCATGCTGCACTTCTTAAGGACACATCAGCAGCACACAGTTTTCTGATGCTTCTCAGCCCTTTAGAATCAGGTGGCTTAGAACTTCCTCTGATTGGTGGGATTTTTGTTTTCCCTGGAAGTGTTCTGAGTAAATAGAAGGAGGAAGTCCTGAGAGGAATCACAGTGACCAGAACGTGCTGGCATATCAAGGCATGAAAGGAGTAGGGAGGAAGCCTTCAAGCTCCTTCCTATGGTCCTTACAAGGAAGAGGAAAGAACTCACACTTATTTTTGCACCAACTGTGAACTTGGCACGCCTAGGTTGTTTGGATGCTGCCTTTGGTCCTTTAGCCAGCCTCTGCATCTCGGTGGGCCTTTCTGCCACTGCTCTGCAAAACACGCAGGGACTGCAGGAGCCCCTTGGAGCCTTTTACGGCTCATGTGCTATGAGCCTGCCTGCTGTTGTGCGAAGGCCACTCTTGTTTCTCCTTCAGATAGAGCTCTCTGGTTGGCCTCCCTGCTTCTCGGCCAGAGTGTGCCTGGCCCTGCACTGTGCCTGAGTCCCGGGAAGGCTGACTTCAGGTGGCAGAGCAAGGCCGGAGCCTCCGTGAAGTTCGGGTTGCGGGCTAGGAAGGGGACTGGAGGTCCTTGCTCTGATAGCCTTTCATCTCAACTCTTCTGGGCACCTGAGGGTGTTGTAATTAAGCTTCCTGCTTTTCTCTCCCTTTAGCAGTATTTGCTCACACACAAAAGTTATTTTGTTTTGGGACTTTTATTTTCTTACCTGGTTATGTTCAGAACACTTTATAAGATGATCTCTGAAACCCAATGAACAAAAATATGGTAAAGCCAGTAATGAGAGATTCTCTGTAACTTTAAAGAACTGAGTTTAATTCCACTTTAAAGCCTCTTAACACAATTGCATTTATAGATGCATTTAGAGTATGACCTTCTTCCTAAAGTACCCTCTCCAGCCAGGAGGTGAAGCAGTGGTCAAGTTTATTCCATTTAAGGCAGATTCTCAATATCCATTCCACTTTTCCAAATAACAGGTCATCCTTCTAATGCCCAGAATCTGGCCCACAGGATCCCTGACTACAATTTGTAGCCAGACACTTCCCCAAACTGCAGATTGTAGCTTCTATAACGATGGGTACATAATCTCTGCTTAAAAAAAGAAAAGGGGGAGGAAGCAAAAAAATAGCCCTCCTCAGATAAAACTATCAGATATTTCCAGTTAAGGTAAAGGGTGCCAAAATGGAAAGTTTCTCACTTTTACATAGTAGAGAACTTAAATATTTCCTTATTGCAGTAACGTTGAAGAGAAATACTTTGTTCAGTAGTTTAATAATCAATAGCCAGCTCTCAATCTTTCAGTTCTGATTCTGCCTTCTGTTTGGGTGGCTCTAAACAAATGGCAATATTTCAGTATTTGAATTTCTCACCTTTAAAAGATGGATAGTATTTCAGGGACCCAAAGAATAACCAGTAAAAATCTTGATTTATCATAAAAATTATTAAAATGCTGGGGTGCCTGGGTGGGTTAGTTAGGCATCCAACTTCAGCTCAGGTCATGACCTCGCAGTTTGAGTTTGAGCCCCATGTCGGGCTCTATGCTGACAGCTTAGAGCCTGGAGCTTGTTTCAGATTCTGTGTCTCCCTCTCTCTCTGTCCCTCCCCTGCTCACACTCTGTCTCTCTCTCAAAAATAAACATTAAAAAAAATATTAAAATGTTTCATGGTAAATACAGCCTTTTGGAGGGCAATTTGTCAGTATCTGCTAAAAAAAATTTTTTTTAAAGTTTGTTTTGAGAGCCTGAGCAGGGGAAGGGCAGAGACTGAGGGAGAGAAGAGAATCCCAAGCTGTCGGCGCCAAGCCCGACGTGGGGCTCAAACCCATGAACCAGGATATCATTACCTGAGTCAAAATCAAGAGTCAGATGTCCAACTGATCAAACCACCCAGAGGCTCTGGTCTGCCAAAAATTTTAAACACACATATCCTTAGAGTCAGCAATTCTACTTTGGGGAGTTTAAAGACCTACCTGTGCTGAAGAGGAATGTACACAGATGCTGGGTGCAGTATTGTTAGAAACAGCAAAAATCAGGCAGTGTGGATGACTATCAGTAATGATCAAATACATTATGGGACAGCGTGACATCACTTATATGTCTGAATTGTGTGACTAAAGAGGAAAAGAGAAGTACATCATAAAAACTTACAAGGATCTCTTTAATCCCCCTTCACCGCTCTTCTGACCATTACTAGCTGTCTCCCCACACTCGACCCTTGTCTACCTTCCTCATGCCATCCCTCATCTTGTCCCAGATCTTTATTCGTACTTCCTCTTTTTCAGTGGGTGATCAGTAAGTTCAATTTCCACAGAAGGCCCAAACCCATGGACATGCCCAAAGGCGTAAGTGATCACACTTCCTCCCTGTCGATATGATCTATCCTAGACTGCTATATGGGCATCCACCATGCTGGTGTGGCACCCTAAGTTAGGCTTGTGTCGTCTGGTGTTGTGTGGTATTTCTACACCGTGGCACATGGT
The DNA here is from genome assembly GCF_003009895.1 of Hyaena hyaena. Taxonomy (NCBI): domain Eukaryota; kingdom Metazoa; phylum Chordata; class Mammalia; order Carnivora; family Hyaenidae; genus Hyaena; species Hyaena hyaena. The sequence continues at coordinate 216,002 of NW_024080643.1, read as the reverse complement.
TAAACAGCAGCATTCCTAGAAGAGAGCAGTATCTTTGCCTTTTAACTTCAGGGAGCAACTTGGCTCAGACCCAGGGAATTTCCCAAATTATGGCGGTAGCACTGTTCATGTCTTTGCTATTGGAAGAGGCCAAGACCGTGAACCAGCCTGCATCTTTTACTGCCTAGGGATCCAAACCATCTTCTGGCTTTTATGTAGTTTTAAAAGGCATTTCAAGTCATTTAAAAACAAATTTAAACCACAAATATGAAAAAAGCTTTAACTCCCCACAATCCCTTACTACATACATACATAATACACCTAATGACTAGCCAATGGTCCACACCTGAGCAACAGGAATTCCAACCTATAGGCCATATTTGATTTATTCATTTTTTTAGTGAGACCATCATATGCAAAAAGTGCCTGGCTGGTACTGAAAGAGAGGTATTTCAGGGCCTTCCAGAAGGCGTGTTGTACCACACTGACCTATATCTGAACTTTCATCATAGATTACGTGATGCCAAGCATGGGAGTTGGCCGCGTTTCTCAAAGAATCACTACTGTCTCTCCAGTGTAGTGTAGTTTTCAGTATAGCTAGTCGCTACCCTAACGTGTCAGCGATACTTACAATTTGCTAGGCAGTGAGGGAAGTATTTGTAAAATGGCCACTGTCACCCAAGTACTTTGGGTGATACTTTTCTGAAAAGTGATACTTTTCAGACCTGTGGCTCATAGGACACAAAAAATATTTCCTTTTTCAGATTTTACTCTAAGAAAATTAACAAATATGGCAAATGTCCACACCTTGACAGAAGACTAGCGGGAGTTACAGCAACCTCCCTGCCACAGAGCCGCCTTTACACAGGAAAGTGAGGGACTGGGACTGAGGTTTTGATCCATATTCTGTTGTAAGTGCTCCAACTTTCATATTAAAATTTATACTGACTTTATTAAGAAAACCTTTATGCCCATAGTGCTGTAACTATTTCTAAACATTAAAACAGTTCTTATAAACTTGAAAACAAATCCTCCCAATTATACAAAGGCTTTACACTAAATTATCTAAAATCTCAAGCCCCAGGGAGGCTGCTCAAACACTAGACAGGAAATTTATTTATTAGCTTCCAGATGGAAGAGTCTGTCTTTTTCCTGTCAAGATCTGAAGCCAGTTCACACACCAAAAAACTTGTTCCCATTCTCAACAAAAAACAGGTACTTGTAGTGACACACCCACTAAGTTACAAGTTTCCTTCAGGCAGAATTCCCTTTTAATTGGATCACTTACTAGCAACAGATGTTGACAGTGGTGGTGCCACAGCTATAGCAGAGTGCATGTAAATTGGGATACTGACTTACTCCCCTTGACTAAGAATTCAATAGTTTTACACAATTGAGGCCTTCCACTTGACTTAGAAAATTAGTAAATTTAGATTTATAATCACTATTGTCTTTAAACTGCTTCAGGTGCCTTGCTTTGAAAAACTACTATCTTGTTTAACCCAACATTCTGAAAATAAATTTTTCTGCATTTATATATATACATACTTATAAATATATATATAGGTATATATTATAGGTATTTAATGATCAAAAGTTGCCAAACATCGGGAGTGTTCTCAGGATGCTATATATATATGTATAGGTATGTATATTGGCTGGTATATATATAGGTACGTATATATATATATATATATATATATATATATATAGCATCCTGAGAACACTCCCGATGTTTGGCAACTTTTGATCATTAACCTATTTGTAAGTATAGACAAAGTATTTTTAAAGGGAAAAACTTTGCAGACCTTATACTTGTTTAAATGGTGTTGCTAAGAGATACTATTGGAAAGATTAAAATATGTATATAACAAAATCTTAAGATTTTAAGTGAAAGCCATTTAACTAATATTTAAAACCTCTGCAATTATTAGTTTATTAGTATCATCCAGGACTCAGATGTTCAGTATTCCTCCTGAAATTACATAAACAAATGCAAATGGAAAGAATCCAAGTCAAAATTATATAACAAAACAGCACTCCATCACAAAAGCGTGTAAAATTACAAGAACGCTTTTTTAAAACACTGGCACTTTAAGATAACGATAATCTCAAAAACCACAAAATTGCCAAATTGTTCCCTAAACTGCTAAGTAGATAAACATGACTCTAATGAATGAGTTTGGATTTTGTAAAGAAAAATCAAATTCAAATCCGATAACTCCTACTGAAATACAAAGTTTTAAGTGTCTTCTTCCCCTCAGGCCTATTTGATTTATATAAAGGAGCAAACTACTATATAGGAAAATATACCAGATTTTAAATGTGGTATACAGTTTAGAAGTTGGCCCAATTAGTGAAAAATATCTTTAAGGGAGAGTCAAGTTTCCTAAGAAATCCATATTTAGATAAACAGGAGAAGACATTTACAGCCAGCACTTTTTTTCTTTCCAGAGCCTTTGCTGGGACTAATGTCAACAAATTTAATATGGCAGTCTTGTATTTTAAGCTCACGCTTTTGGGGATACATTCTCAGGTCTTCTTTAATGTGGGAACTGCAAATATAACTCCCATTACTTTGTAATGGGAGTTAAAGAATGTAGAGTCCTTATGTAAAGATTAGAACATAACTTTTCTCTTAGTCCTTCAAGGACAGACTTTCAAAATGTTTGATTCTACTAATCCCATGCTGTGAATAGACTGGTTACTCTTCACTTTATCAATGTGACTGGGCTAAGTGAAATCTGCTATCAACTGATCAAGACTGGAGTTTTTCAGTTATGGATGAAAACGATCTCAACTCAACTTTTATTACCCTCATCATGAGTATGCAGGGTGTAGACAAAGCCTTTTTATCAGCGAACTATATGAAAAGATAAACACTGTAATAATCCATGTGATCCAAAATGGGCAAAAGCAAAAGACTAGCTTCCCCTCAAGAAGAAAAATTTCAGACCTATGAAAAGGACAACAATACTAATAAAAAAAATTGTATTTACTTAGAAGCATTCAGAATGTCAACAAAACAGCTGCAACTTTTTTTTTTTTGCAATTACAGAGTGGTATTCAGTTAACAGAACAACAATTATTTCGTATAAGCTGCATCAGAGACAACTGAAGATGAAAAAACTACCAACCCCATATATAACTAATTTGTGCTGTGCACCGACAAGAACCTGCTTTAAATTTCCATGCCAATTTACAACCCCCACACTGTACCAGGCAAGGTTAGTGGCTATTGAAAATACCACCAGGACAGGGCTATCTAAAGACACATTCGGTAGTGTGTTAACTATACAAAAAAAGACACTGTACAGTTTAAAAACAAATCTTACACAGCCTTACATTTCAATTTTTTTCTTTAAAAGGAGTGAGTTGTGTACAGGGGGGTTAAATGCTTTATAGACAAGAAAAAAAAACTGCGCTAGAACCAACTTATTCATCATCATCATCTTCCTCCTCTTCCTCCTCTTCATCTTCCTCATCCTCCTCCTCTTCCTTCTTTTTCTTGCTTTTTTCAGCCTTGACGACTCCCTTTTTTGCTGCATCAGGCTTTCCTTTAGCTCGGTATGCAGCAATATCCTTCCAAAGTAAAGTCAGGAAAAAGTGGAAGGAAAGACCAAACAGTTAAGCAAGGGGAGAAGGAAAAGTAACTTAGGGAAAGTCAAGATCCCAAGTATACGAAAATTCCACATATCTGCACTTACTCCAGCTCCACAAAGGACTAGGATTGAGGAATACATATAAAAACACTTATGGAGAATTGCAATTAATAATCCATAACTCATGAAATAACAAGGTCTAACATGTGCGATGTTCTGCCTCACTGAAGTACAATTAGGTACCACATCCTAACTTCCGTTTATTAAAACTAGAATGTAGAGACTGATTAAAGGGTAGACACTGCCACCTTCTGAATGCAAAACAGCATTCTACAGGTTTATATCAGACCCTAATTCATAGTAGAAAATTCTTTAAAAAAAAAAAAAGGTAAATTTGCCAGTAAGCATGCAATTAAGAAACCTCTAGAAATCAACATTTTTCCAGACAACTAAACAAGCTAAAATTTAACTTAGTATTCCTATTCAAAGTATAGGAGAGATATCCTTTTCTTTATCAACTTATTACACAGATCAACATTATAGCTTTTTTGAAATTAATACAGTTGGGATTTCTGTTACTGAAGGAAGGGAACACAAATATTTCAAGATACATTTATGAACGATCTGATTTTTATTATCTTGCCCAGATTATTTTTGTGTCTAACCATTTAAAATAACCATTTGACTAAAAGGGACTACCACTATCGTCATAAATTTGGAGACATCAGAGAATAACAAAACCAGCTTAAGCGTATGGCTGTTGTACCCAGATCAAAAATAAAAACTCAACTTTTTTGGACTTCTACACACTTTGAAAGGAGCTGTTAACCTGAGAACTGCATTACACTCCAAATTCTTAGAAATCCACAAGAAGCTAGGACACTGGGCCGGGGTATCAAGTATAAGCTAACATCTGGCATACCTTCATCATTACAACGAACAAACCCACACTTCTTACCTTTTCGTATTTTTCCTTCAGCTTCGCAGCTTTCTTTTCGTAAGGCTGCTTGTCGTCAGCAGCGGTGTTATTCCACATCTCTCCCAGCTTCTTTGCAACATCCCCGATGGACAGGCCAGGGTGCTCTCCTTTGATTTTTGGGCGATACTCGGAACAAAACAAGAAAAAGGCCGAACTAAAAAAAGAAATTTAGTTTTAAGTTTACTATGAAATGTGTACTGTCCTGTTACATAAAAGCTGCTGCTAATTTCTCTCAGGCACTGGACGGGTGCGAAGATTAAAACATGCTAAATATCCTTCACAATCAAACCTTCATTTACAGCTGTTTAACTTATGATGCTACCAAATGAGCATGTACTATTAATAAATGCAAAAGCTCCAAAAACAATTCTGCAAATTAAGTCTTTTGGACAGATGGTATTTCTCAAGAAACAAAAGAAAGTTACATTTAGGAGATAGATGAAATGAAGGAGGCCAATGTCTAATTCAAATGCTCTGGCTCAAACTCCCATCCAAAAGGAATTCTGCTTACAATATTCAAATATATGAATATAAGCCACTTATCAGCTATGAAACTTTGATTCTACACTCCAAACCCACCAGGTGGCTTGCTATATTTCTGATTCTATTGCAACATCCTCCTCGAAGTAGGCAGGATACTTACGGAGGCCTCTTGGGTGCATTGGGATCCTTGAACTTCTTTTTTGTTTCCCCTTTAGGGGGGATATAAGTTTTCATTTCTCTTTCATAACGAGCCTTGTCCGCTTTTGCCATGTCTTCAAACTTTCCTTTCTCTTTAGCAGACATGGTCTACAAAAAGAATTATTTGCAAACTGCAATCAGTAACCAAAATCTTACCAAACTGTCACAAACGTATTAAAATAACTAAAACCAGCATCTTATGCCATTATTCAGCAGCCTGTTCTAACATCCCAAGACACATTCTGCAAACGGCCCCTAGGCTTTTTAGTAAATCTGGATTTGGATTTAAGTTTTTAAAAACTCCCCCATGTTGTTTCAAGTCCCCTTACCTTCCACCTCTCTGAGCACTTCTTAGAAAACTCTGAGAAGTTAACTGAAGCATCCGGGTGCTTCTTCTTGTGTTCCTCTCGGCAAGTTTGGACGAAGAATGCATATGATGACATTTTGCCTCTCGGCTTCTTAGGATCTCCTTTGCCCATGTTTGATTATTTTCTAAAAAGAGAAAAACCAATGGTTGGGGTTTTCCATGAAATTATGGGATTCTACACGCACTTGAACTTTGTGGGGAGTGAATGAACACCAAAGTTGGTTATTTAACACAGTAGTGGCACGAACCTCTCATAATATACCGAACAAGAAAATGGCAGTGATAGCTGATTCCTAGAAGAGGCTAGGCCAAGCAAAAAGAAAACAGAAAATAAAAAACGGTCCTTCAGGAAGATCTGAGAAAGTGCAGACACAGGGGTACCCTCCTACAGTACCCGTTACTCATCAGCGTGGATCTGCTCCGAATGAGCACCTAACCGGACATTTTAAAAACTTTTTAAATGTACAAAACCATTTGTAATCCACAAACCCGAAGACCACAAAACTAGTGGGGCCGATTCGTAGATCGGCACCACGTCGGGAATAAAATCGGGAAGAGCCCCAGTGGGCAGGCTTCTCCAAATCACGGGCCTAAATCACGGTCTATCTGAAGTTTTCCCAAGGAAGGCTGTAAAAATACTCTCTGCACAAAACTTTGCCGGGAGGAGGGAGGGGCAGAAAGCTCTGGCGCTGGGACCCAGGCTGGGGGGTGGCGGCGGTATTTGTGCGGCTGCCACCGAGAGGCAGCCTCGTTTCCTATCGGTTTGGCCCCGAGATGTATTTCAGTTCTGACTAAACACGTCCGGTCTGAAGTTTCTTCGAGTAAACAAGGATGAGGGACAAAAGCCACTCCTGCTCGTTGCTCTGCCTGCCCACCCCCCAACCAGGGGAGGTTTTTTTTTTTTTAATCTGTGAAAGTCGGGGCGCCGCGCGAGACGCGCCCCGCACGCCTTCCCGCCACTCGGCCCCCAACCCCAGAACTTCGGTGGCGGCGGGGCGACCGCGGAAACGCGGGGCCGCGGCCGGGCCTCCGGGCCCGACCCGCCCGCGCCGGTGCCGCCACGTGCGCCCGCCCGCAGGCGCAGGCCCCGCAGGCCTCCCCCATTTTGTCAGGCTCGGCGGAGGGAGAAGCCCCGCTCGAAATGGGGGCTGGCTCCGCCCGCGGCCGCCGGGGCCGGCGCGCACGGAATGGCCGCTGCGCGTCTTCCCCGCCTGCGCCGCCGCCGCCGCGAGGGCGAGCGCGAGCGAGAATATGGCTCCTTCCCTTTGTGTGTGTGTGTGTGTGTGTGTGTGTGTGTGTATGTATGTGAGTGTCTGAGTGTGAGCGCCGGCGGGCGGGGTGCGCGCCGCGCTCTGGCGCACACACTCGGCCATTACAGCGGGGGGGGGGGGGGGGGGGGGGGGGGCGCGCGGGCCCGGACCCTCCCCCCTCCTGGGCCGCGGGGGTGGGGGCCGCCCCGGGAGGCGCCCACCGGCCCGCAGCTCCCCGTCGCCCTCGGCGCGGGCCCGCGCGCCCCGGCCGCCCCCGCACGGAGAACGCGGGGCTGGAAAGAGAGGAAAAAAAAAAGTTGCCTCGGAACTGCTGCGCCCAGCTCCCCCGCCCGCTCCCGCCCGCCTTGTTTTCTCTCCAGCCAGCAGCGCCGGGCCGAGTCAGCCATGTTCCAGCGAGCGCAGCGGCGCCGCTCCCCCCGCCGCCGAGCCGCCGCCGCCGCCGCGCCCGGGCACAGGCCGGCGGGCCCGGCCCCGCGCCGCCGCCCCCGGCCCACCGCGCCGCCTCGCCCGCAGCGCCCGCCCGTCCGCCCGCCCGCGCTCGCCGCCGGCGCCCAGCTCTCTGCGGCGGCCAATGCAGCCCGTGGAAGCGCCGCCGCCTGCCCGCCCGCCGCCGGCCCCGCCGCCCGCCGCCCCCCGCGCACGCCGACCGCCCGAACATTCGGCCCAGGGGCCGAAAACACGTTAAAAAATTTATTTTCAATTAAAAAAAATTTTTTTTGCGCCTGTCAGCGCGGACGCCGCCGGGGGTGGAAACTCGCGGGGCTCGGGGTTCGCAGCGCCTCAGGCAGCCCGTGGGCCGGGGTTCCGGCGCGGGGCAGGGCTCCCGGCGCCCGAGAAGAGGCTCGCTCCGTGCGCAGTTCCCCCCACGATCCCCCCTCATTTGCCTTTGTGTGGATCCTGACCCGCCGGCTCCCGGCCGCGGGGATCCGGCCACCGCGCGGGGTGGAGAGCTGCCGGAGGCGTTCTCCCCGCCGCGGCGCTGCCCCAGACTCACCCTCAGCGAGGCACAGAGTCGCCCAGTGCCCGTCTGGCTCTCACTTGCCCCGGCGCTGTCTCTATGGAGCTCAATGTACTGCAATGGCTGTGAGAGCGGGAGCCAGACGCAGCCTCCTCACTCTCTCCGCTCTGTAACATTACTCTCCAGCCAGCGCGGCTCCTATTGGCTACCGCCAACTCACGGGGCTCGCTCATTGGCCCGATACCTCCCATTGTCCTGACCAGAGCCCGTTTGCTATTGGCTGTCTCCGGGGACACGTCATCAAGGATTGAAACAGCGCGCAAATCTGAATGTGTGTGTATGCCGGGCAAAGAGGCTGAGGCGGGAGAGGCAGAGGCAGAGGCAGCAGCTGCTACGGGAAAGCAGAGCTCTATGGTGTATGTGTGCATGTGTCTAACCCAAGCCAGCCCCACACCGGAGCGGCGGCCGGAGCGAAAAGGGCCTGACTTTTCCACAAGTGTCCCCAACTCCTCAGGCAAAAGAGACACTCACAGGCCTCCCCCCCCCTTCTTACCCCAAACTCACTCCCAAAGCCACTGAGATAAGAGGCCCTAGAATTTTAACAGAGCTTCAAAAGTGAGGGCGACACTATGAGATCACGTCCCCTGAAAACTGGGGTATCTGCTAGTGCAGAGGGGTGAAGGCGGCCAAAATTCGAGCCCCTCAACAGCATATGGCTGCATTACACTCTAGATCTCTGGAAAGGCAGGGCTTTTCCTCTAACAAAGTGACATGATCCAGTCAGCCGGCTTTAAAATACCCTTTCTGGGCTCACAAGCCATAACGTCAAGCTTGCCGAGCGGCTGAAATCTTGACTCCCTGAACAGGCATTCAGTTTCACTCTTTTTCTTGGTTTGATCGAGTTTCACAGCATGTCTAGAACTTTTTATTTAAATACAAAGCACTGTCTTAACTTCCTGGAAATCAAATAATTATTCCGTGTAATTAAAGCACAGCTACTTCGTTTTGATACGGGGTACTCTAGCAGGAAATGTTGGTGAGGGCCTGCTAGAATTAGCAAATTCATTAGAGACCACATTTTTAACTGTTTGGCTATTTTATTTGACTTGGTGTGGATTACTGTTATAATCAAACGAATCCTTGTGATGCTATCTTTCCCTCCCATCACACCACTTAGTGCATCCATGTAACTGCTCTAGGATTACAGCAGCTGTAGGTGTATTGTTACCCGGAGGATTAGATGCAGGCAGAGAGTGCATATGCCCAAACCCACAGGCTGTGGTTTCTCTAACTCACCAAGCTGGCCGGTATTAAGAGACATACTTATTATGTCTGTAAAGAAAATGTCCGAGCTATAATAGCCAGTTCTGAAGACTACAGATCTATCAGTCTTTTATGAAACTATTATCTATTCCTCCTTAGCCCAAGCAGACCACACCCCTATTCGGTTATAACAGACTTCCCCTTTTTCACCCTCTAATGGAATCTTTATACCCTTTTAAACCCACCAGCCAATTCCTCCCAAATGCAATAGATCAAAGTTAAAATAAATCATTTTATTATGTTAATTTCATTTCTTATATCCACTTTAAGCATCCATAACCTAATGCATTTGCTCCCATTTATTAAGCTATTTGAGAATAGGCTTAGATAACCTTTCCTGACCTATAGATAACCTTTTAATAAAGGTTGGTCTTGGGGATTACAGTCTTGTTGAATGGACAATACATACAAAGGCACGTGAAAATGAGTATAACGTTAAATATATAAACTAGTATAACATACATGCAATATTTAAAAGTAAACATCTAAAGGTGACTTTTATTTTTTATTTTCACACATATTTACTCTTGTCTACTTTCTCTATGAATCAAATTTTGCGCTGTATTCAAATGTAGATATTTACCTCAATTCTGCTTTACCTTCTCAGTGACTATTTTACAAAATATTGATAAAAAATTGGCCACGTTTTAAGTGGCGTCCATGACATCAAATTTTGCCTATCATTTGAACATAGCACTATCAGGATTTTTCAGGAGCAATGTTGGATTTGCTGTGTCCCAAAATGTGGGACAAAAATGTGTCTCAAACACACACTTTTACCAAAACTCCTGCCAGGCTAAGTTCATGGTCACAGAACTACAGGAGAGCAATGGGCTCACACAGATATCTATTTCAGCAGGATGATACGGTGAGTAACAGGCACTAGGTTTAAATAGACCTGGGTTCAAATCCCAGCTCTGCTTCTTACTAGCTTTGTAATCTTAGGTTAGTTTTTTTTTTCTTCAGTTTTTTTTTTCTTTTATTTAAATTCTACTTAGTTAACATACAAGACAACATTGGTTTCAGGAGTAGAATTTACTGACTCATCACATACATACAACACTCAGTGGTCACCATAATGAGTGTTTTAGGCAAGTTTTTTTTTACCTCTTTGTTGCTTCTTCAACTTTCTCAGTATAAAATGGAAGGGATCAAAGGGTTATTGTAAAGATTAAATTTTTTTTCAAAGGTTTCAAATTATGTCACACAGAATTTGAATTATGCATATTCAATTGACATATTCAATATGTCACGCATCCCTTCAAACCCATAACTTAGAAAGCATCAAGTACAGTTAAACTTCAGTTTTTCTTTATTATTTTAAATTTAATGAGGTCAGTGGTTGCAAATATAATTAAGCTTTTTTTTTTAAATCCTAGACTCAAACACTAATCTGTATCCATTCTAGTGAAGATGCCTTTATACATTCCCAAGTATAACAGAGGCCATGTCAGAAGAATAGAAAAACCTCCACATTTCTCATGTTTGTTTTTCCCATTATATAGGGAGGGAAAGGCATAAAAGAAAAGAAACTTTTAAATAAACCCCACAACTTCTAGCTCTAATCCTGCAACCTTGATATTCATTTATTCATGATGGTAGACCCCTTCCTGCCTCAACATGAATCGCTGGCGAGAAATTGTCATATAGTTTACTTTAGAGTTACGGGGTGTGTTATCTTAAGTTACAAAGATATCTAATTCAAAAAGCCTGAATGCTCTCTACCACACCTCATTTAGCTAACTGAATTAACATAGTTTACACCCTTCCTGAAGCCTGCCTCGATCTCCTCTCCAGGTTACGTGAAGTGCCTCTCTTCTGTGATCCCATAATACTCTGTGCATTAATTACCATGTTCACAAATGTGCTTATCCAGGTCTGTGTCTGCTTGTCCTATAGCACTGCATCCCTTCAAGGCAGGGACCCTAGCTTATCTTTGTATCCCAAGCACCTGCTAAGGTGCCTGGCATCTAGCAAGCACTAAATAAACTCTGTTGAACAAATGAATTAACAGCTCAAAGAGTACTTACTGCAAATTATTGTTTTAATCTTCCTCTTCCATCTTTGGAGATAAGCATTTGGGTCTCTATAAATCAGAAGGCAGGAAAACAGAGTAATAAGTAATAAGTAAATGTTAGGATACTAAGATTGAGGATAGATGCTAATTGCATCTCATTTTTTGTCAAACGTTTATTTGTTTTTGAGAGGGAAGGAGTGCCTGCAAGCAGCGGAGGGGCAGAGAGGGGGGGACAGAGGATCTGAAGCGGGCTCTGTGCTGACAGCAGCTAGCCCAACGGGGTCTTCAACTCATGAACCACAAGATCATGACCTGAGCCGAAGTCAGATGCTTAATCAAGTCACCCAGGTGCCCCTGCATCTCATTTTTATAACTTGTAATGGGGAAGATAGGGCTGGGGGGGTAGGGCTAGAGGGGATCTCAAATTTAGACACACATACAGTTTTAGCAGTTAGCAGTTTCCAGCTAGGCCAAGGTTATTCCTTGTTGGATACAGTGAACTATGGCAGGCCAAATAAGAAGTTATCACAGAAAACTGCAAGAATGTCTGCCCAAAGGTTGCTTCCAACAGACATTTGAAACAACTCTAATGTAAAAAAATACAAAATGCAGACGAGGCTGTTAAGTCTTTGGCTGAAAGATATTAATTCCTCCCCCAGTGCAGTGAGTCCTAAATTCAAGCTATGTGAATTCTCCTGTTGTTTCTCCTTCTCAAAAAGGGCCAGGTTCTGAAAAGGAGGAGAAACAGGTAAACCAAAATGTCTGGTGAGGTCAACCATACTATGGATCATACATATTTAGAAACCTTTTTTCTACAAGGGTGCTTAAAATAAAGGAGAGAGGAATTCAGGAAAAGAAGAGCCCAGGTTTGTGAAGTCTGGATGACAAGCTGGGACACTGAGTTCCAAGCCCCCCACCCGTGGACTTCTGGTAGCCCCTAAACGCCTGTGCACCGTTTTCCCCACTCTTACTTAGGGCTGGTGAAACCTTATTTAATTTGAAAGGATGTTACATGATAGGCACAGAGCAAGACCAGAGGTGGAGGGCAGAGAGGTGATGTTGTATTTGTCAGTGTGTGGAGAAGGCCAAGCTGGTCTTGAGTTGCTTAAGTACTTCTGCCCCAGCCAGAATTTTCTGTCTGAATGTGGTCTGCAGGTGGGGAAAGGAGTGGCTTCAGCTGTGGGCTGCATTCATTAATGCAGAGAAAACAGTCCTGAAGCTAACTGACACCAATAGAATCTCTAGAACCGGAATGTTTCACTGGTGAATAAGGAAGATATATCATACCTTTTCTTAATGAGATGCCTGTTCTCTCACCAAAGAATGGTACACACGGGGAGGGGGAAGCTTATCAGTAACACTTTTTGTAAAACAATGATCTGAATTCAAAAAAAGTTCACTCTTTTAGGTCTGGAGCTCAAGCACCACATCAACAGACCCAATTCAGCTGCTGTACTGAAAGTGTCGCAAACCTTCAGAACCACTGTTTTAGCATACCTACGATGTCTGGAAGCAAAAAAGACAGATGACAGCAAGTGTGGGTGAGGATATGGAGAAATTGGAACCGGCATACATGGCTGGTGAGCATGTTAAATGGTGCAGCTGCTCTGGAAAACAGTCTGACAGTCCCTCTGAAGGTTAAACATAGAATTACCATATGACCCAGCAATTCCCTCTCCTAGGTATGTATCCAAGAGAAACAAAAACATGTCCACACAAAAACTCGCTCATGAATGTTCATGGCGGCCTTATTTGTAATTGTCAAAAAGTGGAAACACTCCTAATGCCCGTCAACTGCTGAGCGGATACGTGGATAAATAAAATGTGGTAGACCTATACAGCTGAGTATTATTGGCAGTAGAGGAGAATGAAGGATTGATGCATTCTGGGACATGGGGAACCTTGGAAACATCAGGCTAAGTAAAAAACAAACAAACAAACAAACAAACAAACAAACCAGTGACCAAAGGCCACATATTGTATGATTCCATTCATAGGAAATGTCCAGAATACAAACATTTATAAAGATGGAGAGCGGATTAGTGATAACCAAGGGTTGGCAGTTTGGGGGGGCAGTGGACTGTTAATGGTTATGGGGCTGCCTTTAGGAGGACAAAAGTGTTCTAAAACCGTTTATAGTAACAGTTGCATAACCCTGGGAATATACCAAAAATCACTGAATTTTATGTGAGTTATAGCTCCATAAAGCTTTTTTTTTCCAAAAAGGAATAAATGTTTTATGAGTGGTTTTGGTTACCCAAACATAGAAGGGGATGACAGAACACTGTCATCTATGATAGGAGGTACATATCACATGCTTAAAGTGTATTCGTGCTGCAAAATAATGGGAAGAGAGCACTTTTCCAGGGGTAACTTGGGAAGTTTTTCTTGACAGCCTGGGGTGACTGCACTAAGTCAGCTGAGCACCAAGGTTAGGTCAGAGTGCAGACTGCCAGGCCTGTGGCCTTATCTGATGCATGGGCATTTCCTTTGGCCAACACAGTGTTTGTAAAACTTGAATTTTTTTTCCACATTAAAGCACCCAGATGTTTGGGTTCTTTTGAAAAACCAGAGATCTGACAAGCTTGCACCCACATTTCAACGGGGTGACAATCTTGCAGCATAAAGAGTGGCTGCCTCTCTCAAAGGGAGTATGTCCTATAGTTGGCCTTGGTCCCCACCACGACCTAAGCTTTCTACCTGACTTAACATACACTCAGGGCCACCAGCTAGGCTTGTGAGCCCAGAGTTGGGTTCTTATTAATTCCTGGCTACGACGTGCGATTCTGAAACTTTCTTGATTGGAGATTCCTTTCATAGGAAACACTTATTATCATCAGGAAGAACACAGAGAGTAGGGAACCAAAGTGGAGGGATCCCTCAGGTGAGAAACAGAACCACTTTTGGTGATGTCACAGGTCATATGTACTCTTGATGAGGAATAAGGAGTCTGGCCATGCTGCAGATGATGTCTCAGAGCCCAGATAAAGGACTAGAAAATAAACTTAATTTATTACGTGTCTCCTATGTGCTGAGCACTATACACAGATTATTTCATTCAATCCTCCAGGCCTACAGGCCAGGATGTGTATTGCTTTTTTTACACATAATGACAAGGAGGCTCAGAGAGATCCCTTGTCTAAGGTCACACAGCTAGCCAGAGAGCAACAGTACTGACCCAGTTCTGACCCTAAAGCTAAAGTTTTCTCCACTAAGCCACATGACCTTCTAGTTATTAGCCTAGCTAAGAAAAAAAATGTAGGGGCACCTGGGTGGTTCAGTCAGTTGAGCCTCTGACTTCGGCCCAGGTCATGATCTCACGGTTTGGTTTGTGCTGGGCTCTGTGCTGACAGCTCAGAGCCTGGAGCCTGCTTCAGATTCTGTGTCTCCCTCGCTCTCTGCCCCTCCCCCTCTTGTGCTCTATCTATCTGTCTCTCTCTCTCTCAAAAATAAACATTAAAAATGTAAAATCATTGGGAGGGCACTTGTTGGGATGAGTACTGGGTATTATATGGAAACCAACTTGACAATAAACTAAGAAAAATAAATAAATAAAATTGGTACATGCTATTACATGTAAAAACATCATATTTTCCCACCTAAGTATACCTCATCATATCCTCATGGGAATCTTGACTTGCATTTACATCCTTGGCTTTCAAGGTTTTAGGACAGGACCATACAATATGTGTATGTAGGATCTGAGAAAAAGTTTCACGGAACAACACCTACCTTACTGTGATTGAGTCTGATTTTTTCCTCAAAATCCTAAATTTACTTTGTAGCCCACCAATGGGCCCCTCGGTTTGCAAAACACTGCCTTAGAGTCTGAGTACAGAAGCCCTGGTTCCCAAAAAGGGGAGCCTGAGCCCTAAGATACAAGCTTGGGGGCTGCCGCCAGGACCCCCGGTCTGCAGCCAGGGTTCTGCAGAACAGCAAAGGAGTTTGGCACCCAGACCCTGGGACTGCCCCGAGCCCAAGCCGGGTAAAGACCTGAAGACAGGAAAGAGGAGCGCTTTGCTCTGCCAGGGAGACCCAGGACAAAACCCAGTGCTCCAGGCCAGAGGCCTCTGGGAAGTGCAGAGAGGTGGGCTGCCAATCCCCAAGGCCTAGGAGGGCCATCCTGGCAGCCCTGAAAAATATCCTACTGGAGTGAGACTCCCCACCTTGCATGTGCTGCTAATGAAAGTCGGAGGCTGGAAGCTTGGACCCCCTGCCAATCAGGCCCGGCCTGGTTGGGAAGTTGGCCTCATCTCCCAAAGTACCAGGCCTTTTGGCTTCAAAAGCACTGAGCACCCGAATGGCTTGGGGACTAAATAGAAGCTGATTGGTGACCCAACCCTGTTCCTGATGAAGAGGTTAATAATAATAATAATAAAATCAACAACAAAAAGGGGTGTATACTTTTTCTGAAAGGTTGCTGTTGATCGTTGTTCTAAGGTTTTCTTTTGACTTCCAAGAATGGGAATAAGGAAGGAGGAAGGAGATAGCACAATTTAATATATTCTAACATAAGTACTAACAGCAAATGGATACTACATTTGGAAGCAGAACTCTGATTTGGAAACATTTGCGGCATTTGACTGGCAATTTTGCTTCTAGGAAATATTTAGAAAATAATCAGAAGGAAGTAAAAAGCACACAAGGTTTGATTAGGAATATTAACTGCAGCATTATTTGCAATGTGGAAGCAAACTACATATCCAATAACGGGGCTTGGTTAAATAAATTCTGGTCCATCCTTATGACAGATTACCATGATGCAACTATCAAATTGTTATGAATACTAAATTTAATGACATGTAAAAATATTCATAATATCTCATGAAGGATCCCTGGTTTGAAAAAAAGTATATATGTAAATCCGAAAAAGAGGGGCACCTGGGTGGCTCAGTCGGTTAAGCGTCCGACTTTGGCTCAGGTCATGATCTCAGGGTTCGTGGGTTCGAGCCCTATGTTGGGCTCTGTGCTGACAGCTCAGAGCCTGGAGGCTGTTTCAGATTCTGTGTCTCCCCCTTTCTCTGTCCCTCCCCTTCTCGTGCTCTCTCTCTCAAAACCAAATAAACTTTAAAAAAAGTTTTTTTAATGTTAATGGTGTTTATTACTGGCAAAAGATTTTCTTCTTTTTCTCCCTATACTCTGCAGTATTTCCTCAGTTTTCTACAATCAATTCATATTACTTCTGTAGTTAGAAATAAAAGCCCCCAGGGGCACCTGGGTGGCTTAGTCTGTTGAGCATCTGACTTCGGCTCAGGCCATGATCTTGGGTTCCTGAGTTTGAGCCCTGAATCTGACTCTCTGCTGTCAGCTCAGAGCCTGCCTCAGATCCCTCTCCCCCTCTGCCTTCCCCTCCCCTGCTTGCTTGCACTCTCTCAAAAATAAATAGTTAAAAAAAAAAAAGAAAGAAATAAAAAGCCCTAACTTTTTAAGACAAGAAATTTGCTAAGAAAAGATGCAAAGATTCAGATCAATATATATAGTATAACACTATACTATATATATACATAAATCATGCATATTTATCATAGCCTTGAAGCAAAGGCATCTCCATTGTTTTCAAAAGATGACCGTCCTGATAACACAAATCAGAATTAAGTAACTGTTGGGAAGAAAAGTATCAGTGTCTCTTTGAATCAACTTTTACCTCTCATCTCTATGGATGCGTCTTCTTTAACGGATACTCCTTCTTTCTCCGTAATTCAGTCTCCAGTTGTCTTTTGGCTTCTCTGCTCTCTTAGAGGCCTAGGCAACCCATTCCACATTGAGTCTTAACCTCCATCTCTATGTAAATAACCCTAAACTCCCCTTTCAGCCCTAGTCTCCCCTGGACCACACCACTTAAACCAGCTTCTCAAGCTCACCTGCCTGCTCTGTGGAAGATGCCTCTTTCCGATTTCCCCATTCACTTGGGCTTCCCATGCTGGCTCCCATTCTAGGAGTCTGTGATTCCCCCTTCTAGCTCTTTCCTCACATTAAATTCTAAAATACTTTGAATCATTTCCTTTTTTTTTTTTTTTTCATTTTTATTGGCCCCAACTCTAGTTCTGGCATTTATTATTTTGTGGTTCAGAACAGAAACTTTGGAATCAGTCACCCATAGGTTAAATCCTGCCCTGGCACTAACTAGCTGTGTCACCTTGGGCCAAGTGAATTAACCTCTCTGAGCCCCAACTGCTCCTGTAAAATGGATAATACTCACCTTTTCAAAGGGGACTTGTGAATTTAAACTAGCTCATACACATAAGAGCTGAACTTGGCATGTAAATTGCTGCTTAGAACACTGCAGATGATCAACAGATATTGCCTGTTTATTTTAGATTATTTTAAGAACGAGGATTATCAATACTTTCCTAATGCATAAAACTCAATTGCTTAAAAACTTTCCATTTAATTACAACATTTTCTTCCAAATTAACTATTAGTCCTCTCCTGGCCTTCAGGGCCCTCCTGAGAAGGCATATTGCTCTCTCCTTTCCCTTCCACTGCTCTATTTTCCAATCGACCTGGACCTTGTACTTTCCTACCTTCGAACTTCTGGTCACGTGGTTTCTTCTGCTGGTAGTGTCCTTCCCCCACCGCCACCTAAAATCCAACCTGTCCTTTAAAAGCTTCCTTTTGTAATTCTGAACTTGGCGAGCTTTCTTTCATTTTTCAAACTCTGCCTTTCCAATGGTCCTACAGTGTTGTGCATAGAACAATAGATTATATATGTTGTAACCTATATAAATATATTATATATTAGCCTCCCTTCCTCATTTCTATTTCTCCAGCACTTGGTTCATCATGGGCACCCAATACATGTTAGCTGATATAAAGGTGATGCCTGGCTTTCTGCCCACACCTGCCACGTTGTTGGTGATCAATTTTAAGAAACGATATCTACAATTCCCTTCAAAGATTAAACTACACTCTACTGTGCTGACTTTAGGGACATGGAGCAAAATGTATTGCCCTGTTGTCATTTTTGTTGGTCATATCAGTTGACATTGGCAACTTCATGTTCAATTTCTATTTAGGGTGGCCCCTATCCTTATGATTCTGGGCAATGTTTTTTTGAACTGCTGTTTTAACAGATTTTCTTTTCTGCTTTTCACAGTGTGAGGTGTTGCTATAGTTCATAAGGTCAAAAATATATTCATGTTTTAATCCATGGACCTTATTAAAAATCTTTAAGGCTAAAACATCACCTTTCTAACTGGTTGCATTTGTGCAACAACAAAGATGCTTTCTGAGATTAACACACATGTTTTTTTCCTGCATATTTCCAGGTATCACAAAAGTTCATAAACTCCCCAAAAGTGTTATCATTGTTCTTGTGGAGAAAATTACTTAGGCACCAAAGTGTATGCTTGCTGAATTCAAGGGATTCCATCTAGGTTTTAGATCTGGAAGGGAAAAAACCCAATGGTTTAGATTTGCATGAAATACTCCAGATTTAACATCAGCAGTGGCCTCCCTGGGTGAAGCTGGGGGGTGGGAGAAAGAGAGAAGCTGATCTGAGTCCCACCTGCAAGGCCCCAGGAAGGACCTAGTCTCCAGTATTTTGGTCACTCCTACCCATTGGTGCATTCCTAGTACCGTCACTTTCTCCCTCCCTCTCAAGCCCTCCCTCCCTCTCCCTCCACCCCCCTTCCTGCTTCTCTCCTTCCCCACTCCCCCCCCCCAACAATGGTTGCTGTTTCACAAACAGTGCTTAAAGCACCTAGTTCCTGGGATTTATACTTGCCAAGTGGCTTTGGGGAACAAGCTTTTCTCAAGCCTAGGCATCAAAAGGCACTATTCCAACACTTCAGGGAGAAATAGTAACTAAGGAAATTAATAATCTCATCCTACACAGAAGAATAGATTTTTGAGATGCTACCTCTATGGTTTCCAGCCTCTCTTTTTAAAGAGGTATAATAGTAGTCTCTCCAGTCTTTTTCCTATTGTGTTTTCTTACCTTACCTAAAGACATGTAAACTTTCTGCAGGTAGAAAGCATATCCTGACCTAAGTGGCACATGGTGGCACAATGTCGTCACAGGCTGTATGTTAACTAATGACAGAAGACTCAAAAAGCATTTTATGTAGCTATTAAATTTTTCAATGGCTGAAACCGAACTTCGTATCTTTCCCAAAGGGTTTTTAAAAAATTATCATCAATGGAGCAAAATAATACAAATGAGATCAGAAGAGGAACTTCTAGAACAACAGAAGCAGAGAATGCCAAGAAGGGCAAGGGGAAGGCTGTAGAAGTAGAAGCCAGTGCCAAAGAGTGTTCCACTCAAAAATGTTCCCTAACTCGGTCCAAATCTAAGAAAGGTGGCCTGAGGGAGTCCTATGAACCCTAAATGTGAGGGTGAGATGCTATCTGCCTAAAGGAAAGGTAATAAGAAAGAATTTACATGCATATCTCCAAAAGCTGAAAGATTTGGAGTGGACCCAAGGCAGAAGACCTGCATTTTTCTAAGATGAGATGCCAATCACATCATAGCTTCAAACTGTTAAGATTCAAGGACAAAGAGTGGTGGGGCAAAGTCAGTCTATGAAGGAAATGGGTACTGTGCTGCCCATTCGCCTGATATTCCAGCTCGATTCCAGTATTCTTAGTCTCAAGTGTGCTACCATACACGCACGATTGTCACAAGCCACAGGTTAACATGCAACTGAGAAAGAACTGACGTCAGACACGTGAAGGAACTCTTTCAGGTAAAACTTCTGCTCACTTAGAAAAATTCTTAAATTTAATTTGGATCCCTCCCCCTGCCTCTCTCTCCACTAAGAAGTTAAAAGCAACAACAACAACAACAGCAACTCAGTTATCAGCAAGATGGTAAAAGTAAGAGCATCATGGAGTGTCCTTTATCAGAGTGAGAAGGCACTGTCGTTTGGAATGTAAGTGCCCATGGATGGGGGTTGTGGGGGCAGAAATTAATATTTATTGGGCATTTACCATCTGCTGGGCACCATGCATGCTTTATTTCATTAAACTCTTGCAGCAAGCCCTTGGAGTTGGTGTTACTTTCCTTGTTTTACAGAGGAGGGAATTAAGACCAACTCAGTTGGTCTCTCTGGCTCCAATGCCATGACGCCATGGATATCTCCTATTCTCTGCTTTGGCACTAAAATCCAGCAATCACAAAGAGATACGTTCCAAAGTTAGTAAGATGACAGCCATAGTAGAAGTTGTGCAGCACTGCCTCCTTCTCGGATCTCTGTGGGAAGTGAGGAAACCTATGTTCTTTACCAGTTATCGAGGAGAGATCATAATGGCACAGATGACAGGTCAGAGACTCTAGCCAAGGAGTAGCACCCAACACGCTTTGCCCAAAGGTAAGTGGGCCAGGTAGGCACAGAAAACCCACTTCATTCTTAGAATAGTTTTTCATCATTCTGGGTCCACCAGGACTTAGGAACTTGGTACTGCTTTAGGGTAGCCATGAGACTCGGAACTTTACTTGCCTCTATAGTCACCATTAATACCCTCTGGTGGTGCTTTCCAGCTTAGCTGCCCTGTCCCCAACCCGATCATTTCATCACTGATTCCTCCCTTTCCCTAACTCCCAACAATCACCAAGCCATCATGGATTCTGCCCCTTTCATTCATGCCTCTGATCTACCCACTTCCCTTCCTTTCAAAGGCCACTCCTCTTAGCCAGAGCCACCGTTTCTTGTCTGGTCTACTCGAACAATTTCTAACTATCTAATGTCCCTAGGCCTTGGCCTTAGAAAACTCCAGTTAGCTTTTCTTCTAAAGTAAATATGATATGATCACAATATTTCTCTACTTAAAAAATTCCTCCAGGACTTCTCATGGTCTTCAAGAGAATGTTGAAACTCCTTAGCAGAGCCTCCTAGGCCTTTTCTGGTCAGCATCTGCTTCTCTCTCCAGCCCCATGCTCCAAGTGCCCACCATCTTGAACCACTCGGAGGTCCTGGGACGTACATGCTTTCTCAGCTACTTGCAAGTCCTTCAGTTAGGATCATCCTCTACCTATCCAACTCCTGCTGGTCTTTCAGCTTAGAGGTCATCACTCCCAGAAACCTCCCTTGACTACCCCTATCTGAGCCCGTCCTGGGCATGGCACTCCCTTCAAAGCCATTATTCCTCTCTGTGCCCCTTTCTATCATGGCATACTTACCTAGGACTGCAACTGCCCAGACTTCTAGTCTGCAGGTCCTTCTCGGCCAGGGCCTTTCCCCCCAATATTTAGCCTAGAGCCTGGTCTGTAGGAGCCACTCAATTTACTAGTGAACACTCATATACAATAGAGTGGAAGTCATGAAGAGATGGGAGTCTAATTATGACTTTGCCTCCAACCACTGTATAACCTGATACTAAAATCCATGGTAAAACGAAATGCTGTTTTCCCATCCTTTGAGAATGATCTTCACCTCGTTCGTCACTCACTGTCCCCCACCAGCTGCTACTCTCTCCCAGGAATCAGGATGAGTATGAGAATTCATTGTTTTGATTTTTTTTTCAGCATTAAAAAAAAAACGACATGCAAGTTGCATGACTCAGTGCAATCTTCAATTCTGTAGATGATTCTTCTTCGAGGTGACAAAGAACCAGGGGGAGAAATGGCCAGAAGATCTCTCAAAGCTCTGTGAATGTGCAAAAAAGTGGGAGCTAGGTATTCATGTGGCAAAGAGTAGAGTATTTGGGCGAAAAGACCTGTACTTAGGAGACGATGGACTGTGAACTCCTATTTATAAGACAGGAAAGGCATCCTGGGAGACATTGTGGGCAGCCCCCAAAAGGCACCAACTCAGTGTGCTGCCATCACATCACAAAGCCACCAGACTGGAGTGTCATGAAGAAACAAATGGGAGACACCGTTATCCTGCCTGGAGTGCATACTCCTTTCTTCAGAGCCAGGGCATTGCTAGAGATGGGTGGCAAAGACAGTGGAGCACCTTGAGACTTGCTAAGGTAAAGGAGATTTACAAAGAGGAAAAAAAGGCGGTAGATCTGCAATCAGTGAAGCTGAAGAAAAAGGGGTATGAGGAAGCTAATTCAGTCATGAAGAGACTGAATGGAGGGGGAGACCTGTAAGATGAGAAACAGCATTGCTCCTCAAAGCTTGACCTAAGTAATTTAGGGACAATTGTAGGGGAAACACTGTCTTTACTAGCATTTTAGACGTCCATTTACTTGTCCATTTACTCTCCTGCAGTGTAGACTCCTGGAATTTTATTTTTATTTTTTTTAAGTTTATTTATTTATTTCTGAGAGAAAGAGAGAGGGCATGAGCAGGGGAGGGGCAGAGAGAGACAGGGAGAGAGAGGACCCCAGGCAGGCTCTGCACTGTCAGTGTGGAGCCCCATGGAAGGGGGGGTCTCGAACTTACAAACCATGTCATGACATGGGCCCAAATCAAGTGTCAGACGCTTAACCAACTGAGCCACCCAGGGGCCCCAAGACTCATGGAATTTTAGAACACGGTTATAGTCAAATCCAGCTGCCCCCTCAAGCCCCTGTCCATGTTTCAGATTAAGGAAGTAGGCTCAGGGAACCCAGAACTGACCTTATGGGGGCCACCCATCAGCTACAGATTAAACCCAGGCCTTCTCACTCCTTGTCTAATTAATGCTCCTTCCTTTAGATTATTTAATATAAAGCCACTGTGACAGATGACTGATAGAAAATCTGGAGACAAGGCCAAGCCAGGAGAAGGAAAGCCAAGGTGTTGTGTCTGGTAACCCTGAAAGTTTGAGGCTGACATGGGAAAGAGTAACAATATGTGCTCACCACACAGCCCTTCATGCCACCGTCTGAGGCAGGAGACTGGCCTGGACCATGTACAGCTCTAAACTGACTTGAGTTTCTTACTCCGAGCACTTATTCCCTGAACTCCAGTAATCCGGCCTGTCTACTGGGGCAGAGCGGAGGCTGGTGCACTGTGCTGCATTCCCTTCAAGGTTGGATGTCCAAGCCAACTGCAGCCACTCTAGGAATGCCGAAGCCAATGGAATTCTACCAACACTTGCGGGGTGGGGAGGGCAGACAGCTGCCAGTGGTGGTGGTATGGAGGATGGGAGGGCCGTCCATCCCGAAAATTCTGCTGGGAGTCTGGTAGTCAGAATGCTTAGTACCTGGGGAGACTGGGAAATATCTTAAGTATTCCAGTCCTCCCCTCTTGGCACTCCAGAAGCAAGAGAAACTAAAGCAGAGGAACCTGTTGGACGGGACCGTCAAGGCCATTCTGGTGACTGGAAGCCTCCACTTGCTAGAAGAGGCCTGAAGAGAAGGGAGGCAGAGAGGTGAGCCTGGGCTGGAGAGACCTGAGTGAACAGAATGCCAGTTGCCAAAATCTCCAGGGAAGAGCTGGGAAAGGCTCCCTGAGAACTTGAGCTTTGCCTTCTGGGCTGGGGCGGCGCACACAAATGCCTCAACAACATAATCATGGGTAGGAAAGGGGGCTGCTCAGACAGACACACGTGGCTGCAGAGGTGTACAGCCAAGGGATCAAATTCCAAAAGTCTGCCCCTGGAGGGGAACAGAGCTCAGTTTCCTTCATGCTGGTCCCCTTTCCTCTGGCTCCCTTTATTTTCATGAAAAGATGGCTGCAGGGGGAGGAAGGAGGGCTAGGACGATCACAGTAGGGAGAGATGGGGGCCTGGGGCTAGAAGAACAGAGATCAGAGCAGGTGAGTGGGGAGGGTGCCTGTGCCTGGTTTGGGGAGAAGGCTTGGTGTCCTTCCCTCCAACACCTTGCAAAATGAGGAAGTGGCTGTTTTCAACTGCCAACAACATCTGTTCCCTGGTGGCCAGGGCTTGAGTTCTGTGCTCTGGAGAGTTTTGCACTGAGCACTGTGCCTGGTGTCTTTATCTACCAGGAGTGTGATGAAGCATTTAGCACAGAGCAGACCACAGGAGATGGCTTCGTTGGACACACTTCTGGAAGTGGGTGGCCAAATAGGATGCTCTTAACCACATTTTCCTCAGGAAGGGGCTGGGACTCATTTATATGTATGCAGAAATGTGCAGGATAGCAAAGTATTGGAAATAAATTCTGACTCGGTGATTCTGACCCATCTATACATAAACTTCACATAACTCAGCATCAAAGACATACAGTATTTATCCTTTCATTGCAAGGAAGAGGCAAAATGACTCCCCCACTCCCACCCCCCCTTACCACTCTCCCTTCCCTTTCAGAAAGCTTCCATATCTCATTTATTTTACAGTCTAAAAAAGGTTGCATCACATTTGGTATTCCATAAAAGGGAAAAGGAAAAAAATATTAAAAAGCAAAGAAAAACAGGACTGCTTGCTTAGAAAATAAGATGTATGAACCCTTAAGAATGGGAAAACACCAGCCTACTATGGCAGAGAGAAGACATTTTGCCAAATTTAGAACCCACTTGAAAATCACGGGTTCTAAGTTTAGAACTGAACTAAAAAACTTGGGCTCACATTGCATTTGGCATTGGTTTAAAAAAAATCTAAGATACTAATTAAAGGGGAAAAATTTATACTCTTAGTAGTTCTAAAAGCTGGGAATTATTTTCAAACAAAGTCTTTATTGGCTCAATGGAGGGGCCTGCATTTAGAAAAAAACATTTTTTTCCTAATTAAATTTTCCTTACAAAATAATGATTTAAAACTAAGGTGGTGGGCGGGGGGGTGGGGGGGGGAACATGTTGCCAAAGTCTTTCAAGAGTTACAGAATTGTTGTGTCACCTTTGGTCCCCACCAAATATACCAGGTGGCCATAGAAACTTGATGTTTATATATTCGATGATGTCCAAAATGGAAGTAATTATATCCTATTACTGGCAAATTTTAAATAATAAAAATGCAACTGGAAACTCATTCTAAACAAAACAAAAACACACTATTACCAGCATTAGTTTTATTTTCTAATTTAGATGTGAAGATATAATTATTAGGACATCATTCAGAAATGGAATGGAGTCGCTATGGAGATAAACTACAAAAAATTTCAGACTCAAAATAGCCAAAGCAGGAAATCAAGACCTCAGGTCAGTGATTAATGGACTGTGCTTAAAATGCATCCATTGGTTCATCGTGATTCAAGGTGACTACAAACTTTTGCAATTATAGAAACTCAGAGATACCTTATGCCATCCTCTATACGCCTAGCGCGTGCACACACACACACACACAATGGCTTAGAGAAGAGGAGCTGAATTCAAATAATTAAACGAAAGGTTACACATGAATATTCAGTGCAAATATTCAGCATAGCCAGCTTTAAAAAATACAAATGTTGGGGACAAAAATAATTTTTTCCCCTTTCTTTTTACAGCCTTGGAGTCCTTCTACATTTTTGAGTGCCTTTCAAGAAGCAGGCTTAGCAAGTGGTGGACTTGACCCTCTTCAGAAGATCATTAACAATTCAAAACCCTGTAACTTTAATTTCCAGGCAGTTTTTTTCTACCTCAAAAAATTTTATTTATTTTGAGAGAAGCAGAGACAGTACAAGCAGGGGTGGGGAAAAGAAAGAAGGAGACAGAGAATCTCAAAAGCAGGCTCTGCAATGTCAGTGCAGAGTCTGATGCCCGATGCGGGGTTTGAACTGCAAAACTGTGAGATCATGACGTGAGCTGAAACCAAGAGTTGGATGCTTAACTGACTGAGCCACACAGGCATCCCTTCTGGGTACTTTCAAAAACTCCTGTTGAAGGATAAATTAATTCCTGGGTTGACTGATTTTTTTTTCTACCAAGAAGATATAACTGAACTCACGGAAAGAGGGTCAAAATTTAAAGTGTGAAAGCAAAAAAATCTACTGCATGTGGAAGTAGAAAAGGATTTGTCTAGAATATATTTCTAAATTTACTTGTTATTAAATAAGTATAGTGAAGCATTCATTATGTCCCTCTCCTAATAGCATGGATGGCTCTCATTAAGAGAAGAAGAGAGGTTAATATTTCTAATATGTGTGCCTAAATCAGAATACAAACTTAGACTCTCTGGACCTCTGGGTCCCATGCTTCTGGATATACATTCTTTGACATATTCTTCTATTCTTTTTAATGACCCACTAAAATTGAGTTTCGTATTTGGTTTCTTCTGCTTTTACATCCTCCATATTGGTTTCATATATATTTCAAACTCATATTTATTTATAATAAATTGGACTAGTTTCCTTCTTTTCTCAGGCCATTATACCAAGATAAATGGAGAGAAATAAGGAGACCTTTTAGGGGAACAGAAAGTATTCCTTGAGCCTCTATGACGGGGGATTCAGATGGTGATTGAATCCATTTCTGCCAAGCATGTGCTTCTTTTGGGGTCTAGAGAGAGAAAGGCCACACATCTACACCAATGCCAGAGAAACAGGGCCAGCGATCCGGTGCTGTCTTCAGGCATGTCTAGCTCTTTAGCTTGTAAATCTGTCCACAGAAATAATACATGGGTAAGTTTAATTGTTGTAAACAATTAGGTCTCCAAAAGACTGTGAAATGGTGTATTTGACCACGTCTAGACCCATGTTTTCATATTTCCCTTTGTCTTATTGTTGTGGGTCTTGAAATATGCATTTCAATCAAGAATTTAAGAATCCTGGGGTGCCTGGATGGCTCAGTTGGTTAAGCATCCAACTGTGGCTCAGGTCATGATCTCGCGGTTCGTGGGTTTGAGCCCCACGTCGGGCTCTGTGCTGACAGCTCAGAGCCTGGAGCCTGCTTCAGATCCTGTGTCTCCCTCTTTCTCTTCCCCTCCGCCACTCATGCCCTGTCTCTCTCTCTCTCTCTCTCAAAAATAAATAAACATTAACAAAAATTAAAAAGAAAAGAATTTAAGAATCGACAAGCAAACCTGGCAGTGGTAAAGAAAGATGCTTTCTCCAGGGGCTGGGCAGAGATGCACGGCTAATATTCAGCAAAAAATGTATCTCTAATTCCCAAGTTCAAACATCTCATTAGATGCCTCCACCTGAAACAGAAGAGACACTCCAGAAATAGGCTCACACATAATTGGTCAACTGATTTACAACAACGGTGGTAAGACAATTCAATGGGGAAAAGGAAAATCTTTCAACAAATTCTGCCAGGTAAATACACAGCCATATTGAGGGGGGAGGAGGGGATGAACACTGATCCATACTTCACACTATACAGACAAATTAACTAAAAATTAATGATAGACCTACATGCAAAACCTCACACTAATGCCCCTTAAAGCTAAACAGAGGAGAAAATCTATTCAATATTGAAGGAGACAAAAATGTCTTGTTACATAAAAACAAATTTTCGGAGACAAGAAAACTCGATAAAGTGATCTTTATCAGAACTTTAAAATTTGCTTTTAGAAAGATACTGTTAAGACAATGAAAAGATAAAGCATAGAATGGGAAAAGATTTGCAATACCTAATCTGATAAAGGACTGGTATCCAGAATATATAAAGATTATAGCTCAATACGAGGAAGACCACCCATGCAATGTTTGCAGCAGGCAAATATTTGAACACTTTACCAAATAAAGTTACCTGTGTGGCTGATAAATACATGAAAACATATTCGACATCATTAGTCATTGGGAAATTAAAAACACAAAGAGCTACCACCATGCACCAATTAGAACAGGTAAAGTTAAGGAAGAGGCCACTTGGGTGGCTCAGTCAACTAAGCATCTGACTCTTGATTTCAGCTCAGGTCATGATCCCAGGGCTGTGGGATCAAGCCCTACGTTAGGCTCTGCACTGAGCATGGAGCCTGCTTAGGATTCTCTCTCTCCCTCTCTTTGCCCCTCTCCTGCTCACTCTCTCTGTCTCAAAATAAATAAATGAATATTAAGAAGAAAAGAATGGCTAAAATTAAAAAGCTGACAATACCAAGTGCTGATGAAAATATGGAACAGCTGTTGGTGAGAATGTAAACTAGCATAAACACTTCAGAAAAATAACCATTTCTTAAAAAGTGAGAAGGATGCCTACCATTCAACCAAGTCATATCTACTCCTAGGTATGAAAATGGGATGTCCACTCAAAGGCTTTACAGAAATGTTCAGAGTAGCTTGATTTATTAATAGTTAAAAACTAGAAACAAACCAAATGTCCAATGACAGACGGGTGCATGGATACTTCAGTAGACTATCAATCAGTGATTAAAAAGGACTGAGTTACAGATACATGCAACAATACAATGGTTGTCAAAGTCATTATGCTAAGTGAAATAAGTCAGACGCACACACAAAAAAACAGGTACACTGTTGTATGATTAATTCGATTTATATAAAATTGTAAAAAAATGCCCAGTAATTTATAAGTGGCAGAAAGCAGATCAATCATTGTCTGGGGCAGAAATGGAAAAGGGTCAGTGTGGCTAGAAGACTTTGGGGATGGTAGAAACATTCAGTACCTTGCTTGTGATGGATACATGGGTACATGCTTTTTTCTAAAGTCTGAATTGTACTGTTTAGATGCAATTTACATTGTATACAACTCCATAAAGTTATTTTAAATATCTCCAACTGAGAGGCTCCTGGGTGGCTCAGTCAGTTGATCATCTGTCTTCGGCTTAGGTCATGATCTGGAGATTTGTGAGTTCGACCCCCACATCAGGCTCACTGCTGTCAGTGCAGAGCTTGCTTCAGATTCTCTGTCTCCCTCTCTTCCCGCCCTTCCCCCTGCTCTGTCTCTCAAAAAACAAAAAATTAAAAAAATTAAAATCTCCAACGGAATGTTCTTTAGGCCACTCAAATTTCACATTTCTCAAACTAAGTTCATAAGCTCCTCCCAAGCCTGTTTCTCTCCCTCTCTCTCTCTCCATTTTTTTTTTTTTTTTTTTTTTGGTTAATACCCTCTTTCTTGACGAATGGCATCCTATCCTCTATCCAGTCAGCTAGGCTAGACAACCTGGCAACCACGTTCACTCCTCCTTCACACCTTTACTGTCCTTCTTGAATTTACTTCTCTTAAAAAAAAAATTGACGGGTGTGGGGGGGAGGGGAGGTGATGGGTATGGAGGAGGGCACTTGTGGGGATGAGCACTGGATGTTATATGGAAACCAACTTGATAATAAAACTATTTGTAAAAAAAAAAAATTCAAAACGGTGTATTTTAAAAATTGTGTATAACATAAAATTGACCATTTAAGCCATTTAAAAATGCACAGGTCAGTGACATTAAGTACACTCACATTGGTATGCAGCCATCACCACCATCCATCTCCAGAGCTTTTTCATCTCCCCAAACTGAAACTCTGTCCTCCTTAAACAGGAAGTCCCCCTCCTCTTCCCTCCCCAGACCCTGGCAACCACCATCCTACTTTCTGTCTCTAGGAATATGACTCCTCATGGTACTTTTATAAGTGGAATCACTTATAGTTTTCCTTGGTAACACTGGCTTTATTTTACCTATTTTACAACATTCCTCTATGTCATAACATGTATCAAAATTTCTTTCCTTGAGGTGCATGGGTGGCTCAGTCAGTTAAGCATCCAACTTCAGCTCAGGTCATGATCTCGCGGTTTGGGAGTTCGAGTTCTCCATCGGGCTCTGTGCTGACAGCCTAGAGCCTGGAGCCTGGAGCCTGCTACGGATTCTGTGTCTCCCTCTCTTTCTGCCCCTCCCCTGTTCCCACTCTGTCTCTGTCCCTCTCTCAAATATAAAATCAACATTAAAAAAATTTTTAATTAAAAAAATATCTTTCCTTTTTAAGTCTGTATAATATTCTAATGTGTGTATACACACCCGAGGCTGTTGAACCATCCATCCGTTGATGGAAAGCTGGGGCATCTGTAACTGGGAAGGCCCACTGCTACTACCTCAGCTTAGGGTCTCATCATCTCTTACCTGGATTATTTCAGTGGTCTGTTAAATGGCCATTCTTGTCACAATCTCTCACGCATCTTCTAACCTGCTGCCTGCATTGTTTTCCTATAGCAACGATCTTGTCCATCCACTACTCAAAACATCTTTGTGCACAATTGCAAACTAAAATGGAAGCAAATGTCTTATGCTGTCTGAAATTTGTTTTCACCCCATTCCACTTTTGATCAACTCCGATGAGTAGAAAAGTTCTTATTTTAATCCAATATATATTTCCTCCTCAATTCCTCCCATGGCTCCTAGTTCTGGCCTCCAGAGCAACCCTGAATAACACTTCCTTGTTCCACATGGCTGAAGGCCAGGGAGAATATCTGAAGATATCCTGAGGGCCTTCTTTATCGAAGCCTCTGCTCATTCCTCAGATAACATGGTGGCCCTGGCTAGTCTTCACTGATTGGGACCCACTTGCTCAGTGTCCCTCTCAAAATGGGATACCTAAGACAATATAATCCTACTGATGGAAGGTGGACCACTGTCCCCTTTCTTCTGTTGCTCTATCACAGCAGTACAGCCTAACATGCCATCAACAATTGTTACCTCCAAAGCTGATGATATATTAACCTGCAGCAAATTAAAACGTCTAGGTGTTTTTCCCCCCAAATAAACTTTGATGATCCCATAGGACACCTGAAGAGTGGGGTGGCCAAACTGTGGCTTCACCAGTTTTGCCTGCTTATTGAATGTTGATTGCTCCTGTTAGCAAATGCAGGCTTCTGCCTCACCCACTCCTCCCTTCCGGCTCCTATCCTCCTATCGGTTACTTACCAAACTCCAGCCCCTAGTAAAGTAACTGCCTTTTCAACAATCTGCCAAGACCCACAGTCTGACACATGGGTGGCCTCCTCACACCGTCAGTGCTATCCCTGATAGCTACTGGGCACTTGCGGCAAGTGATTAGAAGCAGAAAGTGTTGGTGATGGCCATAAAACACACATGTCCAGGAAACGCATTTATTCAGAATGCCTGGCAGATCAGACACGGAGCATCAAATAAAAGCCTTCCCAAAAACTGTGGAGGGGAATGGACCAATACACCTGTCCCCCAGCCTGCATTCTCTGTGTTGCTCAAAAGCTAAGCTATGAGGTGGAGAAGATTCTTTGGGAACATGGCCTCTGCTTGTTGGATTTTCCAAAGTAAAGTCCCAATATATTCAATGGGCAAAAAGAAGGATTGCTTTTCCAGGCAATTTTCTTTGAAACTTTGAGTCATTCAAGAGGAAAGACATCTGAACAAGTTTTGGCACTTTTGTTCTTTATGGCCAACTTCAGGCTGATGGTCATCTGCTCCTCCACATAGACATTCCTTCCAATGAATCAACAACCCCCATCCTCACACACACACACTATCAATGTACTCCTCATTCCCAGGGTCTTGCACGTCATGTCTCTTCTGCTCTTAGAAATTCAGTGCTACTATTCCTCTACATGGGGAAACCATCCCCTCCCCTCCTCAGCCTTCCTTCCCTTCAATCCCAGAGAGACACTGTAAGGTCCTCAGTCTCATCTTCTTTTTCCAAAATTATCCCTTAGCTCTTTCCATTGGCTCTTTCCTCTTCCCCTTAAATATAACCAGGACTCTACAATGTGGAAGGCACATTTCAATCCCAAACCATTCACCAACCCACCTGTCTTTCTCTCTATGGACTTGCTAAAAACCTCAAATGATTATCCAACATTTATTCCCACCTTGGCTTCAGCACGTACTCCATTTTCATTAACCTACTCAAATAGATTTCCTAATAGGATCTTTGGTTGGACCAATTCAATGGTCTTTTGGAATTTACCTTCTCATATCCTTTTGCTTATTCTGTTATGATCCAGCAAGCATGGGAGAGACTTGAGAGTAATTGTTGCTGGGGGTATGAGGGAGATTGCTGAGTTTGTTTTCCTCTGAAAATTATCATTATTCACTCTATCCCATAGGGTTCCCCACCCTCCAAGTCTAATTATGGAGCAGGATAAAATTCCAATACTTTTTGCCCCAAATACCATGAATCTAGAAAAGTTTTTTAGTGTAGAGTCAGCAAGTTTTTTGTTTTGAAGATGGGGTCAGTAATCACCCAAACCTTCCTTTCCCCCCTAACATAACTGAACAACAGCTGTGGTTCGGTCTGTGATGGGCCTGCTGAATCTTGAAACTGTAGATTGGGTGGCTCTGGACCAGAACGTCTCTGGATCATCAGTTCAAGAATTGCTGCTCTCACCCATCCTTGATCCTCAATCCAGTGCTTTCTCCAGTTTTCTTTTTTTGAACTGAGTTTCCTCTCTGTATCATTGTCTTTTTTTTTTTTTTAACATTTATTTATTTTTGAGAGGCAGAGAGAAACAGAGCACGAGTGGGGGAGGGGCAGAGAGAGAGGGAGACATAGAATACAAAGCAGGCTCCAGGCTCTGAGAGAGTTCACAGAGAGAGCTCACAGAGCCTGATGCAGGACTTGAACCCACAAACTGAGATCATGACCTGAGCCGAAGTTGGACGCTTAACTGACTGATCCACTCAGGCGCCCCTGTATCATTGTCTTTCATGCAACCTTGTGGTCTGTCCCAACAGTATCTTTCCATTATCATAAGCATTCCCAAACCACTTCTAAAAACCATAATACCCTTCCCTTGTTCTCACAGGAGCACAAAGTATAAGAAATAACCCTTCATTGGTTGTAGATTCCCAGTTCTTTCAAATCCAGAATTGCTAGTCTTGAACTTCTTAGGATCATAAGACCAAAAAAGGAATCTTGAGAAGCTGATCCATTAGTTATACTACCTTTAAATAATTATGTAATGACTTTATCTGGAGAGCTCAGAAAACTGCTGAATTCACTTAAAATTAAATTCTGCCCCACACCACTGGAGTTTGGTTCATGTGAATCTGAAGCCCATCTGCCAATCATCCTAAGTACCTGAGCTCCTATCTGGAGAAGTGAGTATGATATTCTAATCCAGGAATTTGCTGGCTTGAAGAGCCACAGGTTAAAGATGAAAGTCGCCATGCATACATAAGCTAGAAGCCTTGGTCAAATTACATGCTTTTAAGTGAAATATTTATAAATTAATATATGGAAACTATGGATGTGAAGATGTCTATGGAGATCTCCATGCATTTTAATGATTTGGAGTAGGAGTTATTAACGTTGGTCTGGACCACCTTCAAACATGTACATTTATATATTTTCCAATACATAAATTGGAATTTATATATTTCCAAATGCATTAAAATAGCAAAAAACTCCCATTTTAGCAAACCACAAGATAAAACATGTCAGATCCTATAGATAATCATGCATGATCCATGGCTATGTTTAAATACTAATTCAGGGGTGCCTGAGTGGCTCAGTCAGTTAAGCATCTGACTTCACCTCAGGTCATGATCTCACAGTTTGTGGGCTCAAGCCCCGCATCAGGCTCCGTGTTGACAGCTAAGAGCCTGGAGCCTGCTTCAGATTCAGTCTCCCTCTCTCTCTGCCCCTCCCCTGCTCATGCTCTGTGTCTCTCTGTCTCTCAAAATGAATAAACATTAAAAAAATAAAAAAAGAAAGACTTTTAAAAAATACTAATACAGATAATACTATTCCAGCATTTCCAATACCTATCCACAAGTATTTACCTTAATACATAACACATATTTATCTGAGAAGGAGAAGCTCAAATACATTTTCTTTTTTTTTTTTTAATTTATTTCTAGGAGAGAGAGAGAGAGAACGTGAACAGGGGAGGGTTAGAGAGAGAGGGAGACACAGACTCTGAAATAGGGTCCAGGCTCTGAGCTGGCAGTCAGCACAGAGCCCGACGCAGGGCTCGAACCCATGAACCACGAGATCATGACCTAAGCGAAAGTCGGCCGCTTAACCGACTAAGCCACCCAGGCGCCCCCAAATACATTTTCTAGACTAGACTGGAGATTATTGATTTTCCACTATTTCTAAAACTACTGTATTTCCACTACTGTCTAATGTCTAAGAAAAACTTTAATCATGTAATTCAAACGTAACGCTGAATACAAATAAAATTACGATTTTTCCTGTTATAGTCTCATCTTCCTGTATTAGACAAGAAGAATAAATTATTTTGCATGCCTTATAACAGATTGATTAAAAGACATACTGTGGAAACTCCTTTCATAGCCAAATTTTGAAGCCAAAAATCAAATTCGGAGCCTGAATTTTTTAAGCCGGGACCCATTCAGAGTATTCCAAGAATAGTTCTCAAATTGCTGGAAAGCATCACTTCTATAAATCTATCTTGGAGAGGATCTTAGAAACTGGCAAGTTTGAGTCAGCCATACACAAACTTACCAAGTTATTGTGCAAACTATTTGTTTTTTACATTTACAATGTAATTTATTTATTCATTCATTTGACAAATATTTACTGATCCTTTGCTATATGCAGTACCGATCTAGGTGCTGGTGTAACAGCAGTGAACAAAACAGATGAAAAATATGTAAAAATACATAAACATAGGTTCACTATCAAACATTTCGCTACAGAAATATATAGAATAAAATATCAAAGTTGTCCTCGGGACAACTCATCTCAGTTCTTCCCTTATAATAACTGCTATAATAATAATTATGTAATTTATATATAGTACTGTTAACAGCTTAATATTTTTCTGACGTTTTGTTTCCTTACACAGAATACCTTATATAGGATTTTAAAACTAGCTTTATTGAGACATAATGTAAAGTTCATTTGTGTCAAGTACACAATATAGTGATAATAAATCTGCAAGTCTGTGCAACCATCATTATAATCTAGGTAAGTGGATTTAAAGAATTTTAATATATAATATTGTATAGATAATTTAGAACATTATTTTAATTATTATGATCATATTATTAAATATATATTTTATAGTATACAATAATATAATATATAATTAATTGTCATATTAATTATTAACATTATTTTAATTTAATTATAAAATTATTACAAATTCTATCTCCAGATTATGGTGATCTATGGATATATATGTATATATAACTTTCATTTTCCAGTTAGTACTAAATCCTGAGGATGCTCTCTCAGTGTTGGCATGGAGAGATTTGTGATTACTTTCTAAGAGAGGCCATCTTCCATGTCAGTTTCCTTAGAAAAAGAATGCTCAAAGACTGCAATTAGATCAAATTGTTTTTGGTAATCCTGTGATTTCAACAGACAAAGAGAAGTCAGTTGATTTACAAAGTCTTAAGAGTCCAAAAATGAACTGGAAAATGGAAGGGGAAAAGGGGGGGGAGTGTAGAAGATATTTTAAAACACATACACAAAACATAGCAATTTTGAGTATGTATTTTGAAATGAAGAGCTAACAGTTCTAGAACCCTGACTGTGGGCAAGGCGCTGTTCTAAAACCTTAACATATAGTAACTGTTAAAGTTCTCACAATTCCATTAAGTAGTTACCATTATCATACCCATTTTGCAGATGTGGAGACTAAGACACAAGAGGTCAGGTAATTTGTATGCTAAACTAACTAGCTAGAAAGAGGCAGACTGGCTTCAGAGCCTACACTCTTAACTGATTTGATGGAATGTAGAGGTGCTGCAGGTGGGTGGAAGAGAGAGAGTAGTTTAGGATAAAAAATACTTGAGGTTAAGTAGGTAGTATTTAGCACAGTGGCTGCTCCTAGGAAGCACATCATAAACATGAAATAAATAAAACAAAACAATTATATTCTGTCATATATTTTAGAGTGAATGTTTTTCTACTGTTAGAAAAGTAATATTTCTGTTGCCACTCTAGGGATTTGTTTAACTAGTTGTCTTCATTTGGGGCTGTTACTCTGCAGTGGTAACTGATGCTATCAGGGGGAAGCTCGTAGGTGCCAAACACAGGTGCTACAAAGGTAACCAAGACTAATCCTGAGCCCAAAAAACTTATAGTAGGGAAATCAATAGTTAAGATGGGGGAAAAGAGCAAAGCTTTGGAAGCCCCAACAGCGAAATCAGTATGATTTTGAGGTATCAAGGAAGGCTTCTGGGCAGGAAAACCTTGAGATGTAAGTGGCGAGATACACAGAATCAGATCTCGACTAATTTTATATGCTCTTTAAGACATTCCGGTTTTATCCTGAAGAAATGCAAGCCATTAAGAAGGTGAAATGCAGGCCTGGAGGAAAAGATGGTCAGGAGGCCGAATGTCAGTGACTCCGCCCCAGCCTGTAACACACGCTCCACCCAAAACATCTGCTGTTCTCACTAGTTGGTTCCTTATCTTTTGACTCATAAAGTGACTTGTCTTCAAGTTTCTCAATAAAATGTGGTCTCGACTGAAAATAATCTTTTGTATCTCAAATTTGTTTTGCATGCTTCACATTGTTAAGCATCTTTTTGGTGCAAAAGAAGTTCTAGACCCTTCTTCCTAAAACATCAGAGACCTATGAAAAAACTGGACAAAAGAGGATTAATTTCGAGACCCCCAAGGGGGGGGTGCGGGTAATTGAAAACCAGGAACTCTCCATCAGTTCAACGTCACAGCTGGGCTGGAAAGAAGAGCCCAGAGCAGGGAAAGGTTTGGCTTAGGTTTAAATGGCAGCTTCCTTACAATAGGGTTACCCTTTCAAGTTTTTAACAGAGATAAGGAGGGCGCTCCTTGGACAAGCACACGCAGACAGAAGGAATGAAGTTGTAGGGTGATTCTGATTAAGACCAAGAAGGAAAAATACAGATAACACCGCCAAAGACTGGACCCAGAGGTGAGAGGGTAGTAGAGATCCGGCAATGTTCTTATAAGACACTTTCTGCATGTTTTTTTTTTACATTGCTAAATAATTTATGTTCATTCACTTGAACTGGCAAAAATGAAGTATTATTGTAAACTCACAATTCGAATACCAACTATTTATTTTTCAACTTTTTTATCACAGCAAGTTGCAAACAGGCAAAGGCGTCGAGAGAAGAGTGTAATGAAACCCTGTGAACCCATCGTCCAGCTTCAGCAGCTCTCAGCCCACGGCCAGTCCTATTTTCACCTGCACTTCCATTTATTGGATTATTGGGAGGCCACCGTGTCATCTGTAATGACTTCAGTGAGTAAAATCATCTTAAAGCAAGCATGCCTTTTGGATTCCCCCTTTCCCTTCACTCACCCCCATCCCATCGAGGAGTAATCTAAGGACAAGGAGACAGATTTGAGGCCAAGAAGAAAACGGTCTCCCTGGAAATACCAAACTGGCTGGAAGGGAGACAGTGAGTGAAAGCCCTTTAAATCAGGACTTAGTAGGCGGAGGTGGAGCAAAGCTTCTCTCTGGGCTGGGAGGTGGAGCCACTGTGAAGGCTTCCTCACCCCTTCCCAGGTGGGGGCACTTGGGATGTCTGAGAGGGGTCCTTTGAATGGGGGAGGGCCGGAGCAGAGGTCGGTGCAGATTTTTGGGTAGAAGCATTTTAGATCTGCTGGTGGTCATCTGGCTTCTCCTAAGGAGGTACTATTACATGATAGACTAAGCAAATGTTTATTGAAACTTTATCACTGACCCCTCCTTTAAGCCAATCCTTAGTCACATCCACCTTCACTTCATTTCCTCCAGTCTCACAGGGGGACATGTTCCTCTTTGTTCCCTGGCCAGCATGTCTGCTTTCAGCCCTCCTAGCCTCCTTCCCACCCCCTCTGGGGCTCGGCACCTGCACTCATTCCGCACTTGCTCCCCAACACAGGAATGTACGTGCACCCGGGCTCCTGTCCTTCCCCTGGCTGCACCTGCCCTTCTCCTGTCTCTGAGTGCTCCCCAGCTCTCCATTGCCTACCCGGGACTGCTGATCCTCCAAAGCTTCGCCTTCTTCAGGAAACTCATGACTCACGGCTGGGGGTACTCCTCCAGGGCCTGAGCGTCCAGCCCTGCTGCTGTGAGCAGGTGCATGTTAGCATCTCTCTCTCCCAGCCGCCCTGACAGCAGGGGCCAGATCTAATTTCTCCTGCATCCCTGGCTTTCAGGTGCTTGTTTAGAAGGTGCTCGAATATTTGAGGGGGAAACAGTGGTGATGAAGAAAATGGTCTCAGCTCTCAAAGTCATTCAGTCTCCAGAGAAGCATCTCCCCCAAAGCAAGGAGATCAGTGTTTGCCCGCTAACCCTTCTTCAGGAGGTTTCCCATTACATTCAAGGTAAAAATCCAGAAATTTTTTTAGAGTGACATGTGAGGCCCTTCTGACCCTAACTAGCTCTCCAGTTCAACCTTCCACCAATAAGCATACAACCTCCCACTACAACGTGAACTTCCAAGCTGCCTACTGAGTTTTCTCATGTTGTAGGTTCCCTTCCTTGCCTGGGATTTCAACCCTTAAGCCACTGGCCATGTCCTGCTGATCCCTGAAGATTCCATTGTGACACCTGTGTGAAGTGTGCCCTGAGCCCAACCCTGGCCCTGTCTTCCCCTCTGGACTGGAAGGTTCCTAAGACCAAGGTTCATTAGTGTACTTCTAGCAATTTGCACAGTGCCCGGTACATACAAACACCTCAGTGTGTGTTGCATGAGGAAATAAAGCATCCGGTTCTTTCAGTTTCTGTCACTGCAGAAACACAAATAACACAGACATTTCACACTAATTTCCTCTAGTCTGAGGAAGACTAGCATTGCAGTTTGAATATTTGAGGGCTCCAAAATTAAAATTTCAGGAAACTACCCATGGTGTTTTGTTGGTAGAAGAAGAGTAAACACATTTGTAGTACATGGTGACCTGTCTTCCTCCCTGTGTTGAGCTTCTGAGATAAAGGGGCTGCTTGCTAAGTAAATGAGGCTGTGCTCCCTGTCATCAATGAACACAAGCCAGAAAACTCGACAGGTTGACTGGCCATGCCATTGAACCACTGCTCTCATATCACACTGTATAGAAAATTAAAAACTGAGTGTAAATGTGTTCCTCATTATTCCCAGTCAGGTTCTAACCCATGAAGTTAGCTGTCACATCATCTGAAAAATACAGATTACTCGAAGAAAGTTGTGTTTGTTTTTTTTTTTAAATATTTTATTTCCAGGAGAGAGAGAGAGAGAGACAGCGCGAGCAAGGGAGGGTCAGAGAGAGAGGGAGTCACAGACTGAAACAGGCTCCAGGCTCTGAGCTGGCAGTCAGCACAGAGCCCGACGCGGGGCTCGAACCCACGAACCGCGAGATCATGACCTAAGCGAAAGTCGGACGCTTAACCGACTAA
>NW_024080643.1:91916-176819 GCF_003009895.1 Hyaena hyaena | reverse complement strand
GAGAGAGAGAGAGAGAGACAGCGTGAGCAGGGGAGGGTCAGAGAGAGAGGGAGATACAGACTCCGAAATAGGCTCCAGGCTCTGAGCTGGCAGTCAGCACAGAGCCTGACGCAGGGCCCGAACCCACGAACTGTGAGATCATGACCTAAGCGAAAGTCGGACGCTTAACCGACTAAGCCACCCAGGCACCCTCGAAGAAAGTTGTTTTTAAACCATAGTCTTATGGAGCTGAAAATGGCAAAAATGAAAACAAAACCAAAAAACACATCTTTTTTAAAAAACCCTCTTTGGCACGTATTTCTTCCTTGCACTCAATCAACAGCACTCCTAAATGTAGTCTCCTCCAAATTTGCTTCTTTGAGTATTTTTCTAAAGGTATCCTGGCTTTCCCCCTGGCTTTCATTTTGATGATCAGGGGGTTTCCTGATCATAACTTGAATTTTTCTCTCAAATTTTGATAAATTTCCCCTCTTCCTCACTCTTCAATGGTCAGAATATTTGAAAATATTTCTGTCCTATTAATTATTCATTAGTTGTGTTTTTAGAAACCAAACTGAATAAAAGTACAACCTCTGCATTGCATTATCGTACTGCCTTCGTTTCTGATCAGGTACATCTCTCATCTCTAAAATGCATTTATGAATTAGCCTAACATTATTAATTTCTATTAAAAGCCAAAATAACAATACCTATTCATATTTAGCTTTTGACTTCTGCCTAGAGATGTGACAATAATAAGATAACAGAGGGATATTAGTGCAAAATTTGGTCTTCTTTAAGGAATTTACTAAGCTGTTCCATTAGAGAAGGTGCTGATACTATAGTAATTAAATATCACTAATAATATTCTCAATTTCTATAATACTTTGCTGTTTTCCAGGCCCATTCACATTCATCTGATCAAAGATAATCCTGTGCTGTAGATATCTTCTGCATCTCCCACAGAAGGAAACTGAAAACTCAGAATTGTTAAATATCTTAACCAGGGAATGCCTGGGTGGCTCAGTTGGTAAAGCGTCTGACTTTTGCTTAGGTCGTGATCTCACAATTGTGGGTTCAAGCCCCGTGTCGGGCTCTGTGCTGACAGTTCAGAGCCTGGACCCTGCTTCGGATTCTGTGTCTCCTTCTCTCTCTGCCCCATCCCCACTTGCTCTCTGTCTCTCAAAAATGAATAAATGTTTAAAAATTTTTTTTTTAATTTCTTAACCAAGATCTCCTTAGGTCCCCTAACCCATTCTCAGTTTTAATGCTCACCTACAGGCTAATGATTTCCAAATCTATTTCATGTCCCGGACTTC
The DNA here is from genome assembly GCF_003009895.1 of Hyaena hyaena. Taxonomy (NCBI): domain Eukaryota; kingdom Metazoa; phylum Chordata; class Mammalia; order Carnivora; family Hyaenidae; genus Hyaena; species Hyaena hyaena. The sequence goes on along the minus strand of NW_024080643.1, from coordinate 175,521 downwards.
TTTCCTGAAAAAGCCAAACTTTTCTGTCAAATTACCTACTTGCCAATTTCACCTGGGTGTCCCACAGACGGCCCGAATTTAGGGTAGAAATCTGAAGGACAATCAGGATCAGGCATTCTCCCTCCAGGCAAAGGCATTATAATCCACCAGGTACTCCCTGCTAGGATCTGGAAACCTAGCACTGGAGCATAGAGCAGACACAAAATGGACGATCAAGAAGTACTTGTACGAGTGATTTAATGAGTGAATGAGTGATTTGGGTCAGGTCATCCTCAGCTCATCCTTCACCCTCAAGAAGAAGATTAATTGGTCATAAAATCCTGCTGTTTCTACAGCATAAATCTCTCCCAAATCCTTCCCCTCCCCTTTATAATCCCTACCTTACCCCCTTTGCTGGATTGTGTCAAGGCTAAAAATGAGATTAATACACATAAATGTGTTCTGCAAAGAATAAACCTCCGGGAGGAACAACACAGAGAGGATAAATCCTTCTGGAATCTGTTAACTAAACTTAACAGTCTCAGTTTGCCTCTTCCTTTCAAGTTATGATTTTTTTGTCCTCCTAACCTTGTTGTTTTCTCTGCTATGGCTTCCAGAGGCCCATTGTTCATCTGTACGTAAATACCGCTAATCTCTATGCACGGCTTAGCAGCTCAGTTATAGACTCTTTTATGTTGCTTGCTTCTGGTTATTTCTTAGAGTAGGATCTGGCTCCAGAGAAGGTGTTAAGCTCTTGAGAAAAGGAATAGTTATGTAGCTTTTGTAGCCACAGCACCTCACACCACCTTATGCATCCAGTAGGTGGCTAATAAAAGCTTACTGAAGGACTCTCTCCCCACTCCCCTCTGGACTATTGTCTCAGAATTCTATTCCTTATTCCTCCAAACTTAATGCTTCTATCAGGAACACTTCCTCCTAAGAGATCTGAGAAAGGAAAAGAAAGCCTACAGGTTGGATTTATTATTTTTTTTAAGTTGCTCATTCTATTAAATGTCCCAAGTAAATCAGGGTGGGAGTGCCAGACTCCGACAGACTGTTCATCACACTGAAACCACGGTTTTACATACGTAGTGCTTATAAACATATACCTAAAGTGAGTATAGTTAAATACCTTGAAACAATGCCAGTAACAATCATACAACTCAAGAAAAATGGTATACCAACGTTTCCTCCTTTGTATTCTCTCTAGCCCTTTAGTCACAGAGTCTTGTTGCTTCTGTCTTCGCAATGACAATACAGCATGGCATTTCCATTGCATACCTTGTCAGCATTTTAGTCCCAGCCTTGCATATTTCATCCAATTGCATGATCTCAGCTTCTTAGCTGGGCTCTTGGTCTTTGGTTTCTCCTTAGAAAATACACTTCACCCCCAGCCCCAGATCAATTTCCCCCCAACATGGACTTCATCAAGCCATCTGCACTACCCCAACCCACATCTCCAGGGGCTCCCTAGTGTTCATAGGACAACGTATACACTCCTTAGCCAGATTTTCAAAGACTTTTAAATCTAAGCTTATGCTCCTTGTCTAAGTTCTCTGCAACTCTTCTTTATGGGGGGGGGGTGGATGGGGACACAACTGTAGACCGCCTCGTGGGACCTGGAACATTGTCATCGTGATTTACCTGGGTAAAACTCTACACAACTGATGTAACCAGCAGGAGGCAATCAAAAGAATGCCTGCTCTGTAAATGAGGGACTTAAGAGCTTGGGATAATGCCAGACTCCAATCAAAACCTGTGAGTCATACCAGGGAAACAGGGCTAAAAAGTGATTGTCATTTGGCAAGCAGAAGCAAACAATGAACCTGGTTTAGAGAAAAAGTATGACTAGAAGTACCAGCAAGGGGAACCCAAAGAGTAAGAAGTGGGCAACACCTACCTGTTAGATCAACCAGAACACCTATCCCTGCCTGTTGAGGGAGAACATGATAACTCAGGCTTGGCCACTGGAGTCACCTAAGAATCCCCAGCATTAGCCCGTGACCCCACAGCAAGCTGCTAGCAGTCTGGCTTCCCATGGACGGGTCCTGGTCAGTCAGACAGCCCATGATAGTTGCCCCTGCAGGTCAACACACTGCCTTCCGGTGTGTGCTTATGTGTGATTAATCAGTCTTGTGCAGGGTGACTGTGAGGCCGCTGCTGAGAAATGGAACCACTTCCATGCCAACAATAACGATAACAAGTAAAGTAAATCCAATTTCTGAGCCTGAGGAAGAGCCTCAGGACCACAGTGAACCGACCAAGGGTTCAGGGAAGGCGTCAGAGTCAAGAGTCTGCTCACCGTTTGGGCACAGTCTCTGCATCACCGCGGGCTGAGTTCATCACTGTAAAACCGTCTCACCAAACACCAAGCTATTTTCTCTCCAGTTACCCCCATTTTTTTGCTATCTAGTCACTTTTTGCTTGCTTTAGAGAAGATTCATTCCACTATACCTTCCTGCTTTTACTACTATCCCCCGGGAATCACCTGTTTTAGGAAGTCACTCCCCACGAATGCTCTCATATACTATGCCATGTGCCCACTGTGATGCTGTAAGCATCCACACATGTGTTTGGACCTCTCTACTTGGACATCATACAGACAACTCAGCCTTCATTGAGCCAATACTGAATTTGCCTTTCCCTCCTTATGCCAGTTAATGGAACCATCATCCAAAGAATATGCTACATCAGACCCACGAGTCATCCTAAGTCCCCTTCCTTGTCCATGCCCCACATCTAATCAGTCACTAAATCTCATTTACGCATTGTCCCTTCACATCCGTCTGCTTTGCTCTTACCTCAAGCCCTTGACGTTGCTCATCTAGCCTGTGATGATAATCTTCTATCTGGTCTCCCTGCCCCACTCTTGTTCTTCTCAAATACATCCTCCACATGAATGCTAAAGTTATCATTTTTGGATGCAACTCTGTCTATGTTATTCTCCTGCTTAAGACAATACAATGGATCCCTTACCCATGGGGGTAAATCCAAACTCCCCATTATATCATGCAAATCCCTTATAAATGGACCCCTGGCCTCCTTTCCAGCTTCGTCTCTTATCTTTCCCAGTTCCCTGAGATCCAGCATTACAGAACCACCAGGTACATGAGCATTTCCCTAAATAGACCACATGCTTTCATTGTCCTTGTCCTTGCCCCTATCTGGAATTTTCCCTTGTCCATTACAACGCTCCACTTTCTCCTGGAGAACTCTTCATGCTTCACATGTAGAAGAGTGTCACCCCTCTGAGAAGCCCTTGGGGACCCACTCAAGTGGAGTTGATCATTCCTTGTTTTGTGAAGCCACTATACCTAATACATGCTTTACATACTAGGGTGACAATTTGTTTCCTTGACCCCATCTCTTACTGTGAAGTCCTGAGGGCAGGAATTGTGGTTTACTTTTGTATTAAGGGCACCTACCAGAGTGCCTAGCACAGGGTAATGACCTAAAAAAGTCTGTCACACTGAATGGTGACAAGGAGCACCCTGGCTTGGCATTACTCTCCATCACTTGCCAGTGCTTTTGCCTTTCTAAGCTTGTTTCTTCGACTTTAAAACAGGAATAATTGTACTTGGACTTTGTAAAGATCAAATGAGCAAATGCACACAAACAGCACAGTACCCAGGGTTCATAACTCAATAAATGTTAGCCATTGCTACTATTATACTTTAAGGTTGAGTGCAATTTCTTTTTAAACTCTACATGACCTTTCCAACCGATTCCACTGATGTTGCCCTTCAATAAACTACTGCTGCACTGACCACACTGTCCATTTAAAAATGTATATTCTGTTCATATTTGTAGATCCGCGTGCTAATTTTTAAATGCTGAAGAACTGGCATGTGTCTTATGTTTTGTGGTCCACAGAATTCTATGAGGACCCCACATAGCCCTCTTACTGGTAGAATCCTCTCCCCTTTGAATGTGGTGGCATCTGTGAATGTGATATTATTCCCATGATTAGGTTATGGTAGGCAGCACAGCTGACTTTAAGAGAGATTACCCAGGTGGGCCAGGTCTAATTATATTAAATCATTAAAAGCAGAGAGTTTTCTCTGGCTAGAGGCAGAAGAGGAAGTCAGAGATTCAAAGCCCAGGCAAGATGTGGGCATGCCCTTTCAGGTTTGAAGGGGGTGGGGCTGCACAGAAAGGACCTGAAAGCAGCCTTAGGACCAGAGAGCAATGCCCTAAGACAATCAGCAAGAAAACGGAGACCTTGGTTATACAGTGGCAAGGGTCTGAATTCTGACCTGAATGAGCTTAGAAGTGGATTTTTCCCAAAACCTCTAGATAAGAGCTCCGTTTGATCAACGTCTTGATTTCAGCTTTTTAAAAAATGTTTTGAGAGAGCAAGAGAGAGAGCGAGAGAGAGCACGTGTATGAGCACAGAAAGGCAGAGAGGGAGAGAGAGAGTCCCAAGCAGGCTCCACACTGTCAGCACAGTGCCTGACACGGGGCTCGATCTCATAAACCATGAGATCATGATCTGAGCCAAAATCAAGAATTGGACACTTAACCAACTGAGCCACCCAGGCACTTCTATTTGTGATAATTTTCATTATGTAGCAACAGAAGACTAACACCTCTTTTTAAATGTCTTAATTATCAATACATTATTTAACATGTCAATACATATCCATTGAGAGAACATTAATAACTGAAATAACTTTACCATATCACCAGTAATGTCAAAATGTCAAGTAGTCTTCTCTATTATCAAAACAATTTAACAAAGATTTTAATTTGAGCAATATCTGTCATGCTCATTTTATATTTATTAAATTGCTTAAAACACATTATTCCAGAAGTGATGTTTTTATAAAACATAACAAGGAATTACTTAAAGCAAGATGCACTAAATACACATGTCATATACCCAGGGGCTATATTTTAGTTTCAGGACACCAAAAGCCAGCTAGCAAAATATTTCACAAACTAAGGTCATCATCAAAGTGATTTACAGGTAACATTTCTTTGCATCAATTACCATTACAAAGAAGGATTCTCTGTAACAATTCTATCTCCATGGCCATGCAGAAGATCCTTAGAAACAACGCCTGTGCTGCTGTGTTTCCAAACATTTTTATTCGAAAAACTTGGCAAATGCTGTGTATCATATTCCTCCTTGCAGAGTCACACCGCACGTTACCGTACTAAGAACTCAATAAAGTCATGAAGTAAATCTATTTAATTTTTTGTAACACAGCATTTTGCAGATGTATTTACCACAGAATCTTTGCTTTTTTGACAGGGCTTGATATCTAGGAATATCATCTGGGAAATGCTGACTTAAACAAGTTCCTCACTTCCCCAGACCAAAGGTCACATCAAACTATTAGTAGGGAAAGAAATGTTTTGAAAACTGAATTGATTCAAAGAGACTCAGGAAAGGGTCTTCCCTCTCTCCCCATCAGCTATTGCAACTTTTCACTATATTTCTTCCTAGTGCCAATAAACTAGAAAATTGATTTTTAACAACCATGTTAATAAAATACCTGTACGGCAAAATGAAGTTCCCAAGGAATCTTCTAGACTAGTTATGTCATACCTATTTGTGCATCACGAAAGTGGGTATGTTTCAAATATAAGTGGAGCAAGGTGCTTTCTGTCATCTCCTATTTTACAACTGAATGCAGAAAACACATCAGGCTACAAAGCTTTTTAAGAAAGGATACTTTTTGTCAGTGATAATTGTTAAACTGAGTAAAGCCCCATGGAAGAGAGGAGAAGAGCAGAATTTTAGGCTAGGATTCTTGCACTTTTAAGTACCATAAATTCTAAAAGAATATATATAAAATATATAAAATAGGAAAACAAATTTTTTTACTGCATTTGAAAAAGAGCTACTATGTACTCAAAAAGAAGGAATAACGCTAGGATCCTATCCGAATTTCTGCTCTAAGTCAGTGGTTCTCAAACTTTAGGAGGTTTCAGGAACTGCATGAAGGCTTTGTAAAGCACAGGTCTCTGGGCCACCACCCCAGAGCCTCTGATCCACAGGTCACGGGGTAGGGTGGGGGCCAAGAATGCATTTCTAACAAGTTCCCAGCTGATGCTGAAGCTGCTGGTCCAGGAACCATATTTTGAGAACCACTGAGAATCTAATTCTCATACCAACTCCCTCAAGATTCTCACTCAACAGGTCTGGGAAGAGCTGCAGAGGTGGTTTTGACGTGTGCCAATCTCCAAGATCCTATTCAGCTCTAAAGCTCTGTTTGGGGATTTTGTGATAAGAGATCCTTGTTCTGGCTTCTGGCTCCACATCTCACATCCTCTGTAGTTCCCTCCACGGGTATTTCAGCACGCACAAGCAGAGCCAGGATGCTCAGAGAGTGAAGGTGGGAGACAAAGACTTAGTTTTACAGCTGTTGGCAGGATTTACATTAGGAGAAAAGCTGGAGCCTGAAACTACAGATGTTCACTTCTCTTGCTCCAACCTCCATCTAGATGAACCTGGGAAATGTGGGGTTGGTCTCGTTGACCACTGGTGTAATTAGAGAATGCCCAGAAGTCTGCAACTACCATATGACTTCTATGTCCATCTGTTTAGTTGTCTGTGGTTTTAAGATTCAATTTGCACTCAGCCGTAAATGTGTTCTGGAAGAGCAGCCCGGAGCATGATCTGTTGCAGTCTGATGGCTTCAAGTCTTAGCTTTGTTCCTGAATGACTCTGGGAGGGATATGTAATATTTCTTTTCCTTTAATTTTTTTTTTTGAGAGATAGAGTATGAGTGGGTGAGGGGCAGAGAGAGGGAGACACAGAATCCGAAGCAGGCTCTAGGCTCTGAGCTGTCAGCACAGAGCCTAATGCAGGGCTCAAGCCCACGAACTGCAAGATCATGACATGAGCCGAGGTTGGATGCTTAACCGACTGAGTCACCCAGGCACCCCAGTTATTTAATATTTCTAAACCTCAGTTTCCTTTTCTATAAAATAAGCAACAGTACTGCCTTCTACATATCATTGTTGTTTGGGGCCAATGAGAAAAGCACACGGTGTAGAGTGTCTAGCAGAGTAAGGGGTCAAAAACCACAAACAACCCTTACTACTAACAAAAATTCTATGAAAGTCCTTGAACAGGTGTCAATTGTAATGCTTGAGAAGCTAGAATTATACTAAATATTTATTGATTTATTTGTTTGTTGGTATGTTTATTATTTGGCCCTGGCCCCACGGGCCTTGCCTCACTAGGTATTTTTCAATGAAACAGCTAAGAGATGTTGCCTTCAAGTTAGAGGTTCCCACCACCCTCATGACTTACCTTGAATAAGTACCAAATATTATGAAATATAAGACCTCTGATTCTAAGATGCAACATTATATTATGCGGCACTTAGAAAAAATGTTGCCAATGAAACTATCAGTTGACGCTTTCTTATCACTCACAATTTTCTTTTCATACTTTATGAAGTTGCTCTTTCAGACTTTGATTTTTAAAACATTTTCCTTTTGCATACATAAAAAGGAAAACATAGGCAAAATAAATTGATTTAAAATATTCCTACATGAGGCACCTGGGTGACTCAGTGGGTTAAGCATTTGACTCTTGATTTCCACCCAGGTCATGATCTCGCAGTTGTGGGATCAAGCCCCACATAGGCTTGCCTGAGCATAGAGCCTGCTTGGGATTCTCTCTCCCTTTCTTTCTTTTTTTTTTTTTTTAATTTTTTTTAATGTTTTATTTATTTCTAGGAGAGAGAGAGACAGCATGAGCAGGGGAGGGTCAGAGAGAGGGAGTCACAGACTGAAACAGGCTCCAGGCTCTGAGCTGGCAGTCAGCACAGAGCCCAACGCGGGGCTCGAACCCACGAACCGCGAGATCACGACCTAAGTGAAAGTCGGACGCTTAACCGACTAAGCCACCCAGGCGCCCCTCTCTCTCCCTTTCTCTCTGCCTCTACCCCCTTGTGTGTATGCTCATGCGCTCTTTCTATCTGAAAACAATAAATATTAAAAGAAAATATTCCTATATTGTCTTCACACTCAGTGCCCTCATCCTCCACATCACTTTTTTGACTCAGAGTGCGTGTCACTACTTATTCACTCCATGTCACCCTTGGTACCATCAGGGGTATCGGCAAGGCAGTGTTTCTTAAGACAGTCCTCAGGTACTAGAAGCTGTTGGGGCTGTGCTCTTTGTTTGCCTCATTTTGATTCTTGCTTCGAGAACACCACCATGCATGTGATGACTGATCATTTTCCCCACTCCCTCTCTCATACTCATTTGGGTCTTGGGACTTAAAGAGTGCTTCATGCTTCCTTCTGGGAGTTTACTGACAAGCAATGGACACCACTTCCCAAGTTTGGACACTGGTGCATTTGAAGCTCATCGACATGTAGGCAATGACAGCTGTGGCCTGGCCAACCAAGGCGTCTTCTATCATACGATGCACACGATTTTACAGATGTTGGTATAAGACAATCAGGCCCTGAATGGAATCCTGCTAAGGTTCCATCCGCTCTGTTTGGTAACTGCAGAAAACCCAATATTACTATTAATGGCCTTAGCACTGCACTCATTTTTTTTCCATAACAGCTTATAAAATTCACACACCATACAATTCACTCATTTGAAGTGCAACATTCTATGGTTTTCAGTATATCTGTGATGTATACCAATCAATTTTTAGAACAACTTCATCATCCTAAAAAGAAATCCTGGGGGCACCTGGGTGGCTCAGTCGGTTAAGCGTCCAATTTCAGCCCAGGTCATGATCTCATGGTTTGGGTTCGTGAGTTTGAGCCCCATGTCAGGCTCTGTGCTGATAGCTCAGAGCCTGGAGCCTGCTTCAGATTCTGTGTCTCCCTCTCTCTCTCTCTCTGCTCCTCCCCCACTCACACTCTCTCTCTCAAAAATAAACATTAAAATTTTTTTTAAATTTCTAAAATAAAATAAAATAAAATAAAATAAAGAAATCCTGAAGCCATTAGCAACTGCTTCCCATTCTTCCCCCAACTACCAGTGCTCCAATAATTAATTTGCTTTTCATCTCTATGGATTTGCCTTTTCTAGGTATTTTATATAAATGAAACCATGATTTGTGGCCTTTTGTGATGGGCTTCATACACTTTGCATAATGTCAGGGTTCACCCATGCCGTAGCCTGTATTAATTCTTTTTTTTTTTTTTAATGTTTATTCATTTTTGAGAGAGACAGAGACAGACTGTGAGCAGGGGAGGGGCAGAGAGAGAGGGAGACAGAATCCGAAGCAGGCTCCAGGCTCTGAGCTATCAGCACAGAGCCTGACGTGGGGTTAGAACCCATGACCACGAGATCATGACTTGAGCCGGAGTTAGACGCTTAATTGACTGAGCCATCCAGGCGCCCCATGTATTCGTTCTTCATACCCTTTTTTGGTTGAATAATATTCAATTGTATGGATATACCACATTTGATTTATCCACTCATGAGCTGATGGACACTTGGGTTGTTTCCACTTTTCAGCTATCATGAATAATGCTGCTACCAACATTCATGTGCAAATTTTTGTGTAAATGGATGTTTTCATTTCTCCTGGGCACATCCCCAGGAGTGGAATTGCTGGGTCTTTCAGTGACTCTATGTTTAACTGTTCGAGAAACTGCCAGACTGTGTTCCAAAGCAGCTGTACCATCTTACAAACCAGCTGGCAAAATATGAGGGTTCCAATTTCGCTACATCCTTGTCAACATTTGTTATTATCTTGTCTTTTTGCTTATTGCTGTCCTAGTGGGTGTGAACGAATATCTCCTTGTGGCCAATGCACTTCTTTTTAAATTACTTTTCCCTTGCATTTTCTCATTTGATCCACACAACATCTGTCCCTATTCCTTACCCACAGTCAAGGAAGCAAACACGAAGACTGATTCACTGACTTGCTCAAGATGGCTCAGTTAGGGACAGACAGCAAGTGAACTAATAACATGCTTTTAGATTCTGGGATCATTCCTCTTCTACCACACCAGGCTGTTGGAACCTCAGGAGAACTACCTGCTACAGAACAGGGACAAGAGTGATGACAGATCTCAGGTAAGCTGGGGAATGCAGGGAGGACACAGTACGGCACCACCCCGTGACATGCTGTGACGTTGCTGCTGGCTTTCATAAGATGGCAACAGCCAGTAAACCATATTGGCCAGGAACAGCTCACTAAGATGAGTCTCATTTTGGGAAAAGGCCCGGTTGCAGCTTCCAAGGTACAGAGGCAAAAAAAAAAAAAAAAAATCTACAACTTGCAGCAAAGTCTATGACATGGCCTTCACAGCCTGTAGTTAAAGGCTGTATAGTCCAGATAAGTCTCTTTGGGGCACATCTGTTCTTGGAATTATGACACTGAGGAAGAAGAATATTCTAGCCCTGCCCACCCCCACCACCCCCCAGCAGGAATAGATGTCAGCCTCACTTGGTAAGCAGGATTCATTACTTTTCATGTTCATGAACTGAGAGTACGAAAGAATTTTTGCTTACGCCTACATTTTCTATTCATGAACTATCTCCTTTATGTGCAAAAAAATCAATATTTTATGAAATGATCTCCTTGGAGGTTAAGCACTACAGCACCACTCCTTTCTAGTCAAAGAAAATCTGCATGTTACTAAACCCTAGCCAAGCAAGGGTAAAGGCCTCTAAATGGAGAGCTTCCTTACCTCCCTAGCAAAGTCAACTTCTCATCGCTGGACCATGACATTGTATTGGGGTTTACAGAGTACAAGAGGTTGATGAGAATGTCGTGTATCTGCTGAAACCCCCCAACATTTTTTTTCAGGATTTGTCCCAAAGATGTGTTCCGTTCTTAGTACAGGAACAACAAAATGATGTTATTGAGAGGCCCCACTCTTTGCAGATGTTGGTGCAGTTCAAAGGACTGGAATCCTTTTCATACCTGACACTTGCTGAGGTTATCTTGATCATGCTCACAGAAGTTGCTACTTGTAGCACCTGGCACTGCCTTTGCTTTTGTTGGACTTTTGTTTTGTTTTGTTTTTTAAATTGGAAGACAGTATCTAACAACATTAAAGAACCTACGTCTCACAACTTTTAGGTATTACATTTTGTTTCCAAACCCTTGTCTACACTTTAAGCTATACAGTGGTCATTGATGTACATCTGCAATTTTGCATTTTGCTTTATTGACCTGACATAATATCATGAATGCTTTCCATTTTATATTTTTTTCCATAAATATTTTAGTGGCTGCATAACATTCTGTCATAATCTGTTACACGTTTTCCCATTTTGGGACACGAAGGTGGCTTCCACAAGACCCATTTATATGCTGTCTACAAGAGACTCAGCTTCAGATGTAAGGATACATGCAGACTGAAAGTGAAGGGACAGAAAAGGAAATGAAAAGAGAGCTGAAGTAACTATACTACTCACATTAGACAAAACAGACTTTAAGACAAAGACTATACTAAAAGACAAAGAAGGGCTTTACACAATGACAAAGGAGTCAATCCAAAAGGAGCACATACCATCAGTAAATATTAATGCGCCTAACACAGGAGCACCGAAGTATGTAAAGCAAATATTAACAGACCTAAAAAGAGACGGTGGCTTCCAGGTTACATTCGTACATATGGAATTTCTTTTGCTCCTTTTTATTATTTCATTAGGACCCATCCTCCTAGAAGAAAGTTCACATTTGCCAAACACCTGCTGTATACCACTGACTTGATGGGAACCACTCATTATTTCTCCACCTCTGTGAGATGCTATTTTCTAATTCCCATTTTGCCGATAAGAAAGTGCCTAACGCTGCCTGGCACAGAGTAAGACCTCAATACTCGCCAACGGCAAGACTACTGCTGTGGTCCCACCTCTACCATCACTGCTGAGGTACTCGTTCCTAGACAGAGACCAGAAAGGGGCCCGGTCTGTCTGACACCAAAGTGCCTGCTTTCCCCCTCTGTGCCACACTGCCTTCCTGTGGCAGGGCCAGGTCAAAGCATCGAACATCTTCACTCGCTTGCTGCTTTCCACAATTGACTTAGTGATTTAGAAATACTTGGCGCTGTTTTGTCTCAGCTTCTCAGATCACAATCAGCCCGAGGTCTTTGCTCCCATGAGCCACTCATTTCTTATCTCGCTGTTTTCAACACATCCTGCTGATGGTCTTTTTCTGGGTGTCCCAGAGCTGTGCCGGCTTCCGGGCCAGGTAGGTCAAGAAGGCAACTGAGGACCTGCACGTTTGGCAAGTGGCCGAGGTCCTGGGCAGCTCCAGGATCCTCACCAAGTAGGGTCTATAGTGGCTGTGGGTCAGGGGCTGAGCCTTCTTGCTCTCCGGGGAGGTAAGAGAGAGAGCTGGAAGGAGTAGTTCTTTCAGAAGGGGAACAGGAGGGGCTCCTGGGTGGCTCAATCGGTTAAGCGTCAGGCTTTAGCTCAGGTCATGATCTCGCAGTTTGTGGGTTTGAGCCCTGCATCAGGCTCTGTGCTGACAACTAGCTCAGAGCCTGGAGCATGTCTTCGGATTCTATGTCTCCCTCTCTTTCTGTCCCTCTCCTGCTCACGCTGTCTCTCTCTCTCTCAAAAATAAATAAAACATAAAAACAAAAATTTTTTTAAATAATAAAAAAATAGAAGGGGAACAGGACCCCGTCGGGGAGGCCATTGCTGGGATCTAGCACATAGGTCCATTGGCTCCAGTTTGCCAAAACTGAAGCCTGGGTTCTGAGAGACTTCAGGGAGAAAAGGCACTGGCCAGAGGCAGGAGGAGGGACAGAGCCTTCAACCTACTCTCACCTGGCCCTTGAACTAATCCCAGGATGCACTGTTTCTACCTCTCTGAAGGGGAGGACCAGATGCCACCTGAGGTGGTGAGTAAAGCCTGAACATGGCAGGAGCTCTTCTGACATCCCTCAGAGGTCTGCTAGTCTGCGCGGGCTCAGGGGGCTTGCTTCTAGAAGAATAGGATTGCCTGTCTACTGCCCCCTTGTTCCTCATGGACTGTCACTTCCTCAGTCAGCATCACCAGGTGGCATCCGGGGCTCCCTTAAATACACATGGAACAGAAGGCTTTGATTCAGAAAGGGGAACCCTTCTGCACTGCTGGTGGGAGTGCAAACTGGTGCGGCCACTCTGGAAAACAGTATGGAGGGTCCTCAAAAAATTAAAAACAGAACTGCCCTATTACCTAGCAACTGCACTACTAGGTATTTATTCAAAGGATACAAATATGCTGATTCAAAGGAGCACATGCACCCTAACATTTATAGCAATGCTATTAACAATAGCCAAATTATGGAAAGAGTCCAAATGTCCATTGACTGATGAATGGATAAAGAAGATGTGATATCTACCTATCTGTCTATCCATCTATCATCTATCTATCTATCTATCTATCTATCTATCTATCCATCCATCCACACACACAATGGAATACTACTTGGTGATGAAAAAGAATGAAATCTTGCCATTTTCAACAACATGGATGGGGCTAGAGTGTCTTATGCTAAGTGAAATAAGCCAGAGTAAGACAATTATCATATGATTGCACTCATATGCGGAATTTAAGAAACAAAACAGACGAACACAGGGGAAGGGAAGGAAAAATAAGATAAAAACAGAGAGGGAGATAAACCATAAGAGACTCTTAAAAAATATAACTGAGGGTTTCTGGAGGGGAGGTGGGGGGAGGGCTAAATGGGTAATGGGCATTAAGGAGGGCGCTTTTAAGGATGAGCAATGGGTATCATATTTAAGAGATGAATCACTGGGTTCTACTCCAGAAGCCAACACCACACTGCATGTTAACTAAATTAAATTAAAAAAAAATTTTTTTTAATGTTTTTATTTTTTTCTGAGACAGAGAGAGAGAGAGAGAGACAGCATGAGCAGGGGAGGGTCAGAGAGAGAGACACACAGAATCTGAAGCAGGCTCCAGGCTCTGAGCTAGCTGTCAGCACAGAGCCCGGCATGGGCCTCGAACCCACGAACTGTGAGATCATGACCTGAGCTGAAGTCGAAGGCTTAACTGACTGAGCCACCCAGGCACCCCATAACTAAGTTAAATTTAAATTAAAAAAAGAAGGCTCTGTCTGATTCTATGTGACATACAAAGAGACAGGAGTGGAGATAGGTGAATCATCCTTCACTGAGCTCTGACCAATGCCAGGCACTATGCTGTACCTTTTCATTTTCGTTATTTAATGTTCAAAAAACAAGACTGTGAGGAAGGAGTATTCCCACTTACGCAAATCAAGGCTTAAAAGTAACTTTCCCAAGGTCACATAGCCAAATATTTGGTGAAGCCAGGGTTCAAAGTCAAATATGCCTAATCACGAAAAATGTGTGTCCTTTCAGCTGATATTACAATGCCTTCCATAACCCCCAAGTCAACACCCTTCCCATGCCCTACTTTACACATTAGGCTTTTTAAAAAGCAAATCAGGTGTTAATTATTTTCAAATTTTATTTGAAGCTGAGAACAATTGTTTAAAGAAGACTGTCAGTGGATTTATGTGCTCTGGTAAAACTGAACTGGAAAAGGCCGACACTTTTACAGCATCCCATGCTCATGTGGTCTTAACAACCTGATCCCAAACAGGGAACTCAGTGTGCTGCGGGGCCAGTGACACGTCACTTGCTTCCAAGGCTGTTTTCTACATAAAACTTTCCACTTGGGGCTTTCGTTGCCAGCAAAACGTAAATGTGCACTGTCTTCTTTTCAGGTGCAGGGGTGAAGTGGGTGATCTTGAACCACTTACCTTCTTCACGGTCAACCACATACTAGTTACGAAAGTCAGAAGGGTGGGATAAAGGAAATGAGTATCATGCAGAAGGGATAACTGAAGGCGTTCTCAGTCCAGAATCTTTCCCTTTTTAGGAAAACAAAGAAGATAATGAATATGGTGGGGGAAGGTAGGCTCATGTCTACCTACACAAATACTAATTTCTCACCTTCCCTTGCTTTTGACTGAGTTGACATAAATCTGTGCGTGAGGGCACGCTGCGTGTCACAGGTTGACCAGAAGCCCCATGTGCAGTTACGTATCTATCTGCTTGATTTAAAAAAGAAGGAAAAACAAGAAGGAATAAGGAATTAGTTGTGAATGCAGTGTGTTTGGAAGACAGGAAGTCCATGGGGGGAAAGCTGATAGGTATAAACACAGAGGAAAACCACTAGGCTTATCTCAGGAAGCTACAAAACAGAACAGAACAGAACAAAACAAACAAAAAACAAAAAAACACAAGGAAAATTCCGTAACTATGATTTGCATGAGACTGAAATGCTTTTGGACATCTTGAGTGGTCAGAAAGAATCATGTCCTTTCACAAGTAGGTGCCTCTGGATCCAGAGATGGAGAAACCAAAAAAGATGTTCCAAATGGTGAATAAGGTAGCGGGGCTGTGAGTACCTTGCCCAGAGTCCCATCACAGTGTGCCCAGAGGTCAGTCTCTCTACCTGGCCCCCCTTAGTGATGTCCCTGCTCAGGGAGGCTTTCACTTGAACCAAGGCTACTTGTTCTGAAAGGCAGAAATGCTGTGTATGGGAACAAACTTTATAGTGCACATATGCTGGGCAATACATGCCCTGTATACCACTGACAACTAAGGGGATAAGAAGGGGCCGAGCTATCACCAAAAAACTGATTGTAAAGATATCTGAATGCTCTCTGCATTGAAGGCTCTGCCTACATTTTGCCACATTTACAAGTTTCTTTACAAAGGTTTGAAACATGACCATTTTGGGGTGCCTGGGTGGCTCAGTCAGTTAAAGCATCTGACTTTGTCTCAGGTCATGATCTCGAGGTTCATGAGTTCCAGCCCCACGTCGGGCTCTGTGCTGATAGCTCAGAGCCTGGAGCCTGCTTCAGAATCTGTCTCCCTCTCTCTCTGTTCCTCCCTCACTTGCACTCTGTCTCTCAAAAATAAATAAAGATTACAAAACAAAAAACAAAAGAACCCCTGACCATTTCAACCAGTGATTCTAAAATGAAGTCTCATGAAATCCCTTAGGCATATGAGGCACTGCTAGGTGACAGATGCAGGCTTGATAAATGGGTATTGGCTCTTCCAGATGCTGAATCAATACTGTGCCAGATTTCTGTGGGAAAAAGTACATAGAGAATAATGGACAAGATTTCCATAGTTTCAAAAAAAGTTGAACTGGACTTATTCAGCCAGGTGAGGGGCTCAGGCCTACTCACTCAACAGCAACACAGTTACTGATTTCTATGCATAGAAATATGCCACCATCCAACCAGAATCCCACCTCTGCCACGGATGTCCAAATACGAAACCATGACTATACTAGATCATACCACCTGCTTTGTCCACTCTTCTGAATGCTTTATCCAGAATCACATTTCTAAGCATATTAATATATGCATACCACCATTTAATCAGGAATGCAGACTCCAGACCAAACTTCCCATGGGATCTGCAGACATGCACATTCCAAGAAAATTCCAATTAAACACTCCAAGAAAATTCCAATTAAACAATTAGGTCCATTTTTCATATACCAGACTGATGGGAACTTTAGGATGGTACTAATTACAATACTGGTGAAGAGATGTGTGTGTGGGGAAAAGGAATTCACATAATCACTGCTGGCAGAAGTGTAAATTAGTGCGTGACAATAATTATGATTCATGTAGGTTAACTTTTGAACAACACTAATTCCACTTGTAAGAATTTATCCTACAGATCTACTCACTGAAGTGGGCAATGATATATGGAAAAATATTTTTGGAGCACTGCTAGCTATAGCAAGAATTAGAACAATAGAGGGTACGGTGAAATAAATTATATCTACAAAGTGTACTATTATGTGCTTCTCATAAAGGATGCACTATAATTAAAAGTTAATCTAGGCTATGGGAAGATACTTATTGGTATACATGATATGATCTTATTTGTGTCACAAAAATACACACAGACAGTTGCGTTTGCACAGAAGTTTTGAAGTGAACCATCTCTGTTCTTGGGTAGTGGGGTTGAAGAATGAGCACTTTCAGTTTTTACTTTATAAACTTCAGTATTGTTAAATACTTAAGATGAGCTTAAATTGCTATTATAATTTTAAAATTAAAATGAATTATGGCATATCCTGTGAGGGGTGCCCACTGATTAAAGGGGAAAAAAGAATAGGCCTCAACTAAAATAATCAGTCTTTCAGGAAAGAAAAATTGGCATATTTTCACAGAGAAACCCCAGGCACAATGGTTCCACTGCGACAGAAATGTTTGATTTGAAGATGCAGAAAACCTATACTGAAAGTGAATACTTGTAATAACTACTAACTCCCAAGAATGTCTAGTTATCTGCCCAGAATTACTACGCCCCCAGGTAATGCAAGCATGTCAGTGCATATATATATATCAAGCTAATTTTTTTCTATATATAAAATTCACACATGCCCATGTAAGAATAGAAAAATTAATAAAACAGAAATTTAAAGTCCCTCATAATTCTGATTTCAAGAGATCACTACTGTAGCCATCTTTAAGCTACTGTAACATTTCTTTACATATATCCCAAAAATCTATATATTCTTAAAATGGGATCATAGTTTTACAACTTATTTTTTTCCCACTTAATAGTGCTGCAAATATCTTTCCATATCAGTAGATCTAGGCCTATCTCATTATTTTTATTTTTTATTTCTTTATTTTTTATTGTGCTCTCCTCCATGCCCATCACCCATTTTTCCTTCTCTCCTACGCCCCATCAACCCTCAGTTTGTTCACTTGTGGTTTGTCTCCCTCCCACTCCTTAACTATTTGTTTCCCTTCCCCTTCCCCATTGTCCTCTGTTAAGTTTCTCCTGTTCCACATATGAGTGAAGACATACAGTATCTGTCTTTCTCTGCCTGACTTATTTCACTTAGCCTAACACACTTTAATTCCATTCACGTTGCTACAAATGGCCAGATCTTTCTATTTATTAAAAAAGTTTTTAATGTTTATTTATATTTGAAAGAGAGAGAGAGCGCATGAACAGAGGAGGGGCAGAGAGAGACAGAGACAGAGACAGAATCCAAAGCAGGCTCCAGGTTCTCAGCTGTCAGCAGAGAGCCCGACGTGGGGCTTGAACTATGAGCCTTGAGATCATGACCTGAGCCAAAGTTGGACACTCAACTGACTGAGCCACCAAGGTGCTTCTACCTCACTCTTTTAAATAGTACATAGAATTCCATTCTATTGATATATCATAATTTTTAAAAAATCAATCCCCCGTCAGGGGTTTTACGTGCTTCTAAAGTTTTGGTTCTGTAAGTAAGACTGCAAGCAACCATTTATGCATATAAATCTTGGCCCATGAACACTTACATAGATACCCTCCCAAAAGTGGAATACATACAGCTTATTTGAAGGGGACATTAAAGTTTCACTACAACCCTATCAGATAGGTATTATTTCTCCCCTTTTTTCCAGAAGAGGCAACTGGGGCTCAAATGGCTTCAAACTTTGTTAGTAAGGGGCTGAACTAGCCCATACCCACTGAGAATAAAACATGGACGCTTTCTACTCTATACCACATGGGTCCACGTTCAGGAGGGCCAACTGAAGGGTTCAACAGAAGTGAGGAGTGAGGCAGAGCAAAGGGTCTTGAAGCCAGTACCCCTTGTAATGTCCCCCTGCTGGGAGGAGCTGGGATTGGAGCATGGGGCGACATCTATGTCACCCACAACCCCAGGGAATTCACAATACCATGGTGCACTTCCTGATGTGGCTCAATGTTAGGGTTTTAAATCTAAAACAGAACCATACAGTTTCTTCTACTACAGAGTCCTTCAAGCTTTTTGACTGCATTCCACCCTTGTGACCCAGCACGTACACACACATGCAACTGCAACCACACTTCTACTTGCTATCTGCAAAGCATTGTGAAATTTTCTCTTTTATTAAAAAAAAAAGAGAGAGAGGGGCGCCTGGGTGGCTTAGTCGGTTAAGCGTCCGACTTTCCGACTTTCTCTTAGGTCATGATCTCGCGGTTCGTGGGTTCGAGCCCCGCGTCGGGCTCTGTGCTGACTGCCAGCTCGGAGCCTGGAGCCTGTTTCAGTCTGTGACTCCCTCTCTCTCTGACCCTCCCCTGCTCACGCTGTCTCTCTCTCCTAGAAATAAATTAAAAAAAAAAACATTAAAAAAAAAAAAAAAGAGAGAGAGAGAAACAAAAAACAATGCCGGTCAAAACCCTTAGTTTGAAAACTCTCCACTATATCCTGGAAGATACTGTCTTTATCTCCTCCCCAGGTAGGTGGGCATGTGAAAAAGATTAAGGTCCATCTGAATTCTTCATTCTGGTATTTGATTCCTTCATGAGTGGGTCCCCTTCCACCTTCCCATACTTGGACACTTCACAAATTATCAGTCAGGTCACACCCTCTGGCCCTTGAAGACCCTCTGGCCCAGGCCAGGTTCAGTCCTGCGTCTCATTTTAGCCTTACAAGTCTCCCCCTTTTGAGGGAAAGCTCTGTTTTGTCTACCCACTGTGGTTATCAATCCAAATGGTAACATTCCTTAGACACCCAGCCCGAGTACGACCTACCCTGGACATTCCGTCCCACGTTGTTCTCTTCCTTTTCTATCTCCCAGAGCTTACTACTTGGACCTGTGTGTGGTGACACACATTCTGTCTTGCATTGTTCCACATGTGAAGCCATGCCTCCTCAATGAGATCATGACCATTCTAGTGGTTGTGTGTGATTGATGGGTTATGTGAGGGACATGCTGCCTCATTCTATCCATAAAGGATATAGGTTACTTCAATAGGAGCATATTCCACAGCATACTAATAAAAAATGAAGTATGAATAAAAAATCTGGACTAGGAAAAACTTAAGAGAAAAAGTTCAAGGCCCATGGCAAGAAAAAAAGAGAAGATCAACTTTCACATCATGAAGGTCCACATCCATGTTATAGTTGAACTCTGAATTTACCTATCAGCTAATTTACCTGGCCATCAAAGGTAAAAGGGGATTAAAGAGAGTTATAGTTATAGTTATTCTATTCCATTGGAATAGAGAATATCTGAGAAAGCTCAGATATAAACCCTCAAATATAGTCAAATGATTTTCGACAAGGGAGTCAAGATCATTCAATGGGGAAAAGGACAGTCTTTTCAACAAATAGTGGTGTGAAAACTGGATATCCACATGCAAAAGAATGAAATTCGAAGTTTGCCTTACACTGCATACAAAAATTAACACTATAAAAATCCTAGAAGAAACACAGGGAGAAATTTTTGAATTGTTTAAAACATTGAATTTGGTAATTATTTCCTAGATATGCTACCATAAAAAAAAAAAAGCACAAGCAAAAAAGCAAAATAGACAAATGGGACATCAAATGTATCAACTTCTGTGTATCAAAGGATACAATCAACAGGGTGAAAATGCAATCCACAAAAGGGGGAAAATATTTGCAAATCATATCTGATAAGGGGTTAATATCCAAAATATATAAAGAACTCCTACAACTCAAGAAAAACAACAAAAATCAAATAACTGGACTAAAAAATGGGCAAGAAACTTAAATAGATAGTTCTCCAAAGATAATATACAAATGGCCAAAAGCATATGAAAAGATCTTTAAGAGGCATCTGGGTGGCTCAGTTGGTTAAGGGTCCACCTCTCGATTTCAGCTCAGGTCTTGATTTCACAGAGACTGAGCCCCACAGCACCCAGCTTGGAGGCTGCTCAAGATTCTCTCTTTTCCTCTCCCCTTGCCCCTCACCGCCTCAAAAAAAAATGATACTCAACATCACTAACCATCAAAGAAATGCAAACCAAAACCACAATTGAGATACCACCTCACACCCATTTCGATGCCTACTATAAAAAAAAACAAACCAAAAGATAACAAGTGTCAGCAAGGATGTGGAGAAATTGCAACCTTGTGCATTGTTAGTAACCACTGACAGTATAGAGGTCCCTTAAAATTTTAAAAATAAAATTATAAAAGAACCTAGCAATCCCATTCTGGATATATGTCCAAAAGAAATGAAAGCATTATCTCAAAGAGATATTTTTCTATTAATGTTCATAACAGAAATTCTTACAATAGCCAAAAGATGGAAACAGCTCAAATATCCATAAACCAAATGTGGTACCTCCATTCAACGGAATATTAGTCAGCCTTGAAAAGGAAGGGAATTCTGACTCATGCTACAATGTGGATGACCTTGGGGATGTTATGATCGGTGAAATAAGCCAGTCACAGAAAGATAAATATTGTAAGATTTCACACATATGAGTTCTCTAAAGTAGTCAAACTGAGAAACAGAAAGTAGAATGGTGGTTACCAGGAGCTGAGAGGAGGGGCAAATGGTGGCTGTTGTTTACACAGAGTTTGCGGAGTTTCAGTTCTGCAGAACGAGAACGTTCTTGAGGTCCACTGCAGTGTGAATATACTAAACTTAAAATTGTACAATTAAAAATGGTGAAGATGATAAATTCTGTGTGTATTTTACCACAATTTAAAACAAAAGGTAAAAGGGAAGACACATAAGTATTATTAGAGAAGAATCATTGGTCATAATTAGGAAGATCAAAAGGAAGATCTTCGTCCAGGGATCAGGGTTTTGCCTACGTTCTGAAAGAATTTTAAATAGTGGGGCACCTGGGGGGTTCAGTCGGTTAAGCATCTGACTCTTGATTTTATGGTTGGTGAGTTCAAGCCCCACATTGGGTTCTGCAATGGCAGTGTGTAGCCTGCTTGGGATTCTCTCTCTCCCTCTGTGTCCCTCACCTGATTGCTCTCTCTCTCTCTAAAATAAATAGGCTTAAAAATAATTTTTAAAAAATTAATAAAAGAATCTTAAACAGTGAACTCTAGCCCCTTCACATCAGTCTATGGCCACAGCCACCCATAGTACAAACAACTGCACTTATCTCACTTGGCTGAGGAAATTGCTCTAGTCTCTGCCACCAACCCTTTGTGACACCTTTTTATTTCTCTTTGGGCCTTCACATCTGTCTTCACTTTGTAGCATATTCACCCTTCTTTTGGCCCTAGAGCCTGTGACATGCACCTCTGCATTCAACCCAGGTTTTCCAGGTAATGTGCCTCATAGCAAAGTACCCACATCTAGGGCCCTACTCAAATGGAGTTGATTTTACAAAAAATGATGGAGAAACCAGTGTTCTAAACTGCCTTTCTACAGGAAATGCAGTTAGAACTTTATTATATTTATGAAATTTGTTTCTTATAACGCCTCTTAATCCAAGCAGAGGGAAGAACATGAAAATGCAAACCGGTGAAGACAGAATAATTTCCAAAGGTTTGTATTTTAAAGTCCCTCTTTTCTAAAGATAAGACTTCCTTTGTGCCCTGAGACCATCTATGTACATTTTACCAAATTCTTGCACTGTAGTTGTTTGTATCATTTTGTTTTCTGTTAGACTGTGAGCTCTATGAAGGCAGGAAATATATCTTATTCGTCTCTGTATCTCTCACATTGAGTAAAAGTCTATGTTAAGTCTTGACTCTGCTTTAATCTGTAAGAAACTGTATAGGCTACACTACTGAGTCACGCTACATGTTCTTTAAGCTTACACACAATGTGACATTTAAAAGTTTTGTTTGATTTTGAGAGAGTGAGACAGCACACACACACATGTGTGAGTCAGGACAGTCAGAGAGAGGGAGAGGATCCTAAGTGGGCTCTGCACTGACAGCAGAGACCCCAATGCGGGGCTCGAACTCACAAAACATGAGAACATGACGAGCCAAAGTCAGATGCTCAACCGACTGAGCCACAGGCACCCCTAAAAATGATGCGTTTTAAAACTACTCTGGGATCTTTACATCCAAAAAAGAAAGAAAGAAAGAGAGAGAGAGAGAGAGAGAGAGAGAGGAAGGGAAGGGAAGAGAAGGGAAGGGAAGGGAAGGGAAGGGAAGGGAAGGGAAGGGAAGGGAAGGGAAGGGAAGGGAAGGGAAGGGAAGGGAAGGGAAGGGAAGAGGAAGGAAGGAAGGAAGGAAGGAAGGAAGGAAGGAAGGAAGGAAGAGAGAGAGAGAGAGAAAGAAAGAAAGAAAACCATCAGAAAAGGCCACATAAAATGGATTCACTTAATTCAGGGTTAAATTTTGTAACACATCTTGTTTTGGGGTGGGGGGAGATTTACTTGATGGAACTTCGTATTATGAAAACATTGACTTCATTTTAGGTTGATCAAAATTTAGATATCATTGCAACACAATGCTAGTTCTCAGAATGAATAAAGGGAGTATATTCCTGACTTTAGGAGGTATACTTTACCTGACAAAGATGTATGTAGGCACAATGTAACACCCTTCACTTCGGGCTTGAGTTGTACAGCTTGATTATTAAAATGATCATTTTCCCCACAAATATTAAAGGAAGGGCTCATCAGATTTCCAAAGGCCTCCCTCAAATTTTAAAAATTTTGCATCATTCTTTTTGAGGCATCATGGTATCATCCTTATTGATTCTTTTTTCTTCAGGAATCTCACTCTTTCCTGTGATTCAGGCTGTTTTTGAACATCGCTTTCATAGACTCCATAGAATCTTCCATCTTTTGGATGGCTTGCATTTTCACCCTGCTATCAAGTTGGTTTGCACTGTTCCCTGTTTACAACAGTGGGGAGACTGGTCAATGGGTGACCCAGGTTAAAAGAGGGAATTTGATTGAGAGCTGATTTCCCGTCACCATTGTGTTATTCTGTTATTCGTCAGGCTTTTCTGTGGGGACCCTGATAATGACAACTTGAATAAGAAAGCTCCTCTCTCGCAACTCCCCCATTTGGTCTTTCTCCTTCTCCCCTCTCACAGAGCGATTACAAACCTCAACCACCCAGTCTTGACAACCCTCAACACAATCTGAGGGGATTCATCTGAAGGTCTGCGTTGTCAGCTCTCAGAGAAGATGGGGGGAACTTCCATACTTGCTGACTTCATTCTGAAGTTTCAAAACTGTCAAGATGGGGAACAAATAAACTGCATATCACGAAAATGATAGAGAACATCTGAAATTCAGCATTCTGGGGGAATTGAGGACTTCATTAAAAGGTGTGTGTGTGCGTATATGTGTGTTGCTTTCTCTAAGCCAAAAGGATGTGTAATGACAGTAAAAGGGAGGAAAATGGGCATCTTTTCCCTCCAGGCCATTTTAACCATTTGGGACTCCAGAAAAAAGTTCTTAGAATTATTCGCTTCAGCAGGGAAACGGCAAAGACGTTAAGTGTCATACTTACGAAATCTTATTCCACTTATTGGAACTAATGCACACCTTTTTCTTTTCATTCTGCGCCCCCCACCATGCCACAGTAGTGACCGGAGTACACTAAGCTAAGCAAAATACACTCAAATAAATAAATAACAGAAGTCCACCTTTGTAATTATTACAGGTAACATTAACTCAGAAAAGAGGAGCTTGTTTTCAATGTGATTTTTCTAACATTGTGCTTTATGAAACTGGACCAAAACACTAAAGTACACTTTATGATCAAGAAATGGAAAACTTTATTTTCCCCAGTTAAACAAAAGTTACTGCGAAAAACAATTCTCACTGTGTTGCAATTATTATGCATTATTTTCCTTCTGATGACCAGTGTTTTAAAAAATTAATTATCAAAGTAATATACACACACAGTATACACAGTATTGACCTCCTATCATAGCCTATTAGGACTGAGACTTTTTTCCTAACTTCTTTCTTATGACACAACGTGCTTTCCTTTTCCTTTTAATTTCCTAATATGAAGGTTTGAAAAAATCAAGTCAATATTCAGTATTTATATATATTTTTTAATCTTTATTTTTGAGAGAGAGAGAGAGTACGAGCAAGGGAGAAACAGAGAGAGAGGGAGACACAGAATCTGAAGCAGGCTCCAGGCTCCAAACAGTCAGCACAGAGCCCGATGTGGGGCTCGAACTCATGGGCTGCGAGATCATAACCTAAGCCGACGTCAACTAAGCCACCCAGGTGCCCCTCAGCATTTATATTATTAAATATAAACACTGTTCACTGTAGTGTGCCATCATGACATTTCCTTTCCTGTACATGTTTTCCTATAGTCAGTAATTACCTGTTTTGTTTTTATTTGCTTATGTTTCTAGATGCTCGTCACCATTTACCACTATTCTCCAAGACAGCTGTGCACCTCCTCTCGAACCTCAGGCTCCTTCCCAGCAGTAGTCCTTTGGGACCCCTCGTCCTGCTGTAAGCCAAACACACTCACTGCTAGCCTGCTGCACAGCGGTCATTTGGGGATTTCTTTTTACCATTTTGGAGATTCTCTTTCCATCTTTTCTGCTTCCTGGATCCTGTCTTCTCTGTTCTTTTACTTTTGTGAAATGTATCTTCTATTAACAACCTGTGAAAGGGTGCATGGCTGCACATTTTTTGAGACTGTGTTTTATGAAACATCTCTACGTTACCTCCTCACTTGACTGGGAATAACAGACCCTTGGAATGTTACAAGCATTCCTCCATTGTCTTTTAGTTTACCTTTAGGAAGTCCTAAGTTATTTTCTGTCTTGATCCTTTTATCTCCTCACCCCCACTGAAGGCTTTTATCTGGTTCTAAATTTCACTAAGATCTGTTTGGGTAGGGAACATTCAGAAATGTAAGGTTTTTTTTTTTTTTAATGTTTTTTTATTTATTTCTAGGAGAGAGAGAGAGAGAGAGACGGTGTGAGCAGGGGAGGGTCAGAGAGAGAGGGAGTCACAGACTGAAACAGGCTCCAGGCTCTGAGCTGGCAGTCAGCACAGAGCCCGACGCGGGGCTCGAACCCACGAACCCCGAGATCATGACCTAAGCGAAAGTCGGATGCTTAACTGACTAAGCCACCCAGGCGCCCCAATGTAAGCTTTTTATTGAAGAATAATATAATTACAGAAGAGAGCATGAATCATAAATACCAACTTGGTAATTTTTTACAAAATTCACATATACTGTGTAACTAGAACCTAGATTAAGAAACAATATACTACCAAGAGCCTGCTTCCAGCCCCTACCTGCTCCTAGTGGCCATCACTGTTCTAATTTCTAACACCACAGATCAGAGTTTGCCTGTTTGTGAATTTTTACAGAAATGAAATCGTATGGGGCGCCTGGGTGGCTCAGTACGTTAAGTATCTGATTTTGGCTCAGGTCATGATCTCACGGTTCATGAGTTCAAGTCTCATCGGGCTCTGTGCTGACAGACAGCTGGGAACTGGAGCCTGCTTGGGATTCTCTGTCTCCTTTCTCTCTGCCCCTCCCCTGCTTGCACTCTCTCTCTCTCTCAAAATAAGTAAAGGTAAGAAAATGTAAAAAGATTAAAAAATAATTTTTTTTTTACATTTATTTATTTTTGAGAGACAGAGTAAGACAGTGCATGAGCGAGGGAGGGGCAGAGAGAGGAGACACAGCATCTGAAACAGGCTCCGGGCTCTGAGCAAGCATTCAGCACAGAGCCTGACGCGGGGCTCGAACCCACGAACCGTGGATATCCTGACCTGAGCCAAAGTCGGACACTTAACCGACTGAGCCACTCAGACGCCCCAAGATTTTTTAAAAAAAGAAATGATATCATACAATATGTATTCTTTTGCAAACTGGTCTCACTCAACAGTTTGTGAGATTCATCTGCATCACCTGCACGTAGAAGTGAACTCAGTCGTGCCTGTTCCTTTGTATGAACACACAATTAATTTAACCAATGTTAATATGATGGATTTTTGATGGTTTTCAGCTTTTGACTATTAAAGACGGTGGGGCCACAAACATTTTTGTACATGGCCTTTGCTGTACCTTTGCAACAGGTGTATGCATTTCTATTGGCTGGTGTGAGGCTTTTCAATCTGAATATTTACTTTTCTCATTTTAGACAAATTTTATAGAATTGCTTCTTTGTTAAATTCTTTCTTTTTTTTCTTTTCTACTTCTCTCTTTTTGGGGCTCTAATACTCAAAACTTTTTTCTCATATTTTCCTTTTGGTTTATTTTCTGAGAGGACACCTCAACTTTATCCTCCCATGTTTCTACTGTGTTTTTATCTTGGTGTATTTTTAATCTCCAAGAGAGTTAAAATTCTTTTTCTGATCTTTTAAATCGCATCCTGATCTTCTTTCGTTGTTGCAATAGTTCCTCCTTGCTAAGTAATTTAAGAAAAAAAAATATATTTTTCTTATGCTGTCTGTAACGTCAGCTCCCTTTTTCTGTTTGTTATTCGTCTCTCTTTTGGCCAGGGCAGGTGTTCTCAAATGTGTGGTGATCCTTGGCTACTTCGTCATATTTAAGAGTGAGGCATTTAAAGAACTGACAGAGAGCTCCAGGTGTGGGGTGGCCCCTGTGGTGCATAAGATGAGAAGGCAGAGAGCCAGACATGTCGTGGGGGTTATAGATGTTTCCTCTTAAGCGGGTGAATGTCCTCTGGAAGGAACCCTCCAATCCAGGCCCCAAGCAGTAGAAAGGGTTGAGAGATCTCACTATTTGGTATGAAGAATTTTACCGAATTTCCATTTCTCAGTAAGATAATCCATCCCTGTTCTCAGCAGTGCCCAGTACCCCAGGGTCTAGAGCTGCGCTGTCTGGTATGGTAGCCACTAGCCACAGGGGGCCATTTACATTTAAATTAAAAGTTAGGGGTGCCTGGGTGGCTCAGCTGGTTAGAAGTCTGACTCCTGATTTTGGCTCAGGTCATGATCTCACAGTTTGTGAGTTCGAGCCCTGTGTCGGGCTCTGCGCCAACAGCAGGAAGCCTGCTTGGGATTCTGTGTCTCCTTCTCTCTCTGCTTCCCTGTCTCTCTCTCTTGAAATTAAATAAACATTAAAAAAATGAATTAAGATTAAATTAAAAATTTAGTTCCTCAGTCACACCGGCCACACTGACTGCTGAGCCATGTGATGATGGGCGATGCTAACAGAAAAACATTTCCTTCATCACAGAAAGTTCTGTTAGCACGAGAGACTGAACCTCCTATTTTATGCTTTGGGAGAAGTCGTTTCTCAACTGTAGTTTTGGATGAGAGGATCTGAAAGTTTGATTACTTTTTGATTACTCTTTCATTAATTCTTTAGTTTTTGACCTTGCCCCAAACGTACCTTCACAGGTCCTCCAAGGCCTCCATTTCTTGAAATGTGACTTAACCACTCCCCACTTGAACATACACTCTTGAAGGTAGGGTTCAGCTTTCTGCTATTACTCATCACTTCATCTGTCTTTATCTTCCAAAATGTAGTTGTACCTATTTCATTTATTTTACTATCATTTTATTGGGTTTTAGGCAGGGAGCATGTTCAATCTGCCACATTAAACCTCAAGTCTTCCTGAGAATGTTTTGAACACAACTAACAACAAAATGAATAGGTACCAAGTGGTCTGCTCCTTAGTTTTGAAAAGCAAAATTTCCCCAAGGTTTGCTGTTTACTGCTATAGTTTCAGAAAATTTTATCATCTCTGATTTTTTAATTTTATTTTGGAGAGAGCATGTGCATGAACACATGTGTGAGCAGAGGGAAGGGAAGGAGAGAGGGAGAGAGGATCTCAAGCAGGCTCCACGCTGAGCGACTCAGGGCTCTATCTTACAACCTAAGCCAAAATCACGTCCTAGCCGAAATCAAGAGTCAGATGCTTAACTGACTGAGCTGCCCAGGTGCCCCTCTGAATTTTTATTGAAAAAATTTTTAGTGTTTATTTATTTTTGAGAGACAGAGTGTGAGCGGGAGAGGAGCACAGAAAGAGGGAAACACAGAACCCGAAGCAGGCTCCAGGCTCTGAGCTATCTAGCTCAGAGCCTGATGTAGGGCTCAAACCTACAAACTGTGAGATCATGACCTGAGCAGAAGCCGGACGCTTAACTGACTGAGCTACCCAGGCGCCCCTGATTTTTTTTTTTTTATATTCTACTGCTTTATCTTTTTCCAAATATTATTTAAGAACTGACTGCAGGCAAGGCACTCACTGCTCTGGTAATAACTTTTATTACTTTACCCTTCCATTTCATAAAAAATTTTGGTGCTAAACATTTTTAGTGGAAGTTTAATGATTACGTATGGTGACTAAGCCTAATGAACTTAATATAGGACTAGGTTATTTTCATTTGACTAAATAGTAGTTGCCCACAGTCTGGAGCAGATTAACCCAGCTAAGCCCATGCTATGTAAGCTACCCCGATCAACCTTAAACCTGTGAGTATGAGAATAAATACATGTTGACATAAGCCACTGTGTTTGGGGTAATTTGTTACATAGCATTATTGTTGCAACAGCTGTCTAATAACATGGGATAAGGGTCTTTACAAACAGGGCTCTAGAATTAAAAAAAATAAATAAAGGTCTAAGTTAGTCACCTATGTTTAGGAGAAAATAAAAATACTCCATAATGGAAATCCCTTTCTTATTATTTACTGCAGTTTCTAGTGGTGTTGAGAACCTGTGATAGGAATACCACTATGTTTCAGGTTTTTAAATAGGGACATAATCGCCTGTTATGGGGAACTCTGACGTCACTAATATTTTTTCTCCTCAAGTAACAAGGGTATGTTATTAATAACCAGTGACTAGTACACAAATTACCTCCAGATCTGTGTGCTTCTTTCCCAAAAGATAAATTACATGCACTGTAACAAAATGAGAGAATAAGTACCATTTGCAAAAATCTTACGACAGAAGTTCTTCTTTGCCCAGAATTATGCTTGCTTGCTTCTCGGTGTTTCCACTGAGTTATGATAAGATGTCACTCAAGACCTACAGTTTTTGCCCCAGGGGACATATGAAAGAGGCAGAACATGTCTCCCACGGAAGCAGTTGTCCGTAAAGCTGTGCTGTGCACTGTAGACTAAATCCTCGGTGGTCTGTCCCTAAGATCAATTGGAAGTGCTGGCCTTGGATACCATCGTGCAGAGAGCCAGAAGCAGTCATTTTAACAGTGTCCGTGATAGTAAATAAAGGGACAGTGTGAACTCTTTTTGGCTGCTTTATCTCTTGGTGTCCTGAAATTTTAGTTTCATTGGAATCAAAAGAATCAGAGAAAGGTCTGGCCAGCATCTGAAAGGTCTAAGGTAGCAGCCCTGTGTTTGGCAGATCCTAAAACAATACTAATTTTTAAAGCATATGAGCTTAGGTTATTTTACAAATTAATATTAAGATTTACTAGAAGGACTCAAACTGTGTGTGCCTGTACTACTAAAACACATCATATCTTCTTTAAGACACTAAATTAAAACTCATTACAAAGAAAAGGGTTAAACCTGTTTTGACTATTGGGAACTGTGATCCTTTTAGGAAGTCATGTGTGTTTATCTGTCCATATATTCATTCATGTTTGTAAAAACGATGGAGCGCTGACCTTGTGCTAGGCACCATGTGAAATGTGAGACACGAAGGTGGCTGGCTTTCACAGTGCTTATATAAAGTAAAAGGAGGAAAGCAGACAATTATAAGCTATTATAACAAGTGTGGTAAGTCTGGCTGAGTGGGATAAGAGCACAAACTTGGTGGGGCAGGATGTCAAGGACAGAAAGTCTAAATTGAGTCCTGACATCTCAGTGTTGAGTCTCTTGCTGTAACTACATATCATTTACTTCCTCCTTTTTAAAAAATGGTTATTTATTTTTTATGTTTATGTCATTTAAAAAAATTTTATCGTTTTTATTTATTTTTGAGACAGAGAGAGATGGAGTATGAGTGGGGGGAGAGGCAGAGAGAGAGGGAGACACAGAATACAAAGCAAACTTCAGGCTGAGCTCTCAGCACAGAGCCTGACTCAGGGCTCAAATCCATGAACTGTGAGATCATGACTTGAACTGAAGTCAGGTGTTTAACTGACTGAGCCACCCAGGCACCCCTATTTTTATTTTTTTTCAATGTTTATTTTTGAGAGAGAGAGAGAGTGTGAGCAGGGGAGGGGCAATGAAAAGAGGGAGATACAGATTCAGAAGCAGGCTCAAGGCCTGATCATGATCTGAGCCAAAATCAAGAGCTGGACGCTTAACCAACTGAGCACCCAGGCACCCCTTACTTGTCTTCTTTGTTTGGCTCATCACTCACCAAAGGAATTGCTCCCATCCCCAGGGATCATCTGATGACACGCCCAGGCCATCTCTTTTGTTAGAGTATCTTCAACGTCTAGGTAAGCTTGGCTACAGTACCATTATCTGTTCTATCACTGTTACTTATGCATAGGAATCAATACTGAGAGGAAATTTTTGCATTTGAAAGTTCATGTTATATGAAATAGAAATGTTTACTACTTTGCAAATTCTGTAAATGCACATTTACTGTATCGTGTTTACTAAGACACAGAAATACCTGTACTTTCTAAACGGAGTCAATAAACTAACTGGTGAAGGACGAAACTAATTCTAGACACATCTGAGAGATTTTATAAGTGCGGATACTTTGAGCGGCCCTACCCTGCTGGCATGCGCTCATTTCGGACTGCACGTAAACCAGTCCAACAGGTGTGAGGAGACAGATGTTCACCAAATGCTTAACCCTCAGGGAGAAAACATTAAGAAAATATAGAGCGTATTTCCCCTGAGTAACAGCAACTTAAGGAAGCATGCTCCTATCTACTATCATGATTTCTAAAAACAATTTAAAAACGTTTATTGAATACCTACTATATGCCAAGCAATACTAGATATAGAGACGAAAAACAAGTAAATCCTTGAGGTATAAACCAATCTCCTTATCAGTCATGGCTAGAGAAGTTCGACATTTTACCCTTCCACAAGTTTTCCTTTTCCTTTGAGTTTAAGAGAGTCGTCAAACCAAAGTGAACCAAGCCTCCTTCCGCACTTGAGTGAGCATGTCTACCAAGTCCTGTTGATTCTTCCACCCTATCTAGTCTCAAAGTTGTCTTCTCCACTAGGCCTTTCACATGATTTTCCTCTAGGCCTACAGAATTTGTCCCAGGAACTACTGTAATATCATACAAACTAATTCCTCTGCCATCATTTTGTCTGGATCATTTTTCTTTTTTTTCTTTTTTTTTTTTTTTAATGTTTTTATTTATTTCTAGGAGAGAGAGAGACAGCATGAGCAGGGGAGGGTCAGAGAGAGAGGGAGTCACAGACTGAAACAGGCTCCAGGCTCTGAGCTGGCAGTCAGCACAGAGCCCGACGCGGGGCTCGAACCCACAAACCGCGAGATCATGACCTAAGCGAAAGTCGGACGCTCAACCGACTAAGCCACCCAGGCGCCCCTTTTTTTTTTTTTTTTTAAACATTTATTTCTAGGAGACAGAGAGAGAGACAGCGTGAGCAGGGGAGGGTCAGAGAGAGAGGGAGTCACAGACTGAAATAGGCTCCAGGCTCTGAGCTGGCAGTCAGCACAGAGCCCGACACGGGGCTCGAACCCATGAAGAGAGATCATGACCTAAGCGAAAGTCGGACGCTTAACCAACTAAGCCACCCAGGCGCCCCATCTGGATCATTTTCTAATCCAGCCTTGTTACGCTGCTGCTGATGTAATCGACCTAAAGCATAAAAGACGCATGGAACCTTTCAATAGCAGCCTGAGTTCTTCAGGACGCAGCACCCACATGCTCGCACACCATGCTTCCCCCGCTCCCCCCCACCGCCATCAGCCGTCTCTGTTCCAGTCATATCCAACCATTCAAGATTTCTGAAAAGCCCCAAGCTTCCTCATGCTTCGGTTGTCTGTCACAATCTCATCCTAGACCCCTCCTCCTCACCCCTCCCAACTCCTGCCCATGGCCCCCAGTTAATTAATTTTTCCCTCTAGTAGTTTTTGTTTTTGGAAAATTTCAGAAAGTTGTAAGATCAGCACATAAACACTCATTAATTCTTCACTTGTATTTCTCAGTTGGTAACATTTTGTCACATTTGTGTTCATTTGCTCTCCCCCCACCTCCCTGGCCACATACCTAATTCCTTTTGCTGAATTATTTAAGAGTAAGTTGCAGACAGTATGACACTTACTCTTAAAAAAATTTTTTTTTTAATGTTTATTTTTGAGAGGGAGAAAGAGCACTAGTGGGGCAGGGGCAGAGAGAGAGGGAGACAGAATCCGAAGCAGGCTCCAGGCTCTGAGCTGTCAGCACAGAGCCTTCAATGGGGCTTGAACCCCCAAACCATGACATCATGACCTGAAGTTGGACGCTTAACTGACTGAGCCACCCGGGCGCCCTGACACTTTACTCTTAAATTTTTCAGCATGCATCTCCTAAAAATGACATTCTCTTCCATAACCACAACATTATATTCTCACCTGGGAAATGTAATATTAAAATGTTAAAATTTAATTGGAACATACAGTCAATAAACTTCTCCCCAATTTCAGTTGGCTATTATTTATGTTTTAAGGCTAAGGCTTAGGAAAATGACATGACATTGACATTCTAACACACACACACACAATGTGCCAGATGTCTCACCTCTGTATCTTTATTACCTTTTACATTCTTCTATTGAAGCACTTACTGCACTCCATCATTTTGTCTTTGTCTTTTTTTGTTAGTATCTGAAACTCAACTAGACTCACTTCAGTTTCTCTTGCACTTCATATACTGCCTGGCATTAGTTGTTGACTGAATGGATAAGTGAATGAATGAATAAGTGAATGGTGACATTCAAGGTCCTCATTCTGCATTCTCTTTGTAATTGGTCAGTGTCTTCCCAGTTTCACCTCTTATTTCAAAAGTGTCACTGGTGCCCAGTCCCATACAGGCTTCTGTCAGCCTTGTGCAGATGCAGTCTGACAGCACCTTGCTCTGAGCCTGTGCTGCACGCTCCTTTCTGGCCCAAGGGCTACCCTGGTGTGGTGGTCAGATTCCCGTGGAACTGCAAGGTCCTCAGACGCGTATGATCTAGAAACCAGGCAGTTAAGGTCAATAGGGTCACCCTTGACCACGGAGGGACCATGAAAAATGCTTCCCCAGTTTTGATCTCCAGAGTGGCCAATTCTGAGATGTATTTTGCAAGTTTCCTCGGAGGCTGTGGCAAAATCAAGTAGTACCTATTCCTAATGGCTGCCAATTTAAAAAAAAGGAACATTGGATTGGCCTTCCCTCCTTGCGGGGGTCATCCTTATGTTCCTCATAGCCTGTTCTCTGGGCTCACATTCTCCAACAAGCTACCTGCAGGGGAGCCCAGACTCAGAATGTGGTACCGTGAACAGAACACAAGCTTAGGATCAGGCAGACTTGAATCTGAACCTAAGTTTGGTCTTTCATTACCTATTACCTTGAGCTGGTAATTTAACCTCTCAGCCTTACTTTTCTCTGTTTATGATGAAGATAATAATACTGTGCAGGATTGTGATCGTTAGAAATGAGAAATTCCCTCCCCTGATGTGTGTGTGTTTGTGTGTGTACATAGACATATAAATTTCTAGAATACTTGACTATAATAAAGCACATTGGATGTCTGCCCAGCTAGGAGCCATCTCACTGCTTCTTAAAGCTTACTCCTATTTCTCTTAAAACTTAACTACTCCTCCCCTCAGCTCCTTGGAAGTGTGCTTATATGTCCACATTTTTACTAGGAGACTTTGTGATCCTCCCCCTCAAGTTATAGCTAATTAAACTATGAGTAGATTCTTTCTCTGGGGAAGTTGAATTGGAGATCAAGAAAGAGGCAGTTAACCTCTCATATGGCTTTGCTTATAAAATGAAATCCAGGATCTGTGGTGTGGTCAGCCATACTTTGAGGCACAGCAAGTGTGGTTTATAGAAAGAAGCAAACATGAAGAATTACAATACTTGATGAAGAAGCAGAGACGAGAGACAGAGAGGACGTGAGTGAGAACTTCTGGGAGTTTTGATGGCTTCTAGTTCCAGGGTCTGTTTCCTTCTCGAGGCCCAGCTGCATTCTTCCACCCCATCCCTTTTGGGCGCTGGCTAATTTTAGTCACTTTTATTAGCAACCAAAATCCTAGCCGATGCGCTGAATACACTCATACCCTAATAAACAATGTGCAAGATTATTATTATTTTTTAAATAATCATCCTAAATTTAGGAGAAGACAAACCACATTTCATAATCTACTGGGATACATTAAATCTAGATTTCAGGAAGAAATTGTCAACCTGTAGATGGAAGAAAACTGGCATGAGCTCAATATCTTAGAGGAACGCATTGTCTTATTTCTACCTAAGATTTTCGAAGCGTTGGGAACTCAAATGTAGTCTTAATTCAAAACCTTTGCATCGTTACCGTAATGTAGTATGTATAAGGACTATATATAGAATGTAAAGCCAAACTAGAATGTACAAGGATTATGGCGCTTGAAATATTGATCTGTATGGATCTCACAAAATACTCAAGGTTGTTTATACACTTCGTGGGAAATGAGAACTACTCAAAAGAAAGAGGCTACTTTCTCAATAGGAGAAGTGTCAGAAAGCCACAAAGACCTCAGAAAAAGCTGCTTCCACAGCTGTCAATACGCAGAAGACACTGGTGAGTCTTTAAAAAGAAAACATGAAAACAGTTTGCTGAATTCTTAAGACACTAAAATTAATTTACTTACACAAAAAATTTAACACAAATTGTTTCTTATTCTAATGTTTTTTAACATCATAGCTTTTCATGATTTTAGGTAAATATTTCAAATGTGTATAATGGGGAAGAATAATAATGGTACAATTTGTTTTTGTAGGCTAATAAAATTTGCACGGAAGTCCATGTTTTTTTACGGTTACCTTTTTCCATGTTTTCACCTTTACTTTTTGACATAACAGTGTTCCAATGGAAATAAGTCTCCCAATTCTAGTAAAAAATTCCTTGGTTGCTGTACATTAGTCGAATTAATGTCATCTCTAAGAATCTACTTCTAAACTTAACTGTAGTGATCCTCAACACCAGATCCAGGGCTGAAAAATAATGCTTTGTCTACATTATTTTGCACTGTTATTTGTTTTATGTATGTGTGTATATGCAATAACTCTTTAAAAAATTGTTTTTAATGTTAATTCTTTTTTGAGAGACAGATCATGAGTGGGGGAGGGGCAGAGAGAGGAGGAGACACAGAATCCGAAGCAGGCTTCAGGCTCTGAGCTGTCAGCACAGAATCCGATGCGAGGCTCGAACACATGAACCATGAGATCATGACCTGAGCCAAAGTTGGGCGCTTAACTGACTGAACCACCCAGGCATCCCAATATCTGTGTATACCTCTTGAAGGCAAAGACCATGCTTTATGTCTCTTGTATATGCCCAATGCCTAGTGCTATGCTCCATCCGTGGCTGTGCTCCAATTAAGGTTGACCAAAGAATCCTAGATTTATAGATTCACCTTAGAGTTAAAAGGCTGTTAGAGGTCATCTAACCCAATGCTCTACCTACCACTCTACTTTATGAACAGGCAGCCTTTGCAAAAACACATCCAGGGAAAAGAATGTTTCTATGCCAAGTCAATTTCATTAACCATGACAACAAAGCTGGTTGTTTAATTATCAAACTAAGGCAAACTTTGTCTATTTTCAGTCTTTTGTCCATTGGTTCTACCTCTCCCCTTGGGAATGATATCGAATACAGTTATGGACAGAACAGGGAGCCTCAGAGAGAGGGACAGGAAGAAGGGTTATTCCTCCATATTCAGAGATGGACTTGAAATGCAAGTCTATCAGTTTGGTAGGTGTCAAGGTGGTTTTTGAGTTTGGAATATTGTTACATCAGTGCCCCAGAGGTTCCTGTGCTTGGCTCACTCCCTCCCCTTTCACATGTCTGGCATATCTTGTGTATGCCTGCGAAGGATCCATGTTAAAACTGCAATGACATATATACCTAAATTAGCATCAGACGACTTCCAAAAATCAAGCCGATGCAAAAGCTATTCAAAAAAGGATAATGCAGGGAACAAGAATTTGAGTTGCTGCCTCTTGTCCTTCCCTAGGAGCGAATATGGAACAGAAAGCTTTTCTTGTCAATTCTGACTTGTGGAAGTCTGGAAACTGAACCCTTGCTAGCTGGAAATTTTTAGAAACTTAAACCTTGCTGGCTGGAGATTTGCTGCTACCTTGATTGCCTGCCTCCATTCCTCAATGAAAATGTAAAAATGATCAAATAAAATACGATAGATACTGTGTTCTCTAGAATTTGATGCAATCCAAGTGTATGTCTGCCTGGCAAAACTGAACAGTGCTGAAATTTAAGAACCAGTGTCTATATCTTGCACCTCATTGTTAGCCCAAACCATGGAGCTGAAAACCATCTGCTCACGAAGACCTCAGGAGAAATATATAAAAAGATCATTGAAATGAACACATAATTCCCATAAAAAAAGAGATAAACACTTTTTTTAAGATGAAAAAATGTACAACCTTGCTGGCTTTAGAGAACTACAAATTAAAACAGCTGGCCTTTTAGAAATAATACTAGTTCT
Organism: Hyaena hyaena; assembly: GCF_003009895.1. Taxonomy (NCBI): domain Eukaryota; kingdom Metazoa; phylum Chordata; class Mammalia; order Carnivora; family Hyaenidae; genus Hyaena; species Hyaena hyaena. The sequence continues at coordinate 138,310 of NW_024080643.1, read as the reverse complement.
CTCTGAAGCACCAAGTCCATCTTTAGCAGTCATGGGCTATGAAATTCTCCTTCCTATAACCCAAGACATTCAGACAGATACAATTAAATCTTTCAAGTGTCCACAATTACTGCAAATGTTAATCCTCAAAATCTGTTTTAGCTCAGCTGCCGTAACAAATTGCCACAGACCGTGTAGCTTAAACCACAAACATTTATTTCTCACTTTTTTGGAGGCTGGAAGTCCAAGATCAGGATGCCAGGATGATACATTTCTGGCAAGAGCCCTCATCCTGATTTCTAGGTGGCCACCTTCTCGTGTGTCTTCACCAGGCAAAGAGCAGAAATGGGAAAGAAGCTCTCTCCTGTCCCTTCTTCTAAGGGTATTAACTCCTCCCTCATGACCTAATCACCTCCCAAAAGCCTTCCCTCCTAATAGATCGCACTGGGAGTTAAGGTTTCAAACTATGAATTTGATGGGGGGGCGAGGTGGGGAAGGGAGGCAGGAACACAAAGATTCAGTTCATAACAAAACCACAGGTGTTTGCACAATTTAGTGCAATGGTTCTCCAAGTGTTATTCTGGACCAGTTTCTTTGGCAGTACTTGGGAACTTGTTAGAAATGCAGATTATTGGGTCCTACCTACTTACTGAATCAGAAATGCTGGGGGTGGGGCCCAGCAATGGATTTTAATAAGTCTCTAGGAGATTCTGATGCACTTTAAAGACTAGCCCTGCAGATGGGATTATGCCCTTGAGGGCAGGGACCAAGGTTTGTAGAGAGTTGAAATCCTGGCAAGTGGCTCATAGTTGAATGACTAGCCTACACGTTTCCCCAGAACTCTGAATCTATGTTTTTTTTTAAATTAAAAATACCTTTTGAGTACTTCACCAGATATAAGAGAATGTTTGTAGCATCCACCTGTGGTGCAAAGCTACTAAATTATTATATTTCCATCACTCTTTAAATTAGGATTTTTCAACCCTGTTATTTTTTTTTCTCAGCCTTGGCATTTTGCACCAGATTGATTCTTTGTTGTGGGAGTCTGTCTTCTGCCTTGTATGATGTTTAGCAACATCCTCGGCCTCTATCTCCACCTAGATGCCAGTAGCACCCACCCAGTCAGGAGAATCACAAATGTTCCCACATGTTGCTAAATGTACTTAGAGGTGGGAAGCAAAATCATCCCCTGTTGAGAATCACCACTTCTATCACTCCCTACCAGCACAGATTAGGTACTTGCCTCGCCCCAAGGCTATTTGCTTTTGTTTTCAGACTGTCCAGGAAGGGCACTAGGGGAGAACTGCCTTCTGGCCATGACAATGACCACTGACCCAACAATGGGCTATTTTACAGGTTAAACCCCCAATCTCAGGCAGACTGCCAGACTTTTGATGCTGATTTCCAGCACTTCCTTGGGCAGCACATTCAAGTCATTTGTCAAAATTATGAAATGATGGGGGTCAGACCCAAACCAGCCGTGGACTCTGTCCACACCTCTCAACAACATGGCATACTAAAACGTAGTGGTATAGATATGCCTGTAGTAGGCTGCTTACTCTATATGAGATCTAAATTTAGAAAGCTACATGTTTAAATCCATTTTTTAAGACAGAGAATGGAACGCAGTTTCAAAGAGAAGGGCACCTGGAATGCCTCGGAGTTCTGTTGCTGCTCAAGTAAGGCATAAGGGAACTGACAAAAATTTACAAAAATGTATTTTAGCCCAAGTCTCTACATAACTACTAATAGGCAGCGGAGACTGTACATAAAAAAGACTAAAAATATCTCCACTTGGAAACAGCAGATTGTGAAAGGGAATGTGACTGACAGTTATTAAATAATTAAGAGTATGACTAAGATGAATATGCATTCATTCACCAAAATTTCATATTGAGAAAGTAAGAAAAGTAGTACAAAGTGATGGATGGCACCTATTATGCCTCAACCCTCAGGTGCACCAAGACTAGATCAGGCCCCTCGTACGCGCTCTCACAGCACTTACGGGAATTCATGATGATCTATAGTTACTTGTGTGATTATTCAATGGTCTCTCATTCCTTGTATCCTACACACTCCACGAGGGCAGGAATTATATTCTGCTCCTCACTGCAGCTTCAGGGCCTACCTCAATAAACATCTACTAAGTGAATAATTGAATAAAGAGGAGCCCCGAAGAGGCCACCCAAGAAAAAGCTGGCAGGAGGGGAGAAGTGCCAGAGAAGAGCAGGATCACACAAACCAAAGAGAAGGAAGGTCAAAGGAGGGGCGGACAGCAGTGTCTAATGTTACAAAGGCACCATGTAAGGTAAAGATTAAATAAACAAAACTGTCCATTGGTTCTGGAAACCATGGAATTTACTGGCAAGTTAGCGGGAACCATTTCATCAGCGTTTTGGGAACAGAGGCTAATGGCAGTGGGTTGGGGAAATCATACAGGCATAAGAAAGTGGGGAGAGACAATTGTAGACCACTCTTTCAAGAAACTTGATTTTGAAAGGCAGCACAGCTAGGTCAGTTGCTAGGAGGAAATGTGGAATCAAGGGACTCTTCTTTTCCAAGGAGTGTAAGAGTTGAAACTGGACAAAACTACTTGAGACAAAAGCCAACGTCAACAGAGAAGTACAACGCACTCCTGAAAAGTCAGGAAAGGGCTGGATTGGGCTTTAAGAAGTGGAAGCACATTTATTTCCCTGGGACTAAAAATAAGGAATGGTGAGTAGGTTCCGTTGGAGGTAAATTTCTAAGTATTATGGAGGAACTTGAGGGAATTCTGGTATAAGGCCTCACTCTGGTTTTTTTTCTTCTTTTTTCTTCTCTTCTCTTCTCTTTTCTTCTTTTCCCCTCCTTCCCTCTGTCCCTTCCTTCCCCGTGAAGCAGGTGGCACAGTCAATTGCCAGGAGATAGGGTAGTGGTAACAATACTGAAGGCCTGAAGGGTGAGGGATATTTGGAATAACTACCCAGGCCGGCAGAGGTAGGGTTCATAAATTAGAACCGGCTTCATGTCATATAATTATACATGTAAGAAGCAAGAGACAAGAGAGCAGGGTGCCTGAAGAAAAGAAAAATCAGTAAGATGAGGATAGCTAGAGCTATCTGGAGAAGCATCTGGAGAAGTGAGGAGGAGTCTGATAATCACTGAATTTAAAATTCATTGAATTAAAAAAAGAAGTATCTTAAGTAGGAAAGTGACAGATTTAAGGTAACTGAGGAATATTTGCCAAAGAAAATAGGAAGAAAACCAAGTTATTCTGGAATCGGGGAACCCAACAGAAGAGAGTATGTTGACATGACTTGACCCCACAAAGGTGGGGATGTCAACAACTTTTTCGTCTGTGGAACTCAGAATGAGGAACAAACTCTATCTGACGGTATTAAAGTAATGGAGGTAGTTGGGATTAGCCTTCGTGTGCTGAATGAGAAAAGGACTGGGAAAGTTCCTGAGGAACAGAAGAGAAGCTTGCAAAGGAGACTGAGCGACTGTCAGCAGAAAGGGAGGAAAGGGGACTCAGGGAAGCCAAGGGAAGATAAGGTTTCTAAAAGGAAGGATGAATGAGTAACGGTGAGACTGCTGTCAAACATCAACCTATTGGTGAGGAGGAACTCTCTGCAGACTCTGCTGAGGCAAAGTCAGTGGAGTAGAAGGAAAGAAGACAGATGATGTTGGGTTGAGGAGTGAGAGTGAGGAAGTGTGTGAGTGGAAACAGAGCAGAGACTACTCTTCAAGGGCATTTAAGAAGGGCAGTTATGATGGGGCACCTGGCTCAGTGGGTTGAGCATCTGACTCTTGATTTCAGCTCAGGTCATGATCCCAGGGCGGTGGGATCGAGCCTTGTGCTGCTGGGCTCCTCACTGAGTGTGAAGCACACTTGGGATTCTCTCTCTGTCCTTCTCCTTTTTATTTTTTCTTAAAAAAATATTATATAGGGGCGCCTGGGTGGCTTAGTCAGTTAAGCGTCCGACTTTCGCTTAGGTCATGATCTCGCTGTAGTGGGTTCGAGCCCCGCGTCGGGCTCTGTGCTGACTGCCAGCTCAGAGCCTGGAGCCTGTTTCAGTCTGTGACTCCCTCTCTCTCTGACCCTCCCCTGCTCACGCTGTCTCTCTCTCTCCTAGAAATAAATAAAAAATATTTAAAAAAAAAAATTAAAATAGTAACTGGAGGGGCGCCTGGGTGGCTTAGTCGGTTAAGCGTCCGACTTTCGCTTAGGTCATGATCTCGCGGTTCGTGGGTTCGAGCCCCGCGTCGGGCTCTGTGCTGACTGCCAGCTCGGAGCCTGGAGCTTGTTTCAGTCTGTGACTCCCTCTCTCTCTCTGACCCTCCCCTGCTCACGCTCTCTCTCTCTCCTAGAAATAAATAAAACATTTAAAAAAAAAAATAGTAACTGGAAAACCTGTCTTGCTTTTCAATAAAGAGTTTATTTTAATAACTTCAGGGGCATTGTGCCCAAGACATTTTAGCTGTGGGAATAAATTCAATTCACATTTTTTAAAGGATCGATTTTATTGAGGTGATAGACTCTCAAAGGAAATGTAGACAAATGATCAGGCCAGCACATGCTTAACATACCAACCACTGTCCTGTGCTAGCAAAGATCTGATTTTCTTCAGGTCTAAAGATGGCTGGAAGTAAATTTTTGTAGGTTAGGATAATTAAGAGTAATCATTTCTGTTGTACAGAAAGGTTCTGCTGAGATTTTTCTATTGTGGTCAGTAGGGGCAATATTCCAGAAGTCATATTTAAAGAATACTCTTAGTACACTCAGCAGGTTTTCAAATATGTACTTTTATCCCTCTAATATTCATGACTGCAATTTATCAAACTGACCTGATGGTGTAACACACAACTGTACTCTACGATGCCTCATGGCAACAGAAACTGGAGGCAGAGGTAGGAATTGAAGGTCTCTGTCAGTAATCCTAAAACTCAGCATGAATTACCCAGCTTCAGAAGTTGTAATAATTCTACTGCAAAATGAGTTAGTAAGCTCTAACACGGTGGTTAACTAAGGTATAAATTACCATGGTCTCCTAATGCTGCAAATTAAAACAAATAATGCTGGCTAGAATTCATGAAGTGCATAGTTCTTGCTAGACGTGGTGGTATCTCCTTCACACACAGATTCCTTCTCATGTTATTAAACCCTATTTTAGAGACAAGAAAATTTTGGCTCAGGAAGATTATGTAAGTTACACAAAAATCACAAAATAGGGGCTCCTGGGTGGCTTAGCTGGTTAAGCATCCTTCTCTTAATTTTGGCTCAGATCATGATTTCCTGGTTCGTGGGATTGAGTCTCGAGTAGTACTGACATTGTGGATCCTGCTTGGGGTTCTCTCACCCTCTCTCCGCCCCTCCCACACTCGCATGGGTGCATGCACACTTGCTCTCTCTGAAAATAAATATTTTTTTAAAAAACACAAAATAAGTGACAGGGCTAGGGACTTGAATCCAACTATGGTTGGGGTCATGTTAAACTTCTATTTTTGAATTAATATTAGGTCAATAATTCATCTTTGGCCTTGTGAGCCACACAGGCAAGCCATCATTTATAGACAGTCCCCTGCTCCCTCACCACCCACTTTCACTGTCAGGACTCTTGGTGCTCTGGCCATGGGAAATACTACATTTTTAGAGATTTTAAATCTGAGGGTTTGAAAAAGGAAGATACCCAAAAGCAGACCTAGCCTAGGTGAGTAGGTTCCCAGGTAGAGCTGACATGTTTATGGGGAACCTCCCAGGGCCCAAAATATATGCCCCTAAACTTCCCGAGTATTTCCTTTCACTCCATAATACTGCCTGAAATCCTGCCAAATTAGAAATTTTATTTGGATCTCGTCTCAATTTTTTTCTAAATATTTGTGAAGATTACTTTTTACTTTTTTAAAGTTTATTTATTTTGAGAGAGAGAGTGTCTGTGGAAGGGACAGAGAGAGAATCTCAAGGGGGCTCTGCACTGTCAGCACAGACAGTGCTGGGGCTTGAAATCCCAAACTGTGAGATGATGACCTGAGCTGAAATCAAGAGTCGGTCACTTAACCAATGAGCCACCCAAGTGCCCCTCAATTTTTAATGCACATACAAATCATCTGGAAATCTTGTTAAAATTTGAATCTGATTCAGTAGGTCTGGGATGGGTCTGAGAGGCTGCCTTTCTACCGCACCCCCAGTGATGCCTGATGACAGCTTCTGGACCTCAAACCACCCTTAGAGAAGCAAAGATACAGAGGATGTCTGATTTATATTCTCTAGCCACCTAGCATGCCTTCCCATTTAGGAGAAATCTTTTCTTTATCCATCATACTGGAGGGACAAATTGAAAATGAGCAAATCAGGACAAGTACCTCACTAATCCATACCCTGACAACTAGGTATGGACACATGGCCTAGATCCGGCCAACCAGAAACCTCCTTCCAGGGCCATGCTCCTTGCGCTACACTGCAAAGATGCACAGGCAATTTAGAAATCATTCCCAGCACGAGTGGCATTCAGAGTTCAATGTAAATGATGCCAGAGGCAGGATCCTGTTCAGACCAGTTCTTGGCCCACCTGCCTAGCATTATTTGTCCATTTTCTGAACACTGTTGGAGTGTCTGTCAGGTTTACGAGTGCCTGTCCACTTTCCCTCAATCCACAGGGGGAAAGCTTGGCAGCTATTTAATACAACGCATCCCTATTTCCTTAAGTCAAATTACAGACTGAGGACCAAACTCAAGTTCTTAATATTGTGAAGTTCAAAAATGAGCATTTTGATGGACACTGCACTACAGCAGGTGTTGACAGAATGCCAGACTTCTTCTGTTAAAGGTCAGAGAGTTAGATATTTCAGACTTTCTGGGCTGCATATGGTTTCTGTTGTAACTACTCAGCTTTGCCACCGTAGGGCAAAAGTAGCCATAGGCAATGCATCAATGAATGAGCTACGTTCCAATATAATTTTATTTGTGGACCCTGGAATTTCTGAATTTCATATACTTTTCATGTGTCATGAAATCTTTTTCTTTTTTAATTTTTGTCCAACTGTTTAAAAAGCCTGCAGGCCATACAAAATTAGGCAGTGAGCCGAGTTTGGCCCACAGGCTAGACTTTGCTGACCCTGGATTCTGAAGCAGTAATACCTTGATATGATTTACATCAACACATTTTCCCTTTGAAACCAGGCATTTATCTCTTCTTACCAAGTCAACAGGAAGTTATTCTGAAAAATGAAGTGTTTGTACTTATTGAATCCAGCATTTAGATCATGTCATTTATCTTCTCAATATTTTGATCTTTATGGAAATCAGTCATAGCAACTTAAAAGGTAGGCAGTGATGGAATGTACTAAATAACTGGCTGATTAAACTAATAGGCACTAAATAGGCACTGAGGTAGGAACCACAGATACAGAAAGGAACAAGGTAGTAATTAACTTTGAGGATATCTTGGTCGAGAGATCTGATGAACCAATGAGTTTTGATTTGAAAAATGTATGTAATGCCATTTTTATTGGCAGCTTGCTATGCATATTGGTAGATAACTTTATCAGAACGGAGTTACAACTCTACAGCCTGGGTTTTCTTGAACTACTACTCCAAATCATTTTAGACAGAGGTATCAAAATTCCAACTATTCAAATTCTAAGTCTCAGGAAAAGGGTCCTGGTATTAGCACTGTCCTTTTCCAAGTCACAAGTCACACTATTGTGAAAAAATGCGGTAATTTCCTATCTTTCCTTATTCAGCACCGTAGCCAATTCCCGTGCTCCATTCAGAGCAAAAAACCCAAAACATCAAGAATACTCATCTCCTCCATTTTCTTGTTGACCAAATTTCCAATTTTACAGGTGAGGTGAGGCGAGGTAAATTCCTGAAGAAAAGGGGCTAAGGGTGTACTGATAGCTGTTGGTACATTCTTCAGCCAGTGCTTCTTAGAACATTCCATCGTAGTTTTCCTTTACCAGTTCATCCTCTCTTTCACCTCACATTCTGGTTCTTTCTCTTACACAGTGGTTTCTTACATAGTGGTTGAGTGATGGTCTTGTGACTGGAAAAATGGTCTTTGCAGATATAATCAGACTGAGGAACTTCAGTGAGATCACCCTGGATTGAGAGTGGGCCCTAAATCCAATGGCAGGTGTCCTTATAAGAGAAAGACAGAGAGAGAACGGAGATAGACACAGAAGGGAAGGCCATGTAGAAAGAGAGGCAGGGACTGGAGTGATGCAGCCATGAGCCAAGAAACGCAGGCAACAAGCATAAGCTAGGATACATGCATGGGACAGTTGCTCCCTCAGAGCCTCCAGAAGGAACCAATCCTGCTGACACCTTGACTTTGAACTTCTGGACTCTAGAGCTGTTAAGAATAAATTTATGTGGCTTTAAGCCACCAAGTTCATGGGTGATTTGTTATGGTAGCATTAGGAGACTAATTCACAGTATAAAAAAGGTAAAATGCTTCATCCTAGGACCTTGCCATGTTTTTAGTAGCATAAAGAGGTTAATCAAGGGCTACAGTTTTGAATTCACCAAAACAGGCATGTGCCTATGTCTACAGGGTTGGTGGGACAAGCACTTTTAAAACAAAGCCTTGTCCACCAACCGTTTGGTACTCCCAATTTCATACTTGGAGATCATGTCATTACACCCTATTAAAAGGGTGAACTTTTTGGAGAGAGGCAATGCATTACAAGCTAAATGTATCAATCTTACTGTAAACAAGTCTAGTTTTTTTCATTTTTAGTTATTTAGCATGCATTTCTCAGAATACACTAAGCACTTTAAATACACTAACTTGTTAAAAAATTTTAATGTTTATTTTTAAGAGAGAGAGTGTAAGTGGGGGAGGAGCAGAGAAAGAGGGACACAGAATCTGAAGGAGGCTCCAGGCTCTGAGCGACAGCTCAAACAAGAGTGGGGCTTGAACCCAAGAACTGTGAGATCATGACTTGAGCCAAAGCCTGATGCTTAACCTCTTGCTTAACTTTGTTTAATCTCTACAGGATTCTGTGAGGAAGGCATGATATCCATTTGACAGATGAGAAAAACTGAGAAAGTAATGTCATTAAATGCCTCACTTGTTTGAGAGAACGTACTTACTAAGTGGCAGCACCAGGCTATAAGCTACTCTGAGTCTAATTCCCAAAGCCTCTGCTCTTAATGAAGAGGATGCCTTTCCTATATTGCCTTCACAGAGTGTGGTTTGATGGATGAAGAACATAAGCACAGGTCACAAGATGGGGGGAGGATGTGGAAGGGGAAGAAAACAAAAAAAAAAAAAAAAGGAGGAGGTCTTTAAGACACCAAAACCAAACGAATGCAACTTAAATCAGTTCAATTTTTAAAAAAAATTTTAATCTTTATTTATTTTTGAGAGAGAAAGAGTGCATGTGTGTGAGCAGGGGACAGGCAGAGAGACAGGGGAACAGAAGATCCAAAGTAGGCTCTGCACTGACAGCAGAGAGACTGATGCAGGGATTGAAGGCACCAACAGTGAGATCATGACCTGAGCCAAAGTGGGATGGTTAACCAACTGAGTCACCAAGACGTCCCAGTTCTTTTTTCTTTTTTAATGTTTATTTATTTTGAGAGAGGGGCAGAGAGAGAGAAAGGGCAGGGGGAGGGGCAGAGAGGGAGAGAGAGAAATCCCAAGCAGGCTCCATGCTGTCAACACAGAGCCAGACAGAAGACTCGAATCCACAAAACATGAGATCATGACCTGAGCTGAAATCAAGAGTCAGATGCTTAACAGACTGAACCACCCAGGTGCTCTGCACTTGAACCAGTTCTTGTGCTAATGGGGTCAAAGGACATGTATTTCATCTCTGTATATTTGTTCATCCTTGCTTATGCCTGGAGAAAACCTAGATGGGTCTAGAGACAGAGTCTACCCATCCGCAGTTCCCTAACCTGCCAAATTTATAAATGCGTGGGCATAATTAGAAGGAAGCTGGGATAAAGCAGAACACAATTACAAATTCAGTGCATTTTCTCATCCTGATGATGGGTGTTTGTGTGTCCCCCACCACAACAACCCAATTCGTATGCTGAAGCCCTCATCTCCACTGTGATGATATTTGGAGGTGGGGCCTTTGTGATGCATGTGATGCAATTAGGTCTTAAGGGGATAGCCCTCATGAACAGGATCAGTGCCTTTATAAGAAAAGACCCGAGGGGTGCCTGGGTGGCTCAGTCGGTTAAGCAAATGACTTTGGCCCAGGTCATGATCTCATGGTTTGTGAGTTTGAGCCCCACATTGGGCTCTCTGCCGTCAGCACGGAGCACGCTTCGGATCCTGTTTCCCCCTCTCTCTCTGCCCCTCCCTCACTGGTGCTCTCTCTCTCAAAAATAAACAAACATTAAAAATTTTAAAAAAAAAAAAAAAAAAGACACAAGACAGATGACACAGATACAGAGCAAGAAGACAACAGTGTGTAAGCCAGGAGAGGGCCTTCACCAGAACGTGACCACACTGGCACTCATCTCAGACTCCAGCCTCTGGAACCATGAGAAATAAATTTGCGTTGTTGAAGCCACCCGGTCTGTGATCATTTGTTAAAGCAGCCTGGTGACCTTGACTAAGACAATGGGTCAACAGCATTTTCTTTGTATGCAAAGGACAACAGCACCCTGGTCCAGATGACTCACAAGCAGAGAGAGTGGGAGTGACAAAGAAGTTGGAGGCATTGCAGAGAAGCCACCCTCCTGTTTAAACAAGTACACTGAAAGAGAAAACAACAAATGATTCAAATTCTCATTCTTTAAAAAAAATCACTTGTGAATTTCTAGATGTGAGTGAAAACGTTTACATGTTGTAAAACTGCTTTACTGCATTACTGGGTTCTCATTTTCCTCCTAGGCTAAGGTAACTTTTTCACTGTGAACTTCTGCATTTTATGATCACTTAGCTTTCAGAAAGTAATTTCAGTAACTGCTTAACTTAATCAGCTGGCATGAACACACTGACGCATGGAACTCTACACAGCCTTCATGTAATTGGGCTCCCATACATATCGATCTTTCCACAGTATACTTCTGATTTTGTGTGCAGTTTTTTTGTTTGTTTGTTTGTTTGTTTGAGCCCTGTATTAAATGCTCTGCTTCCTACACTTATAAGGACCATGAGAACATGGGCAATTTTCGTTACTTCTTCATATCAAAAGAAGTTCATCTCCTGATTATTAAACGCTTTTCTTAAATGTCCATCTTTTTGTGCTACTGTGCTGGGTACTCTACCGAGATTCATCAAATAGGGAAGACTCATGCTCCGTTGAGATGACTGTATATTCCATATTTTCCAAGGGAGTTCTGATGTTGCCTAATTCCCTCTTCTTTTTTTTTTTAATATTTTTATTTATTCCTAGGAGAGAGAGAGACAGCGTGAGCAGGGGAGGGTCAGAGAGAGAGGGAGACACAGACTCTGAAATAGGCTCCAGGCTCTGAGCTGGCAGTCAGCACAGAGCCCAACGCGGGGCTCGAACCCACGAACCGCGAGATCATGACCTAAGCGAAAGTCAGATGTTTAACCGACTAAGCCACCCAGGTGCCCCGCCTAATTCCCTCTTCTTAAATAAAGGCAATTTTCACTGTCATATCCTTAAAAGATTTATGAATACATAATGAAAATTTAGTCTATTGTAGACCCTTCGCAAATGGTTTTGTTCAAAAGTCAGCCTCATGAATAAATGTGTGTATTCATTACAAATTATATTCTCACAAGTTCAAACTTGAAAGAGTAGGAATAGTTGGAAGGTGGTAGAAAAACCATACTGTGACTAGAAATGTAGTCATTTCTTTTACATATACTAGCATTTTATTCTGTATTGTTTTATTTTTTTTAAGTTTTTATTTAGTTTGAGAAAGGGGGGGCGGTGAGGGGCAGAGACAGAGGGAGAGAGACAGAATCACAAGCAGACTCCATACTGTCAGTGCCGAGCCTGATGCAGGGCTCAAACTCACAAACCTCAAAATCCTGACCTGAGCCAAACTCAAGAGTTGGATGCTTAACCTACTGAACCACCCAGGTGCACCTGTATTTTTTTTGGATTGGCAGGAAAAAAAATGATGTAGGAATTCTGACAACTTATAGAAGTAATAGAAGTGTAGGAAAGCACTCTTCCAGGATTAGAAAAAAAAAAAAAAAAAGACTACATTCTGTTTTGGACAACTAAGCTCAAGAAGAATAAAACTCCACTTTTAATAGAGAGCATAGTATTTTGTGGCTTTGACGCCACAAACAGGGTAATGAAAAGCATTCAAATCTATTCAAGTCTAGAAAAAACTAGGATTGTCTAAACAGAATGAAAAGACTTCAAGATTAGTAAGAAAAATTAATACATTTAAGTATTATATTTCATGTGCATTACATTATCATAAACATCATACTGACAGTAGCTACTGTTTACATTCAAGCATTTCTTGAATTTGAGTTATATATAGATTTTTTAAATAATTTAATGAAAAATTGCTTAAACTTGATCAGTAAGTTTACTGTATCATCAGTCTGGCTGTAGGCTACCATGAGGCTACACCTGAAACTGTATCTGTATTGATATAAGCTGAATATAGCAGGTGTCACTTGGGAGGAAATAAAATAGCTTCAGGCAAAGTTTTGCAAGCTTCTGTTGTGAAAGTGAGCATGACTTCAAAGAACTGACATTGAGTTAAAATTTAAGGATGAATGTGATGTCACTAAGTGTGGAACGACACCAGGACTGTTGGTGAGTGTTAGGGGTACGTAGTGCTAATAAATACTCCAGTTAGGAAATACCTTTCTTTTCTGATACATGTCAGCAACAGAAGGCAAGGATGCATCAGAGTTAAAGTATCCATCTTAGCCTTTAGACACTGTTCAGTTACATCTTGTAAAGGCATAAGAATTACCTAATGTCGAGGCCATTCTAAACGCAAATTCTCCATCTTACTGATAGAAATTAGGCTGTGTATTTATTGTAACAATTTTAATTAAGTAAAACATATTAGCCTTACACTGGCAAAAGCAAAATTAGAATTCACGACTTTACAATCATGGCAAAATTATTTGAACGCACCTCCATTAACTAACTGAAATTTCCTTTAACTCTCATATCTGCCTTTTGCTTCTCAACATATTTTCTCAGCATTTCACCAGAGCAAGGTATCAGCTGGGTAAAACTTCATACTGATGAACTCTGCTAATCCTTTGTAAATGTGCATATGGCACATTTGGTAAATTTTAAATGTTCATTCAAGGCAAAAGTGAATGAAATTCTCATATTATTTCTGCTTTCCCTAATTCCAAAAGCGACTCTAGAGAATAACTTTTTCCAGGTATTATTTAAAATTTTGGATTAAAAGTTGCTTATGCTTCACAGACTTTAACGAAACTTAAATGGTTTCATTAGAAAAGCACGGAGGCCCCCCACACTGTTGGTTTAATCTCACAATTACCTAGGTATCTATCAACAGAACTCTTAGTTTCTCAACTCTTGATGCCAAGAGCTGACAGTTTCACTTTCAGCTTTGAGAACATCTACTGTTTCAGTGGTGTAAGAATGTCATCAGAGCTTCTACAAAATAATCAGTTGTAACTGTAACTTGTATTAGATTTAGTACCAGAGAAATGTGGAAGGCAGCATTCATTAATGATGGGAATTGAACTAACAATTCTTCTGGGGGGGGAGGTGTCTGAATTTCAAAAGGAGGCATCTTTGCAAGTCAGACCCAACTTCTCATTACTCTGTGATGCAGGCTCCTCCAAATGGCAGGAGAAATGTACTACTCTCTACAAATTCTATAGCAGTGCTAAAATTTTATGGTTTCGTAGAGATAAGCACACATTAAAAGAAATATATTCTCAGAAGAATGGTATTATTTAAAATAAAGACACTGTTGTGACTGCACACCAGGATACCTTTTCTAGAATGGTAAGCTCTTTACAATTTTCTGTACATTTTTTAGATAAAACTGTATTTTTTTCAATGTGGAAGAAAAGAGTGAATTGTTTGAAAATCACATTTTTTGTGTATAATTTAACAAGATTTAAAATATGTAACTATTTGTGATATAGCCAAATATTTTTGATAAGCTGATTATGCACAAAGTAGATCTATTATAAAAAACTGTCAATTATTCAAAACTTCATGGAACCATAGTGATTAATACTAGAGCAGGGAAAAAGAGAGTCCAATGATTCTAGCACTTCCCAAAAGGAAGAATTCAGGCCAGGGGTGAATAGGTAATCATGTTCAAAACTATCAGACATCAATTTAGGACTGTTGAGTAGAAGGGGAAAACAATGAAATATACCAACGGACGCAAGTGCTTTTGAGATGAGCAAGATCAAAAGTCACTTCCCCTGTGAACTCCTACCTCCAGCTGGAATTAACTTCTCTTCTGGACTCACACAGCACTTTTTACTTTGAGAATGACGTAACTGTATTTTGTTTGTAGATCTTTACGTCATTGCATTGTTATTTTATACTTGTCTGCAGAGTTGTCTGCAGAGTTCTCTTATCGCACCAGGCATCTTCATCGTATGTGTTTACAAGTGTTTTTTCCCCTCTTCCATCTACTCTTCCCAATCCCACTGCTTGAAGCTTATTCACTTCTGTATTCCTAGTGCCCACACAGTCAGCGTCTACACATAGATGATGTCCAATGGATGGTTCCTAAATAAATCCTCTTATGATAATAGCACTATGTTAATATAATCCCCAGTCAAAATTTCTTAATGTTTTAAAATAAACAGAACACAGTCATTTAATAAACATTTACTGGAAACCTACTAATTTCCATGGACTGCTCTAGGATGAGAATATTGAGAGAATTTTGGTGAGCTCCCCATTCTACTGAAAGTCTCAACCGCTGCAGCATTATGGTTCAAACTTTTCATGAAACACCTTCAGATTTCATATTTGGAATAACACATATTACCAGTTATGCCATGATACTGCTATCCTCCAAAGCTATGCTTTACCTATTTCATAATTTTGTTGAGGGCTTGCCCTGATGCAGAAACTTGTAAGACACGTGAAAATTCTTTTTATGATGCTAACTGCATGCTATCTAGTCCTTCTATATAATGCCCATACATACAGAGCCTGGTTTACTTTCCACAGAACGTATTCATGCATCACATAAAAATTCTGTTAATGGCCTAGTACCAAAGTTGTGTGTTAGTGAATCAGTTAGAATTCTGTATAATTCCATCTCAATCAATACATTAAAATCTACCAAAATTATGAGTACAGAGCAAGAGTATCTTTTTTTAAAATAGTTTTTAATGTTTATTTATTTTTGAGAAAGAGATAGAGCACGAGTAGGGAAGGGGCAGAGAGAGAGAAGGAGACACAGAATCCAAAGGAGGCTCTAGGCTCCGAGCTGTTAACACAGAGCCCAGTGCAGGGCTCAAACCCACCAACTGCAAGATCATGACCTGAGCCAACATTGGAAACTTATCCAACTAAGCCACCCAGGCGTCCCGAGCAAGAGTATCTTTATAGTATATTTATTATTCTAAATATTTGCCTAGAGAGTTATAAAGTTGAAAAAATAGTATTACTAAGTCAAATTCATGTTTGCTCACTTGGTAAGAGACAGAAAAGCAATTCATTTAACAAGCCAAGTTGGTGGATAAACCTGCTTTAGTTTTTGTTTTTTAAAATTTGGAAGTGATAAATATAAGCCAAAGTGAGCTCAGGTATTTCCAATCCTAAGTACTAAAGAAAACACACTAGCACTCTTGAGGACACTGACATCATTAAAATATTGGTGAGTCTAAAAGGTCACATGACATGGTTTCTACCTGCAACAGGCTTGTTGTCTTACAGAGGGACGCTGCTCAATTCACTAATACAACCTGAAGTGCTTAACACAGTGCTTTATTTACAGTAGATACTCAAAAATCCTTCATTACCTGACTTACAAGATAAACTATTACTGACAGAAAATTTTCAGTTATGGTGGGAGTATATGGCTGAAGGCAGCTCTGAAATCCTGGAGAAGACAGAGACACTCTTCTCCATAAACAAGTCTGTCAGTTTCAAGACCACAAGAAGATACTGACTTAAAATTAATTTTCTAACAACACAGTATCACCATATATCTAATATGGGGTTAGCAACAGGAAAAACATAAAAAGGAGTCACATTTAAAAAGTGCCCTCCCCCAAAAAACACAAAACATAATATCAAAAAAATGTGTGTGCCCAGAACTTAACAGGTGGTCAATGTGCCATTTCCACTGTGAATGTGGTAGGGACATCCGGTCTCTAAGCCCTCTTCCAGAAGTCCATTTTCTTATCAATGTCCAAGGCCATCACTATTAATCTCTCCTCTTATGTAACATTTTTATATATTTTATATACTACTTCTTCCTCTCCCAAAATACATATAATAGTAACACTGTGATGTGTCTTTCTCTCCACTTTATTTGGTGGATTTTTTTTTTTTTACACAACTCAGACCTAATTTTCAAAACCCACAGTGATGGATTCCATTTGATATACTGCTAAAAGCACTGGATTGATGTCAAAAGGCCTGGGAGACCTAAATTCTGGTTCTGCCAGTGTCACAAAAGAGACAAACCATTAGGCTCTGTGATGCTTCAGCTTCCTTGGTTGCAGAGCTGGAGAATTGTAAAACCCTCTCTCTGGTCCCATTAGGCAACGAAATGCTGTGATTCTATGACTGTTTCCTTTTCTCACCTAAGAATACAAATCTGACACACAGGAGGCCACAGAATTTGAGTGTTAGGTTCTCTATTGTTTGAAATGCTCTCTTGCTCTGGATGCAACCATAAAGGTCTCTCATTTCTTAAGTCTCTCTCTGCTGTTTTGTGTACCTGGCACGTATGTTTCTATGGTGGCAATGCCTCCCTCGCACCCTCCATATTTTCTCTACATGACGTGACCCGGCCTGTGGCTTCCACTGCGGCCCCCACGCTGGTGCCTCTCCTCCTGTGAGCACTGCCAGCTAGCCCCTGGATACTTCCAGGAGCTCCTGATTTACTATCACCCCAACCAGCTATCCTTTCCCCGCTAACAAAGTTGCCCCGTTTTTTGCATCCGCTGTGAGAAATCGGAGTCATGCTCAGCTCCTCCTTCTTCCCTTTCCACATCAAATCATCACCGATCTGTGCTCAGTTTATCTTCTAACTGGTTTCTGGAATGTGGCTGTTCTGGACTGAATGTTTGTATCCCCTGGGCCCCCTTCATATTGAAGCCCTAACTCCCCACGTGACTGTATTTGGAGAGGCAAAGCCTCTACGGAAGAAATCAAGGTTAAAAGTAGTCATAATGGTGGGGCCCTGATGCGACAGGATTAGCGTCCTTAGAAGAGATGCCAGAGAGCCTGCTCTCTCCCCACAAGCGCACACTCAAGAAAGGCTTCCATCTACGAGCCAGCAACAGGGCCCTTACAGAAGCCACTCCTGATGGCATCTTCATCTTTGACTTCTAGCCTCCGGAGTTATACGGAAACGAATCTGTCGTGAGGTTACTCAGTTCATGGCAATCTGTTATGGCTGCCCAGGCAGACACCCCTCTGTCAGCTACTGCCCCCCAGGGTAGCTCATCATCCTGTCTCCCCGGTAGTCTGGCCACTCTCCTCTCACCTACCTAACCACAGAACGGCACTGTGGGTTAGTCGGGCCACTGGGGACTGAGTCCATGCTCTGCCATGGACTCTGCCCGCATGGGCCAGCTACTAAATCTGGGTGTCAGTGGTGTCCCTGCAAAACCAAGAGCAGGGTTGTTTCAGAAGGTGACACACTTAAGATGCTCACAGTGCTGCTTGGCGCATTATAAGCATCTGGTGAAAGTTGGCTGTTATTATGGTCTCCATACTCTGATCAAGCCACCTTAGCCACAGAGCTGCCCACACCATTCCCAGGTTTTACTACTCTTCCCTGGGCTCCCTGCCACCAACAGCATGACGTCCAGGCTCTGTAAGACTTCTAGGCTCCATAAGAACCTGCATGTTCTGCAGCAGGAACTCATGGGAAGCCTCTGCTCCTCCTCCGGCATCACGTGTATCACTCCCCACCCACACTATGCTCCAGCAACACCGATGCTCAGGACCGCTTCTCTCGGCCCTCTGCCTGGAGCACCTCGAGACTTCTGCTTCACTCCTTTAATTCCTACTCATCCTTCTAGACTCCACGTGGATGTTTCCTTCTGAGGAAGCCTTTGTGAACCACTCAGTTTCAGTAATGAACCTCTCACCTTGGCTCTTTTCACTTTTTATTAAATTTTTTAATATTTATTTAGTTTTGAGAGAGAGAGAGTCAGAGTAGGAGCAGGGGAGGGGCAGAGAGAGAGAGGGGCAGAATCTGAAACAGGCTCCAGGCTCTGAGCTGTCACCACAGAGCCGGACACGGGGCTTGAACCCACGAACCGCGAGATCATGACCTGAGCTGAAGTGGGACACTTAACCAACTGAGCCACCCAGGTACCCCTGCTCTTTTCATTTTTATGTAAGCGTTTATCATAGCACTTAACCATTATAAAACTGAAGTGATCTATTTGTGTGTCTTCATCTCCCACTAGACAGAAAACTCAAGATCAGAGACCAATTTTATTCTTTTTTTTTTTGTATCAATCTTTAACAACCTGACATGCAGTCAGCACTCAGTAAATATTTGACAAGTTCAATGGAATTGAGCTCTGGGATCCAACAATCTTTTCCATACCCACCACTGCTTTCTCAGTTCAAGTCTTTATTTCTCATGTGAGGCCATGCAGAGGATATCCTCTTCTGCCTCTGACCTCTCTCTTCTCCGTACAATCCTTTAAGCAGCTGTCAGAACGGTCTTCCTAAGCACAAACATCTTCTCTTACATAGAGTAGATCCCAAACCTTGCTGCGCTTCTCCCCGCAGGGGATGCATCTAACCTCTTTAATAAGGCACACAGGTCCTTCAACCCACCCCTCCACCTGACTTCTCTGCATGCTCCTCAGCTCTTTGCTGCACTCAACTTCTTGCTGTTGCTGGAACGAGCAGGCCTCTCAACCCCCCTCACCTGTGCATACACAGGGGTCCCTTTGCATGAATGCTCTTCTCTTACACAAGGAAAACCCTCATTCATTCCATACGCCTGATTTTCACTGAAACACCTCCCCCATCAAGCCATTCTTGGATTTTGGCTGGGAGAGTTAGTTTTTGCTCCTCTGTTCCCACAGCATATCGTTCATATTGATATTATAATACAGGTGACTTGTGAGCATCAGAGGTTTGAACTGTGTGGCTCCACTTATACACAGATTTTTTTTGATAAATGTACTTCTTATGATTTCTTTAATATTTTTTCTCTAGCTTACTTTATTGTATGAATACAGTATATAATACATATACAAAATATGTGTTAACCACCTGTTTACGTTCTTGGTAAGGCTTCTAGTCAACAGTAGGCTATCAGTAGTTAAGTTGGGGGGGTCAGAAGTTATATGAGGATTTTTTTTCTTAAACTTTTTAAGTGTTTATTTTATTTTTGAGAGACAGAGAGACAGAGTGTGAGTGGGGGAGGGTCAGAGAGAGGGAGACAGAATCCAAAGTAGACTCCAGGCTCTGAGCTGTCAGCACAGAGACCAACATAAGGCCCAAACCCACGAACTGTGAGATCATGACCTGAGCCGAAGTTGGGCACTTAACCGACTGAGCCACCCAGGCACCCCAGGATTTTCAGTTGCACAGGGAGTCAGTGCCGCTAACCCCCATCTTGTTCAAGGTCAACTGTACTTACTAAAAGTTATTGTTTTTGCCTGTCTTATCCATTTAAGTTCAAGGGCAAAGACTAAATTATCCTGTCTATATATCCTGGGAAACAGAACTGCATCTGACATATAGTAAGCAACATTTAATACTTGTAAGCATATTTTTAGGTAAATTATGAACAGAACAGCTAAAAAAAAAAATGAGAAGAACCTTAGGCTTATTGTCATACTAAGAATACATCCTGAGTAGACACACACTAGGTCACTACTTTTCAAACTGTAGGTTACAGTCCATCATAAAAAAGAATTTGAATAACAGGAAACCTCAGAGGCATCACATACAGCAAAGGCAGGCATTAGTTCGCACAATTTTTCAGTTACATGTGTGCATGTTTATGTGTACTGGGGTGAAATGTAAAATTCTTTTCCAATGGAGTATAATTTTTTTTAAAAGTTAGGAAAACACTGTGCATTGTCACTTAGTTTTGTTTTATTAGTTTTTGTAATGACCCCAAATATAATATAATGTTCACCAGGGAGAGTTTTGGGAACATTCAATGAGATGTGAAAATTTGTTAGAAAGACTTGGTCCATATTATAGGTCACTGGGCCACCTTACAAAACCTCTCTTTAGCCCTACCAGCAAGTTTGTCTCCTGGAAATCACCTAGAGGACAACAGAAGTATCCTCCTCACAGAGTGGAGATAATGGGATACTGTATGTAAATGTATGTAAAGCATCCAAGTACCAAGCACAGTGCTTGGTATTTAGTATTTACTCAGTACATCTTAGCAATGATGATGATGATGATAATAATGATGAAAGCATAGTGCCTGGCACATAAGATATTTAAAAAATATGTTGGGGCACTTGGGTGGCTCAATCGGTTAAGTGTCCGACTTCGGCTCAGGTCATGATCTCGCTGCTTGTGAGTTCGAGACCCCGTGTTGGGCTCTGTGCTGATAGCTCAGAGCCTGGAGCCTGCCTCAGATTCTGTGTTCCCTCTCTGTCTGCCCCTGCCCTACTCATACTCTGTCTCTCTCTCAAAAATAAACATTAAAATAAAAAATTTAAAAAAATTTTAATGTTAGTTCCTTCCTTTGATCAAATAAACTTAAATTGACTACTGGTACTAAATTAGACAGGACGTCATTGCTGGCATCTTGGAAAAGTAGATTAAAATAAATGACTACTGTATAAAAGCAGTGAATACTTATTACCTGCTACAATAGTGGAGTGACTCAATGGGAAGGAAAAGGAAAATAATGGGAGTGAATACGTAACCTTACATATGACAAAAGAAATAAGACATCAGACTATCTTAAACCAAGCCTTTATCTCTGACACAAAGAGACAGCGAGAAAAGGGAGCGCCCCTCAAATAAATGACTTATTTGGATTCAGTTTTTCATTAGTAAAAATATATAACTACAATTTCAGTTTTTCACTAAAAAAAAAAAAAGTCCATGTACAACACCAGAAACGAGAGCTTAGTAAGTGTTCAAAAAGTTCTGCTTCAAAAAGGTCAAAATTAGCTCTGCTTTACTAGCCTGCCAATACCCACCTGGTTCTAACTCCTAAATTAGCTCTTAGTTCTTTTCCTAAATAAGTCTATTGTATTTATTTAATTTAATCACTTCCCTCTATATATTTCAGGGCTGCAAGTGGCAGTATAAGAAAGAGACATTTCAGGGGCGCCTGGGTGGCTTAGTTGGTTAAGTGTCTGACTTTCACTTAGGTCATGATCTCGCGGTTCGTGGGTTCAAGCCCCGCATTGGGCTCTGTGCTGACTCCCAGCTCAGAGCCTGGAGCCTGTTTCAGAGTCTGTGACTCCCTCTCTCTGACCCTCCCCTGCTCACGCTGTCTCTGTCTCTCTCTCTCTCTCCTAGAAATAAATAAAAACATTAAAAAAAATTAAAAAAAAAAAGAAAGACATTTTAGTCATCTTGGTAAAATAGTCAGACATCACAGGCTATATGGAATCACCTTGGGCTCATGGTTGGACATTAGCTTTGGCCTGTTCAATTTATCAATTCATCCACTGATTCATGTTAATTCAATCTATCAGATGGTAATTTACAAATAATATGAATTTGTTGATTCATAGTAAGAGATATTCATTCAGCCACAAATATTTATTGAGCAACTCCTACATACTAGGGAATGAGCCCTATATGCAGGAAAGCAGATACCAATAGGCATTTTTTACTGGTAAAAAAATATTCTCGGGAGACACTGCTGAGCACCATGCTTTGCACATAACAGACATTTAAGAACAATTAGTTGAATAAAATTAGAGACCAGAATGACACCCAAGAGTCAAGAAAGAGTCACGTTGGCTCTTTTAGAGAATTTCTATCATGCATTGATCTTAATGTTGTCTTCATAAAGACATCAATAGGTTGCCTTTATCTATACTCCATATTTTTCCATGTAGCTAATCACCACTGGTCATTATGATTAAGGCAGCCTTTCCCTGGAAACTACTGGCTAAATAAGGACATTCTTCCTCTTCAGCATTTCTTTTGTAGATGATACAGACTTACAGCCCTGTGTCTGCTCGGCTAATAGCCAAAAAAAAAAAAAAAAAAAAAAAAACCTTTAATGGACAAAAGAGGGAATCAAAACCAAGAACTGAATCTTAGAATTTGGATTACTTACAGGAGTGGATATATGAGGGTTCCTTCTAATCATACTCCATGAATAGCACAGTCCAGGTTTTGATGATAGCTGAACAGTGTACCAGTTTGTCTAACAAAGGCCTAGAGAGAAGGGTTCAGCAAACAATGGTTTGTGGGCCAAATCCTGCCTGCTGCTGATTTCTGTAAATAAAGTTTTATTAGAACACAGCCATGCCCACTCATTTTTATACTGTCAATGACTGCTTCCAAGCTACAAGAGCAGAACTGGGTAGTTGTGGCAGAGGCCGTATGGTCTACAAAGACTAAAAACTTTATCATCTGACCCTGTATTAGACATCTCAGGCTCCTGTGACAAAATGCCATAAAATGGGTAGCTTATAAACAACAGAAACTTATTTCTCACAGTTCTGGAGGCTGGAAGTCTAAGATCCAGCCAGCACAGTAGGGTTCCAGTGAAAGCCCTCTTCCAGGCAGCAGACTGCCAACTACTTGCTGCTTCCTCACATGGTGTAAAGCAGAGGGAAGAAGCAAGCTTTGATGCATCATTAGGGTTAGATGAGGTGATAAGGACACTAATCCCATTTATGAGGGCTCAACCCTCATAACTTCATCTAATTCTAATGATTTCCCAAAGGCTTTGCCTCCTAATACCATAATATGGCAGGGGCAGGGTTTCAACATAGGATTTGGGGGGATACAAACATTCTCTCTGTAACAGACTCTCCATGGAAAGCCTGCTGACCCTTGGAGAGCACAAGTATTCTATGTGGCTCATTAAGAGCAGAACCACATGCATCAGAGGCCAGACAAGTAGTTGATAAGGCTAATAACCTATAACAGAAATTGAGGTTCCTAATCAGGGCTCTTACTTTGATAGAAGGTTATCTTAATGAGAAGGGAGACAAATGCAGGCAAAGTCAGAATTTTCTGAAGAAGTTCTGAGTCCATTTTAACATGTGAACAAGTTGCTCAGTTGTATTTAATCTGTAGACTATGCTTCTATGGATGGGTTCTCCTTAGCAGAGGCTGCTTTCTTCAACAAGCCTGAAGACCTTCTGGGAAGTGGGGAAGATGGGATAAAAGGTGTTTCAGGACTTACTGAAGGGAGTGTTTTATTATGATTTTTAAGAATCACCATCTCATGCCAGAACAGATGGGCATCAAAGCTGGAGCCAACAGCAAGGAGACAGAGATAACAAGACAGGAGTAGGAGAGGTGGCGCAGTTTAGAACTATCTGTGGAAACTTTTATACGTTGTTATGTTTCATTGTGCTAGGAGTCAGACCCTTAAACAGGGCAACATACATAGGAGCGTTGATAAAACAATGGCCTCTACTGGAATTGGCATAATTTATCTTTGTTTTTGCAATCAAAACCTCTAAAAATTGTTTGAAAAATACATTATTTTTTTTAAGTAGCAAGAAAATTAATATTATGCATTTAGGTGGTTTATTAACAAACACTAAAATGGGAAGAAGCATGAAGAATTACTATCCAAAGGACATCGCTGCTTAAATCAGTCTGTACACTGGTTATCTAACATGGCACTCCATCAGGGCAGGCATCTGTGCATCCTGAATTTAACCATTCTCCACCAACTCCACCGTTACCGTCTCAGTCACAACTATCATGATCTTACTGGGACTACTGTAGACACCTATGTCTATTCCACACAGCATTCCGACTCATCTTTCCAAGCACAAATCTAATCTTGTCGCTTCCCTGATTAAAACCTTTCAATGGATTCCTATTGAGGAGAAAACCCAAATCCAAGTTCCTTGGAATCCCAAAGAAACTCTCAGAATATCTCCTGCCATTCTGTTCCTAGATTACTCTGTGTTGCAGGCACCCTGGCCTTCTTATCTTCCTGTTACCAGTCAAATACAAATCCTGCTTCAAGATATTTACACTGGAATCTCTTTCACCCATTATTCAGAATAGTCTTAAACTCAAAGGTCACTTCTAAGAGGGCTTTCTGGACCACTTAGCAAAAGTAGTTATCCCAGTCACTCTCTACTACACTTTTCTATTTTATTTTATTCATAGTACTTGCTAATACTATGTTAAGTACTAAGTAGTGTTATATTAAGTACCAAGTGCTTTGTACTACACTAACTAGTATGTGCTTGTCGTCTCCCCATCCTCCCACTTCCTAAAATGTAAACATTTCTTAAAGGCAGGAACCATTCACTCCTATATTATCAGCAGCTCAAACAGTGCCTGAAGCATAGCACTGTTTGATAAAAAAAATTTTATTGACTAGATACAAAACATTCTACTTAAATCATTTTCTCAGCAAAACATATGCACTGAAATGTAATTACTTAAATGTTAGTATTTTGCAGGTATTTTCTCATTATTTCAATAAAATATCTACTATTTTTGTCAACTGGAAGGATTACATTGTAAATTGTTTTAGCAACTGGATAGCTTCTGAAAATGCTACATTAACACAAGTTTTTCTATAAACATGTACTCCTGACTAGACAGAATACACTGAATTTTTTAAGGTTAGACAGAAAACACTGAACTTTTTCATTTATAAAAAGCAATGTAATGTGGAAACGTTAAGTCCAGTGTGTATATAAAAAAGTATACAATTGATTCTGCAGGGACTTTTAAAGGGTAAATACCTCTTTTAACATTAGCCATAAGTTTAAAACTGACTGCTAGCTCATTTCCATCAAAATGCTGTCTTGTGACTTCTCACCTCTGTCTACTCATTTCTCTTTTCTTCACAGCAAAACTTCTCAAGACAATCATGTTTCCCCGATCCCCTCACTTACCTTAGCCTACTCCAACGTGGCATAAATTCGCAGTGCTCTTCCACTAAAACTGCTTTTATGAAGGCCACCATCAATGACGTCTATGTTGCCAAACCCAGTGGATATTCCTGTTTTCATCTCCCCCATTCTCACAGAAGCATTTGATGTAGCTGATAATTCCCTCCATAAAACACTCTCTTGAATTTTAAAAATATCCAACTCTACTGTTTTCCCACTACTTTCTACTCTTCTATTGGCTGTTCTTTCTCTCTCCTCTAAATAGTAAGAACAAATCAAGTACTGGACCTATTCCCTTTTCCCTCCTTGTACTTCTCTTGGGTGATCTCATCCAGTTTCATGCCTTAAACACTATCTGTAGGCTAAAAAAACCACTGTTATGTTCCAATTTCTCCTCTACGTTCTCTTAAAATAACTGATCCATTTGACAGATCCACTTGGATTTTTAATAAGCCAACTCAAACAATGTGTTCAACAAATTAACTGGACTATCTCCCAAACCTATTCCTACCTCCTTTAATAAATAACATTACCATTCTGTATTTGTATACTGAATAAATGCTTATTCCATAGTATTTGTTGTAAATTTGCTAAGAATTACTTTCTCACTACTTATTGTGATTATGTTAAATTTCTCTAAAACATTCACATGTAGGATAATTTTTTTAAACAGAGATCAACATTAATAAAACTTTTCTACTTTGTTGAAACTAGGCTTTCTCCTTATGCTCCATTTAGTATTTCTTTGTAAAAACAATGTACCAAACCAATATTGGTATCAAAAAAACTCATAATCTTGTAACTTTAATAAACATAGTATGTGGCAATGGATTTTCCCATCTTTTATTGCAATAAAATTTTTAGCTTGAATACTGGCAATCAAAATATTGGCTGCTGAGAATACAACTGCAATTCTCAGCTTCCCTTGCAGCTAAGTGTAGCTGTGTGAATGAGTTCTAGCTAATGACATGTAAATGGAAATGTCATGTGGTATCTTCAGATGCCTGCCCTAAACAGAGCACACACCATGGTTTTTCCTTCATTTTCATACGTTTCTTTATACTGACACCTAGAATGCAAATGCCACCATCTTCATCCATGAGTTGGAGGCCTAAGATGGCATGGCAACAAGCCAGAAACTGGTTCCCTGGTATCTTAGGATATTATACCAGTCTTAGATCCCTTTGCAGTCTCATGTAGTCAAAGAAATAAACTTCCAACTTGTTACGCCACTGTCATTTAGGGTTTTCTGCCACCCAGAACCGAATCTATTTCTAAATAATTAACCACAATAACATTTACATTCATGTTCTGCCAGGATAAGTGTTCCTCATAGGTATGTCGTGTAAGCCTAACAACCACCTTATAGAAGTTCTACGTTGCCCCATTTTACGAATAAAGGAAACTAATGCTCAGACAGATGGAAGAACTTGCCCCAGGTCACCGAGCTCTCATGAGAGGAGAGTTATTAGAGTTTAGTCTTAGACCAAAGCCCATGCCCTTTATCCATAAGGCAAAAGACACAGCTCATTACTTCCTATTTCAAAATGATCATAAAGGTAAAACTAAATGAATACAGTTAATGCCTAATTTCCATATTTCTATTACAAATACCATGTTGTTTTATACAACACACAACTTAATAAGAACTAGGAGGTAAGACTGAGCATGGTATGTTAATGGGAGATCAAAAAAGACTGGCCTCTGTAGTAAAACAAGAATAGGAAGTTACATGGTTAAGAGATTTACCAGGTAAGGTATAGCAAGGATACTAAAGGTCTTAACGTTGAGGCAAAAAGGTACAATGATAACACAAGAAACAGAAGCTTTAAAAAAAGGAGACAAAGAACTAACAAAGATTTGTAACTGTGGCAAGGAGGATGGATGGAAACAGGGAGGGCCTGGAGTCTGGGAAGTTATCTAGAAGGTTATGTAGTTGGGAGAGCTTGGATGAAGAAGGTGGCAGTAGATATTCAAGAGGAAATGGCAAAGCATACTTGGATACATGGTTGATCATATCAGCTATGAAGTCAGGTCTGGTAAAAATACATTCTGAAATCTTCACAATGCAAACAGGCATCTGTCTACAGAAGGTTCTTCACTGGTGAGTCTCTCCAAAAACTCGGAGAACTGAGAAGGTTGGATATGTATGTAATTGTTTAAAAACAATTAATAAAAATTAGTTATTTAAAAATAAATCAGAAAGGAGAAATGAAGATCATACTACTTTAAAATTATGTAATTCCCCCTCCTATGCTACATTTTTATCTTTAAAAAATAGCATTTACTGTTCTTTTCTAATTATATAGATTTATGACCTCTCTCTTAGTTTATGCTGCTATAACATAATACTATAGACGGGGGTAGGGGGCAGCTTATAAACAACAGAAATCTATTTCTCAGAGTTCTGGTGACCAGAAGTACAGCATCAGGGTGCACAGTTGGGTTCTGGTGAGACCCTCTCTCAGTTGCAGACTGCTGTTTTCTTGTTGTATCCTTGGCTGGTGAGAAGAGAGCTCTGTGAGCATCTCTTTTATTAGGAAACTAATCCCATTCCTGAGGGCTACACCTGCCTGACCTAATTCCCTACCAATGTCCCCACATCCTAATATGAACACACTGGGTGTTAACGATTTCAACATAGGAATTTTGGAGGGTTCCCACAACCTCCAATCATTAAGCTGAATGCCTAGTTTTCCATTTTATACATGGGAAAACTAAGCGTCGACAAGATTAAAGCTAAGGTCACAAAGGCAGTAAGTGGAGGACCTGAATTAAAATGAGATCTAAGACTATGCTGTTTCCACTATATTTAGAATGAAGAGATGGACTCAAGAAATATTTAGAAGGTGGAATTTGAAAAGTGTAGTCTAGAATGGAAGGCATATGTGATATAAACCTAATTTTTTTTTAATGTTTTATTTATTTCTAGGAGAGAGAGAGAGAGAGAGAGACAGCGTGAGCAGGGGAGGGTCAGAGAGAGAGGGAGTCACAGACTGAAACAGGCTCCAGGCTCTGAGCTGGCAGTCAGCACAGAGCCCGACGCGGGGCTCGAACCCATGAACCGCGAGATCATGACCTAAGCGAAAGTCGGACGCTCAACCAACTAAGCCACCCAGGCGCCCCTATAAACCTAATTTTTTTGTTTTAAAATGTTTATTTTGAGAGAGAGAGTGTGAACGTGGGGGAGAGGAGTAGAAAAAGAGGGGGAGAGAGAATGCCAAGCAGCCTTGACGCTCAGCACAGAGCCTGATGTGGGGCTCGATCTCAGGACCATGAGATCATGACCTGAGCTGAAATCAAGAGTTGGAGGCTTAACTGACTGAGTCACCCAAGAGCCCCTAAACCTAAATTTTCAAACAGTAAAATGCAGGGGCGCCTGGGTGGCTTAGTCGGTTAAGCTTCCGACTTTCGCTTAGGTCATGATCTCGCGGTTCGTGGGTTCGGGCCCCGCGTCGGGCTCTGTGCTGACTGCCAGCTCAGAGCCCGGAGCCTGTTTCAGAGTCTGTGACTCCCTCTCTCTCTGACCCTCCCTGCTCACGCTGTCTCTCTCTCTGCTAGAAATAAATAAAAATAAAACATTAAAAAAAAAAAACAGTAAAATGCAAAAAATGAAGGCAATATGCTAAAAATAAAGGAACAATCTAACCCAGACATTGAGGATGAACAGGATTGGCTGGAAGTGTTTCTTGCATTAAATGACACACGATAGAAATCTTGAAGGAAAAGTGGGCTTTAAATAGACAAGGAAGAAGAATAAGTTGTAGTGGAACAACAGACTCTAAGGACACTGTGCAGTAAAACTTTCTGTGATGATGAAAGTATATGCTATCTGCACTGTCCAGTAAAGTAGCCCCACTAATCCCATGTGGATTTTGAGTCCTTCATATGTGGCGAGTACAACAGGAATGAGGGCTTTAATTTAATTTTAATGAATTTAAACTTAAATTTAAATAGCTAATTTAAAATGAAAGAGGTGGCTATGAGAGTGGACAGTGCAACTCTGAACTGTGAAAGTTAGAGGTGAGCAAAGAAATGACAAGCTGTTTCATGTTGCTAGGTGATGACGCTTGAGGAAGGCTGAGGCAGGACAGGAAGCCAGAGAGGGAGGCAGAAGTCAAGGTACAAAGAAACCCATTTTAAGGTTAACTCATATAAAATTTCCCATATTCAACCCATTTTCATTTTAAAAAGAATCACCTAGCAATTTTAGAGCACACTATTTATGCTGAGGAATTTAAAACACTTTACATTCTGCTCTCTAAACTCTGCAAAGCAGTAAGGATTTTAAAACTTAAGACAACCAAGGAAACCACTTCAAACCTTTTTTTCACAAAGAGGTGAAAGATATTTTACACCAGACCAGCCATGCTTCCAATATTCTTAGAGCTAACTGTCCCTTCTTGACTACTGTTACTATTAAAACTATTAGAGTAGTCCAAAGGATAGCAACTTTTTCCATTTTTCCTTTGGTCACTCTTCAATAAGGGGTGTGCACATGCAAATTATTAATGACTGTCAGTGACATATTCTCAGAAGGACTAGTACCCCCATCTATTTATAGGGCCATTCCCCAAAGATACCCCAAAGATATGCAGCTTTCATATCTCACAAAATGATTGACATCTAGAGATTTAAATAGTTAAGGCACTTTTCACAGCCATCAGGTATTGTGGACCTGATAGTGGGAGGGCTAAGTATACAGAAAGTAGGGCAATGGCCAGAGACACAACATTCCAAAGTCTATTACTATTGTTTTTCCTTCTCTTTTTTATTTTTATTTTTTAATGTTTATTCATTTTTGAGAAAGAGAGAGAGAGGGCGTGAGTGAGGGAGGGGCAGAGAGGGAGACACAGAATCTGAAGCAGGCTCCAAGCTCTGAGCTGTCAGCACAGAGCCCGATGTGGGGCTGGAACCCGTGGACTGCAAGATCATGACCTGAAGTCAGATGCTTAAACGACTGAGCTACCCAGGTGCCCCATTGCTTCTCTTTCTTAAAATTTATTTTGAGAGAAGGAAAGAGAGAGAGAAATCATGAGCGGGGGGGCGGGGGAGACAGAGAGAGGGGGTGAGAGAGACAGCATGGAGCTCA
Source organism: Hyaena hyaena (assembly GCF_003009895.1). Lineage (NCBI taxonomy): Eukaryota > Metazoa > Chordata > Mammalia > Carnivora > Hyaenidae > Hyaena > Hyaena hyaena. The sequence goes on along the minus strand of NW_024080643.1, from coordinate 108,148 downwards.
ATGCAGGGGTCAATATCACAAACCATGAGATCATGACTGGAGAAATCAAGAGTCAGACGCTCAGAATGAGCCACCCAGGCACCCCTCCTCTTTTTCTAAATTGGGCCACTGCTGTTTTCTCACTAAAGGAGACAGTTTATGTGAGGTGAATATCATAGTACCTAGCATAATATAGTTGGTCCAAAATGTTAAGGCTCTCTCTCCTCCTTCAACTGGGCTATTCAAGTATTTCTTCTACAAAGTGAAGACAAAACAACAACAACAACAACAACAACAACAACAAAACACAGATGATCTTCCTGCTGCTCAGGGAAAATAACTAAAGCTTGTTAAGAGAACATATCTGAAAATATAAAGACTAAAGGTAAAAGAGCCAGCTACCTGGTATGCATGTGTGTTGGATAGGGTGAAGAGAGTAAAGAAATAAAAAGGAAAAAGGATTATAACCATGGTGATAGGATTAAGAATAAGAAGATACGTCTAATCTATTCTATTTCAAACACTAGATCATAACATAATTTGGTTACCTTGTAAGAAAAGGCTCCTATAATCCATACCTGAGTTCTGTTCCTGTAACAGAAATGTTTGGTTTTGAAAAAATGCCAATTAATCAACATCAGGTGTGGGGCGCCTGGGTGGCTCAGTTGGCTAAGCACTCTGGCTCAGGTCATGATCTCACAGTTCGTGGTTTGAGCCCCACATCGGGCTCTGTGCTGACAGCTTAGGGCCTAGAGCCTGCTTTGGATTCTGTATCTCCCCCTCTCTCTCTGCTCCTCCTCTGCTCATGCTCTCTGTCTCTTTGTCTCTCAAGAATAAGTAAACATTAAAAAATTAAAAAAAAAAATAAACATCAGGTGTAAGGGTGGAAATGACCCCTGTATTAGTTTGCATGGGCTGCCACAGCATACTACAGACTTGAGTGGCTAATACAATAGACATTTATTTCTGAAGGTTAGAAGTCCAAGATCAATAGGTCAGCAGGTTTGGTTTCTTCTGGGGCCTTTCTCCTTGGTGTGTAGATGGTTACTTTCTCACGAGATCCTCATGTGGTCTTCCCTCTGTACATGAGTAGGTCTGTATCCTAATCTCTTTTCCTAATAAAAACATCACCCATAATGGATTACAGCTCATCCTGAAAATTTCATTTTAACCTAATGACCTTTTAAGACCTGACCTTCAAATATAGTCACATTCTGAGGTACTGGGAATTAAAACTTTGATGTATGAATTTGGGAGGGAACACAATTCAGCCCCTAATAGGCCCAAAACCTGTCAGCACTGTAGTTTGCATTTATAGTAGTGACTGCATCTGTGTTTACCTAAATGTCACATATGCAAATGAAATATCACATGATGATCTGAATTCATTAAAAGGAATCTCTCCCTTTCATCTATACAAACCCAAATCTATGAATCATATATATATGAGTGACTTGATAAATTGCCAGAGCTGGCTCAATGTCAGTAGGCAGACCACAGGGACCACCACTGAAAGATTCCTTTCCTAATCTTAGCTTCTTCACTGGCTTGCCACAAAACCTAAAATTCTTTTCTTCTATTCCTTCACTGGCATTTTATTTCCTCTGAAAATGTAATTTCCGGAGGAGTAATACATTAAGTGATCATCAGCCACTAACACCTTAGGGGAGAACAGCTAAGATCACAGCCGTATAATAAATAACTAATTCCATCAGATGGAATGTTCTTTATTATTCCTCTACCATTGGAATGTTAATGGCCATCTCCCTTAATAAGTTTTAAGATAAAAAGACAAATGATATGCATAAAAACATCTCCTAATAAAGAAACCTGAGAAGAATAAGAGGAAGGTGGTAAAATTAACATTTCTGAGTCTCTGTTCTATATCATGCACTCTGCTAAGTGCTTAATTTTCATTATTTTTTTATTTTTGAGAATGTTAAGTTGGGGAGGGGCAGAGAGAGGGAACAGAGGGTCCAAAGTGACTTTGCACTGACAGCAGCGAGCCTGATGAGGGGCTCAAACTCACAGTCTGTGAGATCATGACCTGAGCCAAAGTTGGACACTCAGCTGATTAAGCCACCCAGGCACCCCAACTTTTCATTACTTCTTAAATCGAGGTATAAATGCATATAACACTTCTTAGTTTCAGGTGTACAACATGATAATTTAGTATTTGCATACAATGGGAAATGATAACCATAGTAAGTTTATTTAAAAATATTTTTTTTAATTTTTTTGATGTTTTTTATTTATTTCTAGGAGAGAGAGAGAGAGACAACGTGAGCAGGAGAGGGTCAGAGAGAGAAGGAGTCACAGACTGAAACAGGCTCCAGGCCTGAGCTGGCAGTCAGCACAGAGCCCGACGCGGGGCTCAAACCCACGAACCGCGAGATCATGACCTAAGCGAAAGTCGGAAGCTTAACCGACTAAGCCACCCAGGCGCCCCTTAAAAATATTTTTTAAATTAAATACAAATTAGTTAATGTATAGTGTAGTATTAGTCTCAGGGGTAGAATTTAGTGGTTCATCATATATAACACTCAGTGCTCATCCCAACAAGTGCCCTTATTCACACCCATCACCCATTCAGCCCATCCCCCTACCTACCTCCCTTCCAACAACCTTCAGTTTGTACTCTGTATTTAAGAGTCTTTTATGGTTTGCCTTTTTTTTTTTTTAATGTTTATTTATCTTTGGGAGAGTGAGAGTAAGGGCGAGCAGTGCAGGGGTGAGAGAGAGGGAGAGAGAGAATCCGAGGCAGACTCTGCAATGTCAGTGCAGAGCCTGATGCGGAGCTTGATTTCACTGTGAGAGCCCTAAGCCGAGATCAAGAGTCAGGCACCTGGGTGGCTCAGGGACTCCTGATCGGCTCAGGTCATGATCTCACCATTTATGAATCTGAGCCCTGCATCAAGCCCTGGGTCAGGATTCCTTCTCTCTCTCTCTGCCCCTTCCCTACTTGTGCTCTCTAAATAAACATTTAAAAATGAGAAAGATGCTTAACTGACTCAGCCACCCAGGCATCCCCTTCTGTTTTTATCTTATTTTTCTATCCCTTCCCCTATGTTCATCTGTTTTGTTTCTTAAATTCCACATATGAGTGAAATCATATATTTGTCTTTTTCTGGCTGATTTATTTTGCTTAGCATGATACACTGTTAGTACAATCCGTATTTTGCAAATGGCAAGTTTCATTCTTTTCTATTGCCAAGTAATATTTCATTGTATATACACACAACTTTATCCATTCATCATCAAACCACAATAAGTTTAGTTACCATCTGTCACCCTACAAAGAAAAATTTTTCTTGTGAACTTTAGCAACTTTCAAATATGCAATACAGTATTATTGACTATAGTCACCATACTATACATTACAACCTATGACTTATAACTGGAAGTTTGTACCTTTTGATCCCCTTCACCCACCCACCCCCAAAATCCATCATCTCTGGCAACCCACAATCTGTTGACTCTATGAGTTTTCTTTTGTTTTTTAGGTTCCACATATAAGTGAACCCACATGGTATTTGTCTTTCTCTGATTTCTTCTGCTTAGAATAATTCCCTCAAGGTCCATCCATTTGTCACAAATGGCAGGATTTCCTCCATTTTTAGTGACCAATCAGTATTCCATTTTGTGTGTGTGTGTGAGTGGGTGTGTGTGTGTATCATGGTTGTTTCCTTATTTTGGCTATTGGAAATAATGTTGCAGTGAGCAGAGGGATGCATCTATCTTTTCAAATTATGGTTTTCATATTCTTCAGATAAACACCCTGAAGTGGAATTACTGGATATATGATAGTTCTATTTTTAGCTTTATGAGGGACCTCCATACTGTTTTCCATAATAGCTGAAACAATTTACACTCCCATCAACAATGCACACGGGTTCCTTTTTCTCTATATCCTTGTCAACATTTGTTATGTTGTCTGTATGATAACAGTCACTCTAAGAGATGTTAGGTGATATCTCATTGTGGTTTTGATATGTATTTCTTTGATGATGAGTGATGTTGAGCATCTTTTCATGTGCCTGTTGGTCATCTGTCTATCTTCCTTGGAAAAATGTCTCTTCAGGTTCTCTGCTTACTTTTTAATTGAATTGCCTGTTTTTCTGCCATTGAGTTGTATGAATTCTTTATTAACCCCTTCACAGATATACAATTTGCAAATACTTTTTCCCATTCAGTAGGTTGCCTTTTCATTTCATTAATGATCTCCTTTGCTATGCATAAAGTTTTTAGTCTGACATAGTCTCACTTGTTTACTTTTGCAATAAAGCCTTTGACTTTTGAATCAATTCCAAAAAAAAAAAAAACCACTGTTAAAACTGATGTCAAGGAGCTTATCATCTATAGTTTCTTCTAGGAGTTTTATGGTTTCAGGTCTTACATTCAAGTCTGTCATTCATTATGAGTTAAATTTTGTTTATGGTGTAAGACAGTATTCCAGTTTCATTCTGATGAATGTAATACCGTTTTCCCAGTATCATTTATTGAAGAGACTGTCCCTTCCCCACTGTACATTCTTGGCTCCGTTGCTGTAAACAAATTGATCATATGGCCTTTACTGTGTAATGTCTCTTCTATACCTGATTTGTTGGAAGTTTTTAATCACAAAGCAGTGTTAAATTTTGTTAAGTGCTTTTTCTGCACCTATTGAGGTGATTCAATTATTTTTACTCTTCATTTTGTTAATGTGGTATATGTTGATTGATTTGCAATCATCAGATATTCAACCATCTTTACGTCATCCCATTTGATTATGACATTTGATCCTTTTAAGGTATGCTGAATTCAGTTTACCAATACTGTGTTTTGTTTTTTGCATTTATGTTCATCAGGGATATTGGCCTATAGTATTCTTTTTCTATGGTATCTTGTCTGGTTTTGGTATCAGAGTAATGCTGGCCTTATAAAATGAGTTTGTAAGTGTTCTCTCCTCTTCGATTTTTTGGAAGACTCTGATAGAGACCAGTATTAAATCTTCTTTGAAAAACAAAAATCTTCCAGGCGCCTGAGTGGCTCAGTCAGTTAAGTGTCCAACTCTTGATCTCAGCTCAGGTCTTGATATCAGGGTTGTGAGTTCATGCCCAGTGCAGAGCCTACTTAAACAAAGAAAAAAAGAAAAAAGAAAAAAAACCTTTTTTCAATGTTTGGTAGAATTCACTAGTGAAGCTGCTTGGTCCTGGACTTTTGTTTGTTGGGAGTTTTTTGATTACTGATTTAAACTCCTTGCTAGTAACTGGTCTATTCAGATTTTCTATTTCTTCATGATTCAGTCTTGGAAGATTGTATGCTTCTAGAAATTTATCCATTTCTTCTATGTTGTCCAATTTGCTGACATATAATCACTCATAGTAGTCCCTTATACTCCTTTGTATTTCTTTGGTTGCAGTTATAACTTTTTCACTTCTGATTTTATTTTAGCCCTCTCTCTTTTTCTTAAAGTCTGTCAATTTTGTTTATGTTCTGAAAATATATCAAAAGATATCTTTTCTTCTTCTGATAGAAATATAACTGCCCCAGCTTTCTTCTGGTTACCGTTTGCATGAACCATCTTTTTCCATCCCTCCACTTTAAGTGTTCTTGCACCTGAAGCCTCTTGCAGGCAGTATATAGGTGGGTCTTTTCTTATCCCTTCAGCTACTCTGTGTCTTTTGATTGGCGAATTTAGTCCATTTACATATAATTATTGATAAGTGGGTATTTATTGCCATTTAATTGGTTTTTTGTCTGTTTTGTAGCTCCTCTGTATTCTTTTATTATTCTCTTGCTCTCTTCCCTTGTGGTTTGACTTTCTGTAGTGTTATGCTTAGATTCCTTTCTTGTTATCTTTTATATAACTTCTACAAGTTTTTTCTGTGGTGATGAGATTTACATCTAACATTTACATTTACATATGTTATATCTAACAATTTAAGTTGATAGCAAGTTTGAACACATCCTATAACTCTACACTTTTATTCCTCTGCTCATGTTTTGATTTCACATTTTATATCTTTTAGTTTTGTGTATTCCTTACTTATTACCATTTTAGTTACTTTTTACTACTTTTGTATTTTAACCTTCATACTAGCTTTCTAAGTCATTAATTCACTACCTTTACTACGTATTTACCAGTGAGATTTTTTTTACTTTTATATGTTTTCTTAGTGCTTTCTTTTTGGCTTAAAGAACAATGTTCCTTCAACACTTCTTGTTAAATCTAGTTCAACGATGAATTCCTTCTGTTTTTCCTTGTCTAGAAAACTCTTAATCTCCTTCTTAATTCTGAATGATAACCTTGCTTGGTAGAATACTCTTGGTTGGAAGTTGTTTTCTTTCAGTACTTTGAATATATCATGCCACTCCCTGGGCCTGCAAAGTTTTGGCTAAAAAACCTTCTGATAGTTGCATAGGAGTTCCCTCATCCATAACATGTTGTTTTTCTCTTGCTGCTTTTAGGTTCTCTCCTTATCTTTTGACATTTTAATTATCATTTATCTTGGTGTAGATCTCTTTGGGGTCACCTTACTTGGTACTTTCTGCGCTTCCTGGATCTGAATGTCTTTTCCACAGCCAGGTGATCAAGGGGTGTCTGCTACGTGGACTATGCACCTGCCAGCTTTCGCAAGGCAGCAGGAGAGCACAGGGCCAGGGCACGCCTGCCAGTTTTAGCAGTGTGGTGGGGGAGCACATGGGCTGGGTACGCTTGCCAGTGTTAGTGGGCCAGAAGAACGCTGTGACTGTTACATGCCTGCTGGTGCTAGCAAGGTAGGAGAGCACAAAAACGGCACCTACCAGTGCCTTTGTCTCCAGAGGAAGTTGCAACAAGTCCCTACCCCTCTGGTAGATGCTTTAAGACTAACAAATGAATCTCCTTCATACAAAGTCTAGGTGCTTTTCAAACTGCTGCTTTTGTGCTGGGCCCTGGGGCAAGTGCATCTGCATCCAAGGCCTTTAAGAAAGGATCTCAGGGGCGCCTGGGTGGCTTAGTCGGTTAAGCGTCTGACTTTCGCTTAGGTCATGATCTTGTGGTTCATGGGTTGGAGCTCCGCATCGGGCTCTGTGCTGACTGCCAGCTCAGAGCTTGGAGCCTGTTTCAGAGTCTGTCACTCCCTCTCTCTCTCTCCTAGAAATAGATTAAAAAATAATAATAATAAAAAAAATAAAAAAGAAAGGATCTCAGTTCCTAACAGCTTTTGGGTCTCCTGGACATGGAAGCCTCATTGGTTTTCAAAGGCAGTTAGTTATTTGGGAGATTCGCCTCTTTGATGTGGGTCCCAAGAGTTAGGGTGACTAACATGAGCCAGGCTCCTCAGAGAGAAGTGCTTATTTGTGAGCTTTCTCCCAATTGTGAGGTGCTGTGTTGGAGATGGGGTTTTAGTGAGACCACACCTCTCCCTCTCCTACACTCTCTATGTGGTCTTTTACCCTTTGCTGTAGAGGAGCTGCTCAGCTAGTTTTCAGGTCTCTGGAACTGTTCCAGATGTAGCTGTAGAGCTGGTGTGTCTGTGGGAGAAGAGTTTAGGACCTTCCAACGCTGCCATCTTGAACTGCTTCTGCTCAGTACTTTAGAAGGCAAATCATTCAATCCTGAAAATAATTCTGTATAGTAGTAATACCCCCTTTTTACAGGTGAGGAGTCAGGCTCAGATAAATTCACATCATAAAGTTTGACTGGTAAGGAGAGACTGAAACCCATGTTTTGTTCTGTGGCTGGCCTGTCTGGTGCCTGAGGTTAAACTACTAGTGCTGAGCTTTACTTTCCTCATTCTAAAAAAGAAGATAATAGGGGTGCCTGGGTGGCTCAGTCAGATGAGCGTCCAACTTCAGCTTAGGTCATGATCTCACAGTTCGTGGGTTTGAGCCCTGCATCAGGCTCTGTGCTGACAGCCAGCTCAAGGACTGGAGCCTGTTTCAGATTCTGTGTCTCCCTCTCTCTCTGACCCTCCCCTGCTCACATTGTCTCTCTCTCTCTCTCTCTCTCAGAAATAAATATAAAATTTTTTAAAAAATTTAAAAAAATAAAAATGAAGTTAATAATGGTATCTACTTTTTGTAGCACATTGTGAGCTTTAAATGCGAATCAGCATACACAACAGTGTGGTAGGACGAACAGAACTGATATCATGCAACTTCTGAGACTAGCCTGGAGAAGCCTGGTAGCCTTCTGCTTTCGCCCTCCTGGAATACTCTGTTGCCACGTTAGAAAGCCCAAGGGGGATTATGAATGAAGAGACTCTGCTTGGAGACAGAGAGAGATGCCCAGCTGACAGGCAGTGCCTTGGCCTCAGATATGTCAGTGCAGCCATCTTAGACCTTTCAGCCCCAGGCCAGCTGCCACCTAACTGCAGCTGCATGAGTGGATCCAGGTGAGGCCTGCAAAAAAACTAGTTACGTACAGAATTACAAGAAATAATTGTTCTTTAAAGCCACAAAATTTTGGAGTAGTTTTCTATGTAACAAGTGACTATTAGACTAAAACATGTTAGTTTACTATTCCAAGTTCAAGTAGAAGAATGAGTTAAGAACTTCATAATCCACACCCTTAAGTTTTTATACCCCCAAATTTCCAAGTTTGAAAAACTGATTTTTCTAGGCAAACCATAAGACACTCTTGACTACAGAGAACAAACTAAGGGTTGCTGGAGGAGAGGTGTTGAGGGGGGGATGGGCTAGGTGGCTGATGGGCATTAAGGAAGGCACTTGTAATGAGCACTGGGTGTTATATGTAAGTGATCAATCACTAAATTCTACATTTGAAACCAATACTACACTACTTGAATTTAATAAAATCTTGGAAGAAAAGAAAAACTGATTTTTCTAAGGCATAAAATGTAGAGCCTTAGAACTTGTATGACTAGTCCCAACCAGCAGGCTCTATTTGTCTGATGTAATCCAGGCTCTATTTGTCTGATGTAATCAACACTCTAATAAGCTCTGAGGAGGAACGATTTAGTTTAAATCAGGCTGAAGTAACATAAGGAGTTCTAAAGTACAAATGACCTAACTGACCCTAACTTATTTATTTCCCTTGTCTTAGAGAAGCACACCATCAGTCTCTCATCTTTCCCCCACCCCTACATTTTCCTCTGCGGTATTTGATTAGGAATGTCCTTAGTTTATGAGACTTCATTTCAAAGCTATCCTTCCAATTATGACATGTAAACATTCTCTCATTTCTGCCTACTTATTGATTTTCCCAAATCTGTATCTATAGCCCAAATGGCTCTCTTGAGATCAAGACTCATGTCTCTTAACTGCCTGATGGAATAATCTCATGGAGGGACCCGGAGTCAGTTGAACTGAACTAATCATTTGCTCCTCTCTTTCTCTTCTCCCTCTACTGTGAATACCTTTCTGTCCTTCTATACTACCAGAGGAAGTCCCATTTGGACATAATTTCTTCTGAGAGATCTTTTAAGAATCTCTGGACTAGGTTAGGTGCTAAGCCTTTCTTGAAATTTCAGCATTTATTTTGGCTATATTTGTATTATGTACAATTGTATGTATTATTAAAATTGTAGACTCTGTATATATTATTACAATTGTACTTATTTTACTATTCACTCAATAAATATAACATGTAAACTGGTATATGATGCAGTAAAGAAAAATAAAGTAGCATAAAGAGCTGCATTTACATAGTGAAAGGGGTGTCCTTTTCCATTTGCATAAAGAGAAAAAACTATAAGCAATGGCAATAACCTGTTCTTCAACAGGGGTGCATGTGTGCAGAGAACGAATCTGTAGGCACTTACAGATTCTGAGCTTCGTAAGATGGGAAGCCACTGGAATGTTTTGAGCAAAGAAATGACATAACCTTACTGATGTTTTTAGTGATACACTGGTTGGTAGATGGAGAATAAACTGTGGGGAGAGAAGGAAGGAAATGTAAGGAAAACAAGAGGCTACTGCTATAATCCAATGGTTCTCAACTGGAGGCAATCTTGCTCCCAAGGGGACATTTTAGCAATGTCTGGTGACATTTTTGGTTGTCACAACTGTGAGAGAGGCAGTTGCTGCTTGTACCTAGTGGGTAAAGGCTAGGGATACTGCTAAGTATCCTACAGTGCATGGGTCAGCCCATTCCCCAAAAAAAGAACTACTTGCTACAAAAGTCAATAGTGTTGAGGTTGAGAAACTGTTATAATCTGTCATAGAATGGTGGCATGGATTAAGACGGTAGTGGTGAGAGTTCAAAAAGTGCTTAGTTCAGGATAGACTTTAAAAGTATTTGAGATTTCTGGGTGGCTCAGTTGGTTATGGGTCCAACTCTTGATTTTGGCTCAGGTCATGATCTTACTGTGAGACTGAGCCCCACGTTAGGTTCTGCGCAGACAGTGGGGAGCCTCCTTGGGATTCTCTGTCCCTCTCCCACTCATGCTGCTCTCTCTCTCAGAATAAATAAATAAACTTAAAAAAAAAAAAAAAAAAGTAGACCTGACTGGGGATGCCTGAGTGGCTCAGTCAGTTAAGCAATTGGCTCCTGATTTCAGCTCAGGTCATGATCTCAGGGTTCTTGAGTTCAAGCCTCTGTGCTGACAGTGCAGAGCCTGTCTGGGATATTCATTCTCTCTCTCTCTCTTTTTTCCTCTCTCCCACTCTCGTGCAATCTCTCTCTCTAAGAATAAATAAACTTAAAAAAAGTAGAGCTGACTGTGCTGTGGGATTAAATGCATATAGTATGAGGGAAAAATAGGAGGCAGAGAGAATACCAAGCTTTCTCACTTGATCAATTATAAGAATCAAGTGCCCAGTATTGAGAGGAGGAAGAATGTGGGAGTAGTAGCTAGGGAAGAGGTGCTCTGTTTTGTTTGCACGTGAGCAGAAGTGACGATAAGACTCAAGAATTCAATTGTAGACATATTAAATGTTGAAATTTGTCTATTTCCTTGGTGTCAAGTGAATATATCAGGTAGGCAGATTGGTATGTGAGCCTTAAGTTCTGGGCAGAGGTTGGGGCTGGAGATAGAAACGTGGGAGTTTTAGCATCTATACAGTACAAAAAGTGACAGGACAGGATGAGATTAGTTAGGGAGTGAATGATAACTGGGACAAGTTCTGAGTTCTGACACATTTCAATGTTTAAGTAGGAGGGGAACCAACATAAAATTCTAAAAAGGCAAAGGAGAAGACTTGAGGTAAGAGTACTAAGACTAAGAGAGAATGATGGGCTGTGTCAAATGTTGCTGAGAGGGAAAGGGAAACTGCAAGCTGAGAAATGACCACGATATCTGGCAACACGAATGTCAATGCTGCTGTGGAAATGGACAGTGCTGGTGGGGAGGCAGGAATGAAAGCCTGATTGGCCAGGATGCCAAAGAGTTCATTGCAGAGGAAGGCAGAGGTGGCTATGCGCAATGATACACTCTCCTGCGGTCTTTGTAATGCTGATTGAAAAAACAGATAATATTTGGAGGAGGATTTTTTTTCCTCCCAACTTCTTATGGTACATGTTCAGCCATACATAAAACTTGACAGTATGGGAACACTGCTTATACCTACTACAGACTCAACATTTAACACTATCACATGTTTTTCCCATTTGTATATATGGATACATACACACACACACAACACACCCTTCTGAATACTGAAGATAACTTCAGTTCTAAATACACTTCAGATACGTCTCCAAAAAAAAAAAAAAAGGCAATTCTCCAACACAACCATAATAACCATGAACACATCTAGGAAAATAAAATGTATACTCACAAACATATCTTATTGCTAGGCATATTAAAATCTCCCCCAAATAGGTTTTGCAGCAGTTTTTCGCAAACCAGGATTTGATCAAAGTCTATGCATTACATTTGGTTATCAGGTTTCTTCAGCGTCTCTTAATGAGCTTGTGAAAAGACGTCTTACAGAATGGATCTGACTGATTCTTGGTGAAGCCACTTAACTTGTTCTTCCGTCCTGGAAGGGAGTTTGTAAAAAGTAGTAAATATACTCATTATTCTTGGCATAATATCCTAAAATTAACACTTCCCAACTTTCTTTATCTCTCTGCCCTTTCATCTTAAGAAAATTCTCAATTTATTCCAGGATTTTTTTTTATTTAACTGCCACCTATAAGCTCCAAACACTCAACTGAGCGACTTACAGGGTTTACATATTCCATAGTCAGAAAAAATATACTACTGCCTGTCATTTACTATAAGAATCATGGGGATCTCATCCTAAAGTTAATCAGTACTGATACCAAACATTTTATTGATTAAGCACAACAAACTACATTTGGAAAGTAAAATGAATTCTCTGAAATTTCTTTCCTGATTAGCAAAATAGTGCCTCCTAATAATTAAGGGTGAAAGCTGCTGTCAAATATGCCAACGTGACTAGAAATTACAACAGTCAAAAGAGTGCAGGAATCTGGTGCTAGTATGCTCTCTACACTATTCTATGTAGCAAATAGCTTAAATACAGATGAAAGATTTGATTAAACTTATATCTGGCCTTCTATAACTGGTCAGTAAGGTATAAATTCTTTAAAAAACTTAATGGATGTTCATTAAGCAATTTAAAATGCAAACTGTCCCAATAATGTTTAGGACTAGAATTCTAAATAATATTTAGGCACTGTCAATTTGTCATAAAACATTTTCTGCCACAATCTTTAAATTGTCTTTGCCACAGTGTTAGAAATCATTAGAAACAAAATGATTTTATCCAAATAATTAAATATACAAATTTTATACTGTTTAATCCAATAAATGTTTCATGGTCGCCCTAACTTAACATTGCTATTTATTTTTTGCTGCTACAAAACCTGCATTTAGCATAGTATGTGAAATATAAATTATGATAAAATAAATGAATTCATCTCATTTATGAGTTTATAATGAAATAAGAGTCCATCTCACATGGTGAAATAAATGACTAAAATAAAATCGTTAACCATTTTATTTCAAAGACTTTATTTTTAAGTAATTACTACACCCAATATGGGGCTTGAACTCACAACCGTGAGATCAAGAGTCGCATGCTCTACTGACTGAGTCAGCCAGGAGCCCCAAAATGGTTAAGGATTTTTAACCATTTCACTTCACTTACTTGGGACTTCTTCAGTGCTTTGGCATTAGAACTTTAATCAAACCACTGACGCTTTCTTTAAGTGATGTTTTTCAACTCTTTTTGGGCCTCTGGTTTATTTCCACGAGGCACATGACCTTCACTAGCCATCTAGTCCACCTCATTCTGGTCACTTCCACAAAAAAACCCTCACTTCAATAAATTAGAAACTAGGTACCAGACTTCATGAAGCACCTCCCAGAAGTAAATTAATTCATCTTAAAATAAAAATTGTAGCTATAATCACCTGTAATTATAAGTCTGCCTGTAGGTCACCTGAACTTTCAGACTGTCTAGAAGATCATACAAACCATGGGTAGTCCCTGATCATATTAATGCAAACTTCTAATTTAGGTGGAGCTGGATAAGGAGCAGCCAGTAGCAGAAAATTATCCTTTCAATTTATTCTCCAGCTAGGAAACTAAAACATTACTCAATTACTTGATCTCAAACGAAACAAAGCGAAGTAACAAAATCAAACTAACATGTTATATAACTGGAAGCCAGCTTCCAAGATGGCCTCTAGCAAGCCCTGCCTCCCAGTATGCACACCCTCATGGGGGTTCCTCCCACTGTGTATCAGGGTGGGTCTGTGCAAGAGAGTGATGGTATATTCATTTTTGGGTTTTTTGTTTTTTGAGAGAAAGCATGCACAGGATGGGGGTGGGGAGAGAATTTTAAGTAGATTCCATGCTGAGCCTGACACAGGGCTCAATCCCACAACCATGAGATCGTGACCTGAGCCAAAATCAAGAGTTCAATGCTTAAATGACTGAGTCTCCCAGGTGCCTCAAATGGTCTATTACTTCTAAAGCTAGGTTATGAAAGACACTGTGGTTTTTGCCTCTCTTTCAGATCACCTGCTCTGGGGGAAAGCCAGCTGTCATGTCGAAAACATTCATGCAGCCTTCAGATGACTGCAATCACAGGAGACTCCTAATTGGAACCACCCAGCTAAAATACTCCTAGATTCCGGTCCATCAGAAACTGTGTTTAATAATAAATATTTGTGGCTTAAGCCTTTTGGGGTACTTTCTTGCACAGCAAAATATAACTAATACAATGATATATACTAATTTATTTAACTGGTTGAAATCATAGCTTTATAATGTCCCACTTAAGTATTAAAAATTAGGATTAATGCAATACAAGGTATTAAAAGAAATCCACTAACAAATACCTATCGAGTACCACTGACAACAAGAAAGCTTTGTCACACTGCACATGAAACTTCCTTAGAGTAATATTCATGGCTGATCTCTACTTTCTGACTAACTCCTCCCTAGAGTAGGAAGGAGCAACTAGTCTGACAAATTTGAGAAAAAATTCTGAGGCTTAGCTACTTCCTTTTTCCTTTCTATTTGGGATTTGTCTAACTGAAGACAGCCATTTATTCTGGGCTGTTCTCTATCACACAGTAAGTATAGTGGGACAAACTCTCTTCTTATAGACAGAGAAAACTGAGGTTTAAATCATCCTAATTCTGGAGTGCAATACTAGGAAGTTCATTGTTGCTGCAAACCTCAGCCACATTTCCAAAACAACTTTTTTGGTAACTAAACTTGTATTTGCATCTTCATCTATATGATTTCTACATCTTATTTCTTAATTCAAACTTCAGCAAGGAAAAAAGGGAGTCATTACTTATCAACCTCTAGACTAAGTACACAGCACTATAATGAATGGGTATTTTGTGTTGGTATGGACTATACAGTATATTTGCGATGTAAACTAAGATGACTCGAAATGTTAAATAATAATATAATATAATAATTACCTATCAAATATAAACTATAAGAAGCACACAGTCATTATCAAATCAGTGACAAATTCTGATCACTGGTAAGCATCAGAAAATCTGAAGAAAGGCAAAAACACAGATGCTCAGACCCCATGCCAAACCCATAGAATTGGGAGCAGGACCCAAGCAATTGCATTTTTAATAAGTTCCCAGTATAATGCTGATTCATACCAATATAAGAAGCCAAGCTATACACACTGAGTGCAATGACTTTGGAAAATAAGGTACTGCTATGAACTATCAGAGAAAAGATTATAGCAAACAGAACTTTAAGCAAAATTTAAAAGACATCCAGGGTTTAGATGAGATGGAAGATAATGGAGGGAAACCAACATTTGCTCAGGGCTTATTAACTGCCAGGCACTGTTCTATGCATCACCTCATTTAAGATAATTTCATTTCATACATGGGAAAACTGAGGCTCAGATAGATTAAATAATTTACCTCAGGTCACAAAACTAGTTAAACGACACAGTGGGGCTTTCCCATCTGTGCTCGCGGAGAAGCAGGGCCTTCGGAGAGATATCCCACCTCTAACTGTGGGGCTTTCCTTGGACTGGTGGCCTCAGTCTGGGACTGGACAGTGGACGTTCCCTCTGGGTTAGGTGGTACCCCAGGGGTGCGGTCGGCATCAGGAGGAACCAGTCCCCTGCCCTGAAGTGCCTTGGCTTGTGGGATTGCAAGTTGGGTGGCATCATTAACAACGCACGGAGTGAGAGCTTGGATCACGGCTGGGCGTGAGGCACAGGAGACGGCCCGCCTCCTCTGGGCCTGTGACACAGCCTACTTCAAGGAACAAACCTAAAGTGCACATGGTGGAGAGTTCAAAACATCACTACGAGTGGAGAAATAAAATAAAACCAAAGTCACAAGAGAGACCAAGGGACACCCTTCAAAGAACACTTCCTGAACGGCTAGGCCCTGGACAGTGTATGAGCCTCCTTTAATATTAATATAGCAGCACTCACAGGGGCAGAACACATCACAAGCTTTTAAAACTAACGAGAAAGAAAGCTAGCCAAAATGACAAAACGGAACAACTCTCCTCTAAAGAAATTCGAGGGAGAAATAACAACTAGAGAACTGCTCAAAACCGATCTAAGCAACATAACTGAACAAGAATTTAGAATAATACTCATAAAATTACTCATTGGGCTTCAAAAGGGCTTGGATGACATCCGAGCCATTATTGTTGCAAATACTGATGAACTAAAAAATGCAACACAAAATAAAATGGAGGCGTTGGCTACTGCACGGATTGAAAAGGCAGAAAAAATACGTGAATTAGAAGATACAATTATAGAGAAAGAGGAAGCCGAGAAAAAGAGAGAGAAATTGGTCCAGGAACATGAAAGGAGAGTTCGAAAGCTGAGTGATACAATCAAAC
>NW_024080643.1:24252-90048 GCF_003009895.1 Hyaena hyaena | reverse complement strand
TTAAAAAAAAAAAAAAAAAAGACTGTCAATGACTTAAAAATCACTTAAAAAAAAGATTCTTTTAAAAAGACATTCTTAGAATGAAAACTGGCCATGTGTAGCAACATGGATGGACCTTGAGGGTGTTATGCTGAGCGAAGTAAGTCAGGCAGAGAAGGACAAATATCATATGTTTGCACGTATAGGAGGATTAGGAGGAACTTGACGGAGGAACAAGGGGGAGAATAAGGGGGGAAATGGTGGGGGAAAGGGAGAGAGGCAAACCATGAGAGACTCTTGAATGCTGACAAAACCTGAGGACTGATGGATGTGGGGGGAGGGGGGGATGGGCATGGAGGAGGACACTTGTGGGGATGAGCACTGAGTGTTATGTGGAAACTAATTTGACAATAAGCTATTTGTAAATAATAAAAAAAAAAAGAGAGACATTCTTGACCTTGAGGGTTTTTTTTTAAACTTTTTAAAATGTTTATTTTTGAGAGAAAAAGAGAGAGACAGTGCGAGTGGGGGAGGGAGGAGAGGAGAGAGAGAATCCCAGGGTCCACACTGCCAGCACAGAGCGCAATGTGGGGCTGGAACGCACAAAACCATGAGATCATGACCCAAGCTGAAATCAAGTCGGGTGCTTAACTGACTGAGCCACCCAGGCGCCTCTTAAAATAAGATTTAAAAAAAAAAAAATCAACAGTTTTGTCTTAATTGATTAGTTTACTAAATAATTACTAACTGCAATTAGTAATCAGAATCCAGTTATTAGATTCAACTGAAGATTCAGCAACTACTTGGAGAGCACCAACCTCGTCAAAACAGTCAAATTAATTTTATAGTTAGTCTTAATTTATAAGCATAATGTTTAAGGCCAAAGTAATTTCATTTATAACCAAAAAAGTTTTTTTAATGTTTATTTTTTAGAGAGAGTGTGCACACACAAGCATGAGCAGGGAAGGGGCAGAGAGAGAGGGAGAGAATCTTAAGCAGGCTCCTTGCTCAGTCCAGGGCCCCACATGGGGCTCAATCTCACAACTGTGAGATCATAACCTGACCCAACATCAAGAGTCGGACGTTTAACCGACTAAGGCACTCAGGCACCCCATAACTGAAAATTTTAAAGACTGCTTTTATGACAATGTTTTACAAGACTTTGTGATAAATAGTGCTATTTTTAGGACTTTTTAAAAAAAAAATGCTTACTTCCTTTGAGACTCTGCAGGCATGTGCAAGAACAGGGAGGGAGGGAGAGAAAGAGAATATCCCAGCACGGAGCCTGTCTTGGGGCTCTATCCCATGAACTGCAAGACCAAGACCAGAACTGAGATCATGACCTGAGTCAAAATCAAGAGTTGGATGCCCACATGCAGAAGAATGAAACTAGATCAATTTCTCACATCATACACATAAATAAACTCAAAATGGATAAAGGATCTTAATGTGAGACAGGAAACCATCAAAACCCTAGAGGAGAAAGCAGGAAACAACCCCCTTGACCTCTACCTCAGCAACTTTTTACTTGACACATCCCCCAAAGCAAGGGAATCAAGAGCAAAAATAAACGATTGGGACCTCATCAAGTTTAAAGTTTTTTTTTTGTTAATGTAACAATCCACAAATCTAATAGGCAACCAATGGAATGGGAAAAGATAGTTGCAAATGACATATCAGATAAAGGGTTAATATCCAAAATCTATAAGGAACTCACCAGACTACAAACCCGAAAAACAAACAACCCAGTGAAGAAATGGGCAGAAGACATGAACAGACACTTCTCCAAAGAGGACATCCAGATGGCCCACACACACATGAAACGATGCTCAGCATCCCTCCTCATCAGGGAAATACACATCAAAACCACACTGAGATACCACCTCACGCCAGTCAGAGGGGCTAAAATGAGCAAATCAGAGAACTCTAGATGCTGGTGAGGATGTGGAGAAACGGGCACCCTCTACACTGTTGGTGGGAATGTAAACTGGTACAGCCCCTCTGGAAAACAGTGTGGAGGTTCCTCAGGAAACTAACAATAGAACTCCCCTATGACCCAGCAATAGCACTGCTAGGAATTTACCCAAAGGATATAGGAGTGCTGATGCATAGGAGCACATGTACCCCAATGTTCACAGCAGCACTGGCAACAATAGCCAAAACATGGCTAAGAGCCTAAGTGTCCATTAACGGACGAATGGATCAAGATGTGGTTTATCTATACCATGGAATACTACATGGCAATGAGAAAGAATGAAATCTGGCCTTGTGTAGCAACATGGATGGACCCTGAGGGTGTTATGCTGAGCGAAATAAGTCAGGCAGAGAAGGACAAATATCATATGTTTGCATGCATAGGAGGATTAGGAGGAACTTAACAGAGGACCATGGGGGAGAAAAAGGGGGGAAATGGTGGGGGAAAGAGAGAGGCAAACCATGAGAGACTCTTGAATGCTGAGAACAAACTGAGGACTGACGGATGTGGGGGGGAGGGGGGATGGGCACGGAGGGGGGCACTTGTGGGGATGAGCACTGGGTGTTATATGGAAACCAACTTGACAATAAACTATTTGTGGAAAAAAAAAAAAAGAGTTGGATGCCCAACCGAGCCACCCAAGCACCCCTTAAGGACTTCGTAAAAAGTGAAGCTAAACAGTTATCTCTATTCTCCATGTGTATAGGCACCTTAATTCTTTTTCTATCTTCAAGATCAAAGTCAAAATTCAACTTTGTGAGACCCTTCCCATAATTAAAATGAACTATTTTCTTTTCATTGTTGCTATGGAACATTGCTTTCACATCTCTATTTAGCATTTATTTCATTTTGCCTTTGTATGAAAACTATCTGTTTACAAACGTTTCTACTTTTCTTTAGGGATAAAGATTATGCATTATGCACCTTTGTATTCACCCAGCAGCTAGCACAGTGCTTTGCATACTCAATAAATGTGTTGTTGACAAATAAGTTAATATTTTTCTCAATAAGGAGATGAGTATATGTTATGTACACATCTTCCAAAACCCTGAACTAACAAATACAAGAACCAGGGGAAATATACTGTTGAAAACATTACATTTTAAGAGTAGGTGTCAGCCATGTGAACTAGGAAGATCATTCATTGACCAACAAATACGTACTATGTACTAGGCAACGTATATATAACATAGAATAAAACAGATGTAGTCCTTGCCCTCACAGAGCTCACAAGTTAGTAGAGACACTCAATACACACACACACAGGCTGTGAGGAAAACACACGGCACGTGGTAATAAGCAATTAATTAGAGTAGGGATGGCAGGTAGAGGGCTGCTCATAGGGTGGACAGCTTGACAAGTGAAACTGAGGCTGACACTTGAGGGATAAGAGTCACAGATGCAAGGAGAACGGAAACAGCTAGAAGAATGAAGGTCGTCCTGAGGCGGGGTAGTGGCCACATTCTACAATGCCAGCTTCATGGGAATACAATTACCACAGCATTTTCTTCACACTTCTATTTATCAGTTTACAATTGTTTCTATCATCACTTCTTTTTCTGATGGTTCACATTTTCCTGGCTAAATTTTAAAATGGCACGAACTCTGGGCAGATGTAAGACTGTTTCCAAATAATCTTAATTTCCCTCTAATCCTTACAACTGATAAATTCATCTCCAAGAGACAACTGTATCCCAATTTGGAAAGAGTGTTTCTCTATATCAGCTTTAATTTTTTGATTCAGGAGTCCTCCTGATTGCTAATCATCATGTTGTGTAATTACTTCAATAAATACTTACAGAATGTTCTTTTGTTTTCAGAAAAATGCCCTGCTGCTTTCTGAACTGTAAATTGCTCTAGAGCCTAGGCAGAGGACACATCCCTAAAGCAGTGCCTAACCATGGAGCATTCTCAGATCTACTGCTACAGCTACTTGTGAAATGACAGCATGTGATACACTGGAAAAAGGCCTGCAGTAGAAATTAAAGGATATAGGTTCTAGTTCCAGGTATGCCACTATGCTACACAAATTTGGGTCAGTTGTTCACTTGTAGCTTTAGTTTTCTTATTGATAAAGTGGGGATATATAGGGCACCTGGTGGCTCAGTCGGTTAGGCGTCAGACTTCGGTTCAGGTCATGATCTTGCGGTTCCTGAGTTCAAGCTCTGCGTCAGGCTCTATGCTGACAGCTCAGAGCCTGGAGCCTGCTTTAGATTCTGTGTCTCCTTCTTTCTCTGCCCCTTCCCGGCTCATACTCTGTCTCTGTCTCTCTCTCTGATAAATAAACATTAAAACAATTATGAAGTGGGAATACATAAAAGTTGCATCTTATACAAAGTCAACTATATGTACTTGGCAAAAAGTTTAAAAGAAAAATATAAATTTAAATAATACTCAGTATATGCCTACAGGTAAGCATGAGCTTAGATATGGAAAGCCTAGTTATGTTGTTCCATCAATTAGTCTCAGTTAAGTGCCTTTCCCTGAAAATCTTGCTGTGCTGTAATGGTCTTAGTGTTTAAAGATTCATATACTTATTTACATATAGATACATACATACATGTGTATATACATGTATGTACACACATGTGTATACACACATACATACTTACATATTTATTTGCTTAAAACAAGGTCCCTACATAGAATCCTATAATCCACTTGCTTCATCTATGGCTCAAAAATAAATAAAAATAAAAATGAACGGCCATTCAGGTGGTGTGATTTAGTTCATATGTGTACTTTAGAACCAAACAGGGTACAGACTCCACTACACAACTATAGTATACTGCTCTAGACAGCACATAAGTCAAAGTCGATGGAATCCCGGAATATACTGTTGAGGCCCTAATCCATCAATTTGTTTGTTACTGGTCACTAAATAACATTTTATCAACTATGTCACTATCCCAATAGCACTGTGCCACTGTTTAGGGAAAAGATATATTCACACCTATGGAAAATGATGAATGTATGAAGTTATTCAATACACAATGCTTTTACTAAAGACCAGGAAAAAAACCTAAAATATCCAAAAGGAGAGGACTGATTAAACAATACATCATACAATGGAATATTATGCTGCCATAAAAAATGAATAAGGAACCACTTTATATAATGACATGGAACAACTTCTAAGCTAAATGAAAAAATAGGGTACATAAACTGTGCATAGTACCATTTACATTAAACTGTGCACAGTACCATTTACATTAAAAGGGGGAGAGGCACCCCCTGGGTGGCTCAGTCGGTTGAGCGTCCAACTTCAGCTCAGGTCATGATCTCACGGATCGTGGGTTCGAGCCCTGCAGCAGGCTCTGTGCTGAATGCTTGCTTAGAGCCTAGAGCCTGTTTCGGATTCTGTCTCCTTCTCTCTCTGCCCCTCCCCCACTCATGCTCTGTCTTTCAAAAATAAATAAATGTAAAAGAAAAAAAGAAGAGGAGAAATATATGTAATATTTGTTTATATACATGTAACAGTTTTTTGGAAAAATATACAAGAAACTGCTAGCATTGGTTGCATCCTAGGCAAGAAACTGGGACAGGAGTAGAAGGAAGACTTTTCACTGCACATTCTTTTTTACCTTTTCAAAATGTGAATCATGTGACTGTATTACCTAATCCAAAAGAAAATACAAAATTTAGATCAGCAATAAAGTAGTTTGAGGTGAAAAAGGATCATGTTCTTAACATTAAACATTTACAAAAAGTAGGCATAGTAGGTAGAATATCAGAACTGTGACCATCTATTCTAAATTTCTCACTTTATACATGTGGAAACCAAGGCCTTGAGAATTATGTGACTTATGTACGTACAGTCACACAGCAAAAGAGCAAGGGTTAAATCAGATTTCTAGGGGTACCTGGGTGGCTCAGTCGGTTAAGCATCCGGCTTCAGCTCAGGTCATGATCTCATGGTTCGTGGCTTTGAGCCCTGTGTTGGGCTCTGTGCTGACAGCTAGCTCAGAGCCTGGAGCCTGTTTCCGGTTCTGTATCTCCCTCTCTCTCTGACCCTCCCCTGCTGACGCTGTCTCTCTCTCTCTCTCTCAGAAATAAATAAAAAGCATTTTTTAAAAAGTCAGATATTCTAAGATCTACTCTGTAATTCTTCCCTATCATACTGTCTTCTCATTTTGTGCGGGCAAAACAGAAACAAATTTAGAATACATAATGGGTTGTCACGTTCTGTCTAAAGTTTAGAGTCAAAATATAAAATAACCTCAACTCCTCAGAGTACTAATTTTTAGTGTGGACTTGATGTGGCAACACTTACAAATAGGACTTGTGTATCTTCATCATTGCATATATTCCAGTATGAGAAATGTACTGTTTTTATCCTATCTCAATCGAATTCACTGAGGGCAAGAACTAGAGTGTCTTCTTTTAATTTTTTTTTTAAAATGTTTTATTTATTTCTAGGAGAGAGACAGCATGAGTAGGGGAGGGTCAGAGAGAGAGGGAGTCACAGACTCCGAAACAAGCTCCAGGCTCCGAGCCGGCAGCCAGCACAGAGCCCGACGCGGGGCCCGAACCCACGAACCGCGAGATCACGACCCAAGCGAAAGTCGGAAGCCCAACCAACCAAGCCACCCAGGCGCCCCTTCTTTTAATTTTCTAAATATGCAAACGCCTAGCACAAGTGTAACTGCCAAAAATATTAATATAGGTTCACATTCCCTATCCAAAACCCAGGGGCTGGATGTATTTTAGAAATAACAATTTCTTGAAATTTAAAAATGTTCCAAGATACACATACCATTGTGTAACAACTCCCACACCAGTGGCCAAGGGGAGCACCCCACAACCAAACATACAATTTACTTCCTCAGCAAAACACACAGGGTAAAAACTATATATCATTTCTCATTAGTTTGGGTTATATTTTGTTACCAAATTAATTTTGTCTCCAAGTTCAAAAAGGTTTTGGTTCGTGTAGTCTCCTGAATGTAGGAATTAAATAGATTACAGACTGTACTCACAAAGGTTCTATTAAAAAAATATGATTAGTTACTTTAACTCTCGTCTTTTTTTATGAGATCAGAACAACTAATCACAGCAGGAAGTTTTCACATCCCAGGTCTAGGCTAAAGACTTGGCGTGTGATTAAGGAATCCAACCTAGCAGAGGGGACTAAATCTGACGCTATGAAAAGAAAAAATTTAAAAGAGAAGAAAGAAAATCCTAATTGTACATTATATTCCTATTTTGGCTGTTCACTAATAAAAGTTTCCTTTAATCAGACTGTTCGTTTTTAAATGGAAACAGGCAAGTAAAACTCAGTCTCACGTTGCTGACAAAGGAGATTGCTTTAATTCTACTAGAAGGTAACTGTACTCTTTCTGGGACCAGTGTACATAGAAAGAGGCATTCCAAATACATTAGTAAAGAAAACGCATAAACGTATTCGATTTTTTCAACGTGGGACCACTACTTTAACATAAATGAGAGTTTCTTCTAGTCAACCTCTCCTAACTGTCCTTATTAGCATAATTCCTTTTTGAAAGTCTTGTAGAACTTCTTCTACCTTTTACAAGGCGGAAAAACTCTGGAGTAAAACTGTTTACACTGAAATCCTCTTTTCTTTCCACAACCCAAGCCCCACATCCATTATGTTCCTGTTACTATTACATATTTTTTCCTGGCAAAAAATCAAATTTGCACTGCAAGACTATAAATCAACTTTACAAACAACGGTCTCTTGATATAATTCAGTTTGGCAATGTTGATGTTTCCATCTTAAAACTGTAGCAACAATTTGAACTGAATCAATTATTTTGTTCAACTTATGAAGGTAACAATTTGGCAAGCATTATTTACAAAAAAAATCGTGTGTTCCATCCTGAAATTGGAGATAGCGATGGTGAACAAGAAAAACCCTCCGAGTTTGTCTATTATTTCAAGAAGGAAATACTATGTTCTCATATTTTCAGAATTCATTTAAAAAAGAGAAAACTAGTTATACCTTACCACAAATATACCAGTGTATTAAGAATCAGGTAAGCAAAAACTAACAAGCCTAGTTTTCAGTCTGGAGAAAAAACAAACTCCCTGCTGGATTTCTTGGCCATATGCATTCATAAGTACGGAAAACTAAAATCCTTTTTACTGAAGAATTTCTTGGTATAAGGGACCTGTTCCTCTATACAGCCCTATCAAAATTACCAGCATTATTCTAGAATATAGTTATTTAGTTTGAGACCACTAAAAACACCCCACAGTCCAAAATGCTAATGGTGGTTACTCTGTAAATAAAGGGTCAGAAAATACAAATTGTTACTCTAGGACATAGAAACCAACCGACCAAAAGGACTTCTAGAATATGCTGCCCCAAGATTCAGAATTCAACTCCGAAATAGCACACGCGGTCACGATGTCCCTTAAACCACATGACCTTCCTACGAAAGCAGAGTCTTAAACTTATCAACTCCAGGAGAACTATCCTTTTAAGTTAAAGCAAGGCAGGGCGGCTAAAATGAACGCAGCGGTGACAGATCAGCTGCTAACTAGCAAAAACGGATGGTGGACAGCAAAGTCCCTGTGCTTTGGCTACTTCCCTTACCGTTAGAAGATCTGGGAGGGAGGGAAGGAGAAACACCCCAGAATCCTGGCAGAAAAGCCCCTGGGTTCGAAGATGGGGTTTAGGGAAACAGGAAGGGGCAGCTCCGTGTGTGGTGACCCTTTGTGAACACACACTCTGTGGCTGCTCGGCTCTCATCGAGGCTTTAGGAGAGCGGACTACGGGAGCCTTGCGTGGCCCACAGTCGTCGTGGAGACCGCAGCGCTGCAGGGACGCGTCGGCCGACAGGCTCCATTGCACACTCTGCCTCTGCAGGCTGGGGAGCCCTTCCCTTGCGCCACCACCCACCCACCCTCCCAGGTCACTCTCCGTCGCGCCGACTTCCGACCCGGGCTAGCTTCAGCCGGGGGGCAACGAGGTGCGCGCTACTCTCTTTCCTCAGCGTAATCCCTCCGCTGCCGAGCGCGCACTAGTTTTAATCACGCCCCACCCCCTGGTCTCCGGCGTCACCTCCGCCACTCGAGCGCTTTCCAGCAGCTTCCAGAAACGTCGCCACTCCAAACCCAGCCACTCACAGATGCCAGGCTCAGCAGCTATCGGCCCCGCCCCTAGTCGTCGCCGCAGTAGAAACTGCGGCTGCGACAGCGCGGCGAGTAGCCACGCCTCTGCAGAGGCCGTCCGGAAGTGCTCCGGTTCTCACCTTCCCCGCCACGCTGACGTCCTCTCAAGCCCCGCGCCGAGCAGGAAGGGGAACTCTTTTGCCGCGGACTCAAGCCGGAAGCTGCTATTCTAGCGGAGAGGCCGGTGGGGGAGGAGTGGGCGGAGAGGAACGTGGGTTGAACGTTACAAGGGGTGGTGTGGACCCAACCTGGAACAGGAGCCCGGACCGACCCGGTGTGCAGAAGGAGAGTGTACGCGGCAGGAAAGAGAGGCGAGGAAGTGATTTCGTTCAGCTCCCGAAGTAGGGAAGAGGGATCGCCGCTTGGGTGGTCTGCGCGCTGAAGGGTGGGCTAGTCTGGGAGGGAAAAGGGGCTGGGACTGGGCTCAGGTGGGAAGGGTTGGCGATTAAGGTCTGGAGTTACTGATTCGTTTTGGCTCAGAGAGGTAAATGCCGAAGAGAAACCAGAGTTGTTTTGTGTTTCGTTCTTCCAAAGAGCGTGGAGGTGGGGAGGGTTAAACGGAACTCTGCACCTCGGGTTTCCAAGGTTTGGTTTTGAAACTGACAAGTCTTGGTTCTATGCGTCTGTGTTACTGGAGGGCCGGGCGCACAACGCCGACCCCATTCCTCGGCTTTAAGTGTACTGTGGGCTTACCTTTGACAATTCATGTGCTGAGCTCGCTTGATCTTGGAAAGCAAGCTCAAATGTTGAAGTTTGAGGCTCTTTATTTGAGCAGCTGGTTCTCTGGGTTTCCCCACTGCGCACACGGGACTGTGAAACCCGCTTAATTGCCTATCTTTCATCATTCCCATAGCCAACTTTCCATATTCTTTGTGCTGTAACTAGGCTCATAGTGGGCTAGGAATTCACATTGTGGCTCCTGGAGTTTCAGTGGCTCACAGAAGTAATGAAAAGGAGTCAGAAGAAACGTGCTGAGGTTGAAGTGGAGAGAAGGGTAAGACTGGAAAGACAGATTGGTCGGTCTCAAGTGCAGCGGGTTTTATGGTCATAGTACTTACCTTTAGGTCCATACTGAGCTGTTTGGACTCTCCTATAATCAGGTTGGAGTAAATATAAATGATTTTAAGCTGAGCCGTGACAGACTCAGACTTGTTTTATACTAGCGTTGCTTTGGCTGCAATACCGTGTGGGGATGGGATGGAAAGAGGTGAGATTTGAGACACTTCCAAAGAATTGGCCACTGAATTTGGGGAGCTTTACTGCATGAAGAAGTGGAAAATGAAAGTTTAGAGAACCACTCAGATTTCCTAGTATGTGTATTCGGAGGGATGAAGATGCCAAAATCTAGATGAGATACAAGAAAGAGGAGCAGGCTATATTTGTAGCGAGAACAATGAAGACTATCATTGAGGTCAAATTAACTTGTAAGAATCACCCCAGGGTTTTGTATATAAGACAAAATAAATTGTTTTTGAAAGCCCTGGATAGCTCACTTCTGGAATTTTTTTTTTTTAAATCAATTTTCTCCTGTCGGGTTTTGCATATTCAAAATTTCAACCACCAGTCTATCTGCTTTTCCCATTGAAATGTTGGCTGCAGGGATCAGGATCAGAGCAGATTTGAAGGCTTCTTATTTTTACTTTTAAAATAAGTAATTTTAAAATTACTCTCTCTGAATTCAGAGAGAGAGAGAGAAGACAGGGCAAAAAAAGGTCTCTAGATCCCTCAAGCAGATGGAAATTTTCATTAAAAACAAAAAAAATTAAAACATCTTATTCAAGACATATAGTGTACTAGGTTCTACCAGTTTGTTTTGAGAATAGTGCAGAATAATACAAGATGGACTACATAGTTTCTACACAGTGAAGTATAAAAATAGCACCAAACAAATAGTAGTTAAAATGTATTATGCATTCGTGCTAAGCATTTTACATGTATTTAATTCTTAGCCCAAGCCAGTTTTACAAGTTTCTGAACCCAGATCTGCATTTGTAAAGCCCATGCTTTTAGCCACTGTGGAACCATAAGCAGTT
Source organism: Hyaena hyaena (assembly GCF_003009895.1). Lineage (NCBI taxonomy): Eukaryota > Metazoa > Chordata > Mammalia > Carnivora > Hyaenidae > Hyaena > Hyaena hyaena. Next base: position 78,924 of record NW_024080643.1, on the reverse strand, counting down.
TTCTGTCTAGTTGGTTGCCTTTTGTAAGTGCATTATAACTGGAACCAGGCAAAAATGATAAATTTGTGTTTTCTGTGAGGAGCTTATAAAGTAAAAGTTAGCACCAAACTTAACTTTTATCTTATTTTTTTAGAAGTTTATTTATTTTGACAGAGAAAGAGAGAATGAATATGCAAGCAGGGGAGGGGCAGAGAGAGAGGGAGACCGTCCCAAGCAGGCTCCACACTGTCAGCGCAGAGTCTGACTTGGGGCTGGAACTCATGAACCGCGAGATCATGAAGTGAGCCAGAATTAAGAATTGGATGCTTACCTGACTGAGCTACCCAGGTGCCCCTTATTATTATTTGTTTTGGCAGTGGTTCTCAGTGGGACAGTTTTACCTCCCAGGGGTCATTTGTCAATGTCTGGAGACTTTGTCACAACTGAGGAGTGAGTGACCTCGGCATCTAGTAGGTAGAAGTCAGTGATGCTATTAAACATTCTACAGGTAAAGGATACCCTTCACAACAAAGAATTATCTGGTACAAAATGTTTCTAGTGCTGTAATTGAGAAATCTTGCCATATCACTATTTCTTTAAGAAGAGGAATTAAGATTCGCTTATACTTTTCATCTTAAACATTTTTATTTTTGAAATTATTCCTTGGCTTGAAAGACATGTAAAGTTTATACGTCTGGAATAGAATAGCATCACTGGTTTTTAAAGTGAATCTGCGAGCTACTGTTTCCCAGGAAGTGGTTGTTGTAGAATGATGAATTCTGAGATTTGGGAAAGACTTTTGCTTGAAATTATTTTACAACATCCCTGCTGAGTTTCTACTTTAGGTCTCCTGTATCTGATTTCCCTCTATTTTAAACACACATCTAAACTACTCTTAACAATTACTTTTTCCTTCTACTGAGCTCCAGGCTCATAATTTTGACTTTACTGAATGTGATTATACTCCATGAATTCACACTTGTTAAATACATAATCTGTACGATGACAGTGTTTATATTTTTGTCTGGTACGGTTCATTTATTATAAATAGTATATTGTTGGAAACTTTTATAAACTAGCATTATCCTCTTGGTGACCTGTTCTTGGTGGTTGAAGGTGATAGGAACATATGGAGTTCTTTGGTCTCAGTCAAGCAAGGGCTCGATAGAGCTGGAGTCTTTAATAAAGTACTTTCTAGTGTCACACTGACATACTTGTTTAGATTATGCATAGACTCTAAGAACTTGAGTTTTCAAACTCTGGTCAGTATAATTTGCTTTAAAGAACAGGTAACTTCTATTTTAAGTTTTAATAAATTTGCTTACAAACAAGTCTGAAACTTGGTCCTGTTTCCAATCTGCCCTCTTCTAATCTTCTAACAAATTTGCTAGGTTTATAAGTAAATATAGGTAATTTGCTATCACGTCAAGATTCCAATTTTAGAAAATGTTTATCTTAAGACATACAATTTCAAAATATTCTTAATATACATCTTAAGAAATAGCATAGCTGTTTTTCAAGGTAAATAGAATTTTTTATTTAATTGTCTATTGACTTTTTTTTTTCCAGGGTTCATTGAAAAATCCTTAGTGATATTGACATGTTTCAAGTGACATAAATTAGCCAATGACTCGGAATGATGGATTCCCCGAAGATTGGAAATGGTTTGCCAGTGATTGGACCAGGGACTGATATAGGGATATCTTCACTCCACATGGTGGGGTATTTGGGAAAAGTTAGTGAACTTATTTTTTGCCTCAGTGCAAAGTTGGGTTTTTTTCCCTCCTTTTTTAGAGATTTAAATTTGGTTTTAATTTTCCAATTAACTCCTAAAAAATTGTATCTTCCACGGAAATCTTAACAGCAATGGCGAAAGATTATTTTAATGTATTTACCTCTCTGTGTTTTATTGGTTTGTGAAAGTAGAAGTAAAGCATAGACTTTGTGGTTTATTATTCTCTGAAAATATGGAATGTACATTTTCCTTGGCAGTTGACATTACTCTTTTTCTTGCAAGTAAAACTGATGCTATTTTTAACACTTAAAATTTAATATTTAAAACCATAGTACATTCTTTTTCGAGTAGTAGCTGTACTCAAAGCCTATCTGCATTTCTTTTATTTGCCATGTTTAAAATACCTAGCCAAAACACTTCAGGTGAAAATTGTAATTTTTTTCTGGTTTCTTTTTCATTTAGCTTTCTGTAATTTGATATACTTTAGGAATGTCTTTATTTTAATTTACTTTATTTCTTTTTCAGAATTATTCAGCTAAAGTCCCGTCAGATGGGTATTGCCCTGCTTGTAGAGAAAAGGGAAAGTTAAAAGCCTTAAAGACTTACCGAATTAGTTTTCAAGAATCTGTCTCTTTGTGTGAGGATCTGCAGGTAAAGTATTAATCTTAGGTAGTATCAAGGTTTTAGCTTTTTCTTCAGTATTTAAATTTGTATTAGTTCTGTATTTTTCAGGCTGTACATTTTTAATAGATATTCAGAGTTTCTAGATCTGTCCATTGTACAGTTTTAAATAATTCCTGTTATTTTTCCACTTCAGTTATTTTCCCTGAGGTATTGCGTGAAGATACTTGTTTTTATTATCATTAAACTTAATGAGGAGAGCATATACGTTTTAAGATTTATTACTTTTTCTATTAACGTTGTGGGGGTCCTTGTTAGTTGTTGTTGTATAATATAATAGTTACTCTTTCACTTCTTTGGTTTATAAACTTTGGAATTTACTGGAAAAGTTATTAATTTAATTCCTTAAGGATCTAAATGTCTTTTAAAATTAATTATAGGCTTTGTTTCCGGTGGTACAGCTTTCATATAAGAGCTCATTAAGAGCTCATTAACTCCATATTACTCTACATTTCATTGTACTTGACAGTTTATGAAATTGTTATATACATGTTTAGTTCTCAAAACTTTACAAGGTAGACATTTCCATTTTATCATTAAGAAATCAGATACAGAGGGTTTGGAAATATAAGATCTTTCTAAAGTGGCATAACTGTAGTTTAGTCTTTTATTTTCAGGTATGTTTTATTCCAGGTAAAGTAGTAGTTCATCAGAGTCACCTGGAGTACTTTTTAAAAATTTCTGGATCTCACACCCAGATGCTAATTCAGTAGAGTTGACCCAGAATTTTATGGTTTTGTAACTTTTAGGGATGAGTCTGATGATCAGTCAAATTTGCAAAATACTATCACCCTCTTGGTGATAGATATTTTTGCTAGGTATAACTTGAAGAAAATCTCAGGCATTCTTACAAATAGAAATACATTTCTTTTTCATTTATTCAGTACATTGTTTTCTGAGTGTCACCATATCATCATTGTTCCAAAGGCTGGGATACAATGGAAAAGCAAAAATTTCTTACCTCAAGATGGTTATGTTCTAGAGTAGGAAAGAAAATCAATAAGTAATATTTTTTGTGTGTGAGGTGATGGAAAGTGCCGTGGCAGAAAATAAAGCCCAGGGACTGGAGTGTTAGGGAATGTGTAATTTGCAGTTTTAGAGTGGTGAAGGGAACTCTTCATTGAGAGACATTTGAGCAAAGACCTGAAAAAGATGAAGACAAACAAGCCATGTGGGCATTGGATGAACAAGCATTCCAGGCAGGGAGAGTAGCAGATGGAAGGCCCTGAGAGAGTGGAGACTGCCTGTGCATGTTCTACTGCAAGGAAACTAGCAGAGCTGGATCTGAGGGACTGAAGCAGAGTAATAAAAGATGGCTCAGAAAAATAATGAAGAGGAGGTTGGACTGAGCAGGGTCCTACAGGCTATTTTAAGGTGTCTGGCTTTTACTGTGATGAAATGAAGAACCATAGCAGGGAGTGACATAATCTGACTTATATGTTAAAAGGATCATTGTGGCTCCTGTACTGAAAGTATATGTAATGGCCAAGACTGAAAGCAGGGAGACTAACTAGTTGGAAGGCAGTTAGAGTATTCTGTGGGGAGCGGTAGTGGCTAAGTGATGAGATGTGATTGGATTATCTATGTACTTTGAAAGTAGATCCAAAAAGTATTTGCTGAAAGATTGGGATACATACATAGTAGGAGAGAGAGGAATCAAGAATGATTCCCAGATTTTTGATTTTAATCATTGGAAGAGTGGACTTGCCAGAAACTGAGATGAGAAAGACTGGGAAGACGAAGATTTGAGGAGAAGATCAGGCCAGCACCAAGTCAAGCTCGAGACAGATAATCTGATACTTGATGATCAGGGTATATGGAATAAGTGGTTGGATCTATGTGTCTGCTTCTCTCTCTAGGTGGAGGAGAAAGTTAGATAAATTTGGGAGTCATCAACATGTATATAGTTGAACCATGACAGTGGATGAGTTTACCTAGAAGTACAGGTAGAGATTCCAAGGACTGAGCCCTATTAATACTCCAGCATTAAGAGATTGGGGAGATGAAGTGGAACCAGGAAAAAAGTGAGAGAAAGACAGTGAGGTAAGAGTAAACGCAGAAAGGAGAGTATTTCGTCCTGAAAGTCAAGTGAAAAAATATTTAAAGAAGAAATTATTTACTTTCAATGCCAGTAAGAACTCAAAGAGGATGAACTCCCCATTGGCCTACAGGTCACTGAGGACCTTAATGAGAATAATTCAGGTAAAGTATTAAATAAAAGTTTGATTGCTGGGAGTGATAGAAAATTGGGAGACGAAAAACTGAGAAATATGATGTGAGATGGTACCTAGAAGAGGAAGTTTGGAAGTTGGGAAAAATAACAGCATGTTTGTATGTTGACTATATCCAGTAGTGAGGGGAGAATAGAAAGTGGCATGGAATTGCTGGAGAGCTGCTGTTCCTGAAGCAGACATGGGCTCTGTTGCACAATTAGAGGGCTTCATTTTAGGCTTGATGGCTTTTTCTTTTTCTTTTTTTTTTTTTTTTTAATAGTTTATTGTCAGGTTGGTTTCCATATAACACCCAGTGCTCATCCCCACGAGTGCCCTCTTCCATGCCCATCACCCCTCCCCTCCCCCCACCCCCATTAGCCCTCAGTTTGTTCAGCATTCAAGAGTCTCATGGTTTGCCTCTCTCCCTCTCCCCCACTATTTTCCTTCTTCTTTTCCCCCATGGTCCTCCGTTAAGTTCCTCCTAATCCTCCTATACATGCAAACATGTGGTATCTGTCCTTCTCTGCCTGACTTGTTTCACTCAGCATAACACCCTCAAGGTCCATCCATGTTGCTACACATGGCCAGACTTCATTCTTTCTCATTGCCATATAGTATTCCACTGTATAGATGAACCACATCTTCCTGATCCATTTGTCCGTTGATGGACACTTAGGCTCTTTCCATGTTTTGGCTATTGTTGAGAGCGCTGCTATGAACATTGGGGTCCATGTGCCCCTATGCATCAGCACTCCTGTTTCCCTTGGGTAAATTCCTAGCAGTGCTATTGCTGCGTCATAGGGGAGTTCTAGTGTTCATTTTTTGAGGAACCTCCACACTGTTCTCCAGAGGAGCTGCACCAGTTTACATTCCCACCAACAGTGTAGGAGGGTGCGCGTTTCTCCACATCCTCGCCAGCATCTAGAGTCTCCTGATTTGCTCATTTTATTGACGGCTTTTTCTAACAGCAGACTATACAGCGAGTTTACTCATTAACTAGCTCAGAACAAAGTTGTAGAATGGGGAATATTGGAAAGAGAGGAAATGAATCTTCCTAGAAAAAAAACTTTTTTCCCCTCTTCCAAGCAATGTATAACATTTCAGTAGAGGACTACCAAAATTGAGAAGTCCGTGTCCTCAGGACATTGAGATATGGCCATTAAAGTTAGAGGTTATTTGCATGTTTAGTTTTGAAGCATTCTTTTTAAGTGATGAGGAAGAGAACATATAACCAAGAATTTTAAGCACAAACTTTGCAAATATAAAAAGAAAACTTTAAGGTAATTGTGATCTAAATTTTTAGAAAATGTTCCAGTCAGTAAGAGCCCAGTGTATTTTACGAGGTGGATTGGTTTACACCAGGAGTCAGCAGACACTTTGCATGACACCCATAGGCTAAAAATGGATTTTTAAATGATTAGGAAAGAGTATTCTTTAAGTGAAAATTATATGATTTCAGATTCCTGTGTCCATAAATAAAGTTTTATTGGAATTTAGTTGTACTCTATCATTTTTGTATTGTCTGTGGCTGCTTTTGTATTAAAATGGTAGTCTTGAGTTAATAACATTGACTAGCTTACAAAACCTAACATACTTTTTTGACCTTTTATAGGTAGTTTGCTGATCCCTGGTCTATAAGACCTTTGAGTCAATTTGTTAATTTCTGTAGAGTTTTATTATAGAATTTGGAGTCCACTGAACATTCTGCTTTCATTTGCCAAATTCTAAAGAACCACATGGGAAACCCTTAAGAAGTTTCTTGATTTGAAAAAAGCACTAATATTCAAACTCTGCTTCCAAAATAGTAAATTGAAACTCAGGTTTTTGAGGAGCGCCTGGGTGGCTCAGTTGGTTAAGTGCCCGACTTCAGCTCAGGTCATGATCTTACGGTCCGTGGGTTCGAGCCCCACGTCGGGTTCTGTGCTGACAGCTAGCTCAGAGCCTGGAGCCTGTTTCAGATTCTGTATCTCCCTCTCTCTCTGACCATCCTCTGCTCATGCTCTCTCTGTCTCTCTCTCTCTCTCTGTCTCTCTCAGAAATAAATAAAACATAAAAAAAAAAAAGAAAGAAGCTCAAGTTTTTGAAACTGTAGGGAGTTTTGACTTACCTTTTCTCTCTTTTTTGATTATTCCATTATTTAGTCTTTTATTGGAACATTTATTTAATTTTTTTTCAACATGAAATTTATAAGGCTTTTAAGCCCTTAGTGTTAAGCCATCAAAACTCATCTTTTTTTTATTTGTAAAATGAATATAAATTATTACTATCTTTGTAAATTGTTTTTATAGCTTGTTTCTGGCCATACCTTACAGGTAATTTTTCAAATATAAGGTAATGTGCAATGTTTTTCTGTTTTATAGAAATAAAGCAGGAATGTATTTAAGCTGCTCAAAATAATCACCAAAAGAGGTAGCATTAAATTTTAAATGCTCTTACATGGTTGGGCTAGATGGAGAAATTAGTACTCTGTGTTTCATTTTAGGACTTTTTCCCCTGTTTTTGAAGACAAGCCAGAAACTTCTATGGCATATGCTCATTGTAAATAAGGTAGGAACTAAAGTCGAGATATAAAACATAAAAATCCAAGGGCATTGATTGGGGCAAGGACAAATTATATTTTAAATTTGCGCTGTGATTGTACTACAAATTATAAATTGAAAACGTCAGTTAAGATATTTGCAAATAATTCAGGGGCAAAACCATCTAGGCCACTAAATTTTGCAGCCTCAGGGCCCTTAATGGTTTATTGATTTTTTTTTTTTAAGTTAAGTTTATTTGTTTTTTTGTATTTAAGTTTATTTGTTTACTTTGAGAGAGAGCAGGAACAGGTAAGGGACAGAAGGAGAGACAGAGAGAGAGAGAGAATCCCAAGCAGCAAGCAGTCTCCACCCTCAATGCAGAGCCAGACACAATGCTCTGTCTCACAGTGGTGAGATCATGACCTGAGCCAAAATCAAGGGTTGGAGGCTTAACTGACTGAGCCACCCTGGTGCCCTATGGTTTATTGCTTTTAGTTAAGCAGGGGTGCTGGTGGGATGTGCACACCATTTTTTAACTATGAGATCAATTAAGATTTCTTATTTTTAAATTTGTTTTGTTGAAAAAAAATTTTTTAATTTTACTAATGTAAAAAAAAATGAAATTTACCATCTTAATCATTTTTAAGTGTACAGTTCAGAAGTATTAGTTATATTCCCATTATTGTGCAACAGATCTCTAGAACTTTATTGTCTTTTTTTTTTTTTTTAAATGTTTTATTTATTTCTAGGAGAGAGAGAGAGAGAGCGTGAGCAGGGGAGGGTCAGAGAGAGAGGGAGTCACAGACTGAAACAGGCTCCAGGCTCTGAGCTGGCAGTCAGCACAGAGCCCGACGCGGGGCTCGAACCCACGAACCGCGAGATCATGACCTAAGCGAAAGTCGGATGCTTAACCGACTAAGCCACCCAGGCGCCCCTAGAACTTTATTGTCTTGAAAAACTCAAATTCTGTATGCACAGAATGACAACTGCTCCTTTTCCTCTCCCCACCCCTTGGCAGCCACTATTCTACTTTTAGTCTCTATGAATTTGACTACTTTAGGTGTTTCATATAAGTGGAATCATACCATATTTGTCTTCATGACTGACTTATTTTACTTAGTCCTCAGTGTTGATCCATATTGTAGCCTGTGACAGATTCCTTTACTTTTTACGGCTGAGTAGTAGTCCACTGTGTATAGGACATTTTCTTCATCCATTTGTTCATTCGTGGACATTTGGGTTGCTTCCACCTCTAGGTATTGTGAGTAATGCTGCAGTGCATAAGGGTATGCAAGTATCTCTTTGAGGTCCTGCTTTCATTGATTTTGGATATATACCTGTCTATAACTGAATAGTTATTGCTGTCACTTTTCAAGTGTTCTCTTTTTTCTGACATACCGTAGGATTTAGGAAATAATCTCGAGGTATAAAGTTGAGAGTCAAGTTATTAGTTGATGGTGAGTGCATTACTAGTTGGTAACAGTCGGAAGAATCCAGAACTTGTCCTGTTAAACTAAAGAATGTCATAAGTACAGTGTTAATAGTGTTCACTTGTATAGAAGCAGCTGTACTTCAAATAAAAGCGTTTAATGCATTTCAGTATCTGTTGCTCAAAACCTAGTGACTAAAAAAATTTTAAAGCTTTACTTATTATTCCTCATGATTCTATGGGCTGCCCAGGTAGTTCTTAACACTTTACCTGCTATTGGCTGGGACACCTGAAGTGTCTGCATGGCTGGCATTAGTACTCTTTGCCCACAGGGAACTCTGCTTAGGCAGTCAGCCAGGATCCCAGTTCTTTTCCATGAGGGTCTCTCCATGGGGCTCCTTTGGCTCTTCACAGTGTGATGGATAGGACTTCTTTAAGAAAGAGTGTTCCAGAAGGAGGGCTCCAAAAGGACTAGCCCAGTGATCCCATACTTAACCAGGCTTCCATGTATAGCATGCTTGCCAACATCCCATCAAAGCTGGTCACATGCCTAAACCCAGAGTGGTATGTTGGGGGGCTCTGAATCTATCAGGGCATGAATACCAGGATGGGTAGTTCTTTAGTTCATATGAGGCCACCAAGGTAGCTGTTAGCATGCTTATGTAGAAGAAGGCATATAGATCTCTTGAATTTGTCTTTTAAAATATTTTACTAGTTTTCAAACTAAGTGATTTGTTTACACTTTTGATATTTGGCTGAAATTGTGTTAATACATAGTGATATTTGATGTTGTTAAAAATCTGCCAGTTTGACTCTTAGATCCAATAAAGATGTAAAATTGATATGCTGATGTGCTCTCAGATTAATACTCAGGTTGTTTTTTTTTTTAATATTTATTATTTGGAGAGAGTGCGAGCAGAAGAGGGGCAGAGAGAGAATCCCAAGCAGGCTCTCTGCAGACAGCACAGAGCCCCATGTAGGGTTTCATCCTTCGAACCCCAAGATCATGGACCTGAGCCGAAATCAAGAGATGTTTAACTGACTGAGCCACCCAGGGACCCCTAATATTCAGCTCTAAAATAGAGATACAGGAATTAGTCCTGCAACTCTTTTTTATTTGAAAATACTTTTCCAGTTTTTAATGTTTGCAGTGTACCTGTCCCAAAAAGAATACTATTCATCATAGAATGTTTCTTTAAATTGTTGAAATTTTGTCAATTCACTCAGCATTTGATTTTTTATTAAAGCAGAAACTGTATGTTTTCCTCGTTAGCTTACTCTACTGTGGATCAGATTAAACCTTTGATTGTTCAAATTAACTAGGGAAAATTACTTTGAGGGAGCCAAAATATTGGTTAAATTCCTAGTTCCTTTAAGTTTAGATTTATAAAATTGTACTAATGCTAAATTTTTATACATACGTTTGATGACATAAATTATAATATAAAACTTGAGCTTATTTGACTTTTTTGTAGTTTTTATCATTTTATATTTTCTTTCTAGTGCATCTACCCTTTGGGCTATAAATCACTTAATAACTTAATTTCTCCTGATTTGGAAGATGGTCCCAATAAGTCTCAAAAAAGAAAGTTGGAAACCAGCTATAAAGATTCACCTCTTTTAGCAAATGCCAAAAAGACTAAAAATCACACTGTTACTGATGGCGAGCAAGGTTTGAAGAGCAAACGCGATGGAGAAGCATATGGTGAAACCTTATTGAGCTCACCTGCTTTACCACACAGTGGACCACAGCACCCAGACGGGACAGCTGGCTCGTTGGAACAGAATGAGAGTTTGGAGGCTGACATTATTGATGAGGCTACTGAAGAGGCTCCTACTACAGCTGATGTTTCTGGAACTGGAGGGGTTTCCCCTCACAACGCAGGAAGCACATTTGAACTGGAAATGCCATTGGAGAGCAAATGTACATCACTTTGCCAGTCTTCATCCGTCCAGTGGAGAAATGCTAATGCTCTCTGTTGGTTAGATTGTATTCTGTCAGCACTGGTGCACTTGGAAGAGTTAAAAAACACTGTGGCTGACCTATGTTCTAAGGAGGAATCTGTGTTCTGGCAGTTGTTTACCAAGTATAATCAAGCCAGTAAGCTTCTGCACACCAGTCAGTTCGATGGAGTGAAAGGTTGGTAATAATATTTAATTTCTCTTTTTATTTATTTTTAAATGTTTCCATTTTTGAGAGAGTGAGTGGGGGAGGAGCAGAGAGAGAGGGAACAGAGAATTCGAAGTGGGCTCCGTGCTGACAGCACAAAGCCTGGTGCAGGACTTGAACTCACAAACCCTGAGATCATAGCCTGAGCTGAAGTTGGATGCTCAGCTGACTGAGCTACTCAGATACTTTTGTCTTTTCCAGTGGTTGATGTCCAGTTTTGTCTCCTCTATGTGGAAAAGATACAAAACAGATCACTCATTATCCCACAGCTCCCCCAAAATCTCTAATCTCAATTAATGATATATATAATATTTTTCTTATAAAATGGGATACCAATGAACCCACCTCCCAACTCCAGAAGAATTAATATATTCCCAATTATTTAATCTATTTATATGTTCTTCCCCTCTCATCTTCCGTCTCCCCCAAGGGAAATAATTATTCGTAGATATGTTTTATCATTCCAATTTTTTTCTTTCACATATGTTTATGGTACTAAACAGTATTGCCTACTTTAGTTTGTTTTGAACATTATATAAATGATGTCAGTGTGTCTTCTAGGGCATTTTTTTCTTTTTATGAAGATTCATCTATGAAGTTGCTTGTATTGGTAGTTCATTATTTTTCATTGCTATAAATTTCCATTTAAAAAAATTTTTTTAGGGGCACCTGGGTGGCTCAGTCGGTTGGGCTCAGGTCATGATCTCACGGTTCGTGGGTTCAAGCCCCACATCGGGCTCTGTGCTGACAGCTCAGAGCCTGTTTCGGATCCTGTGTCTCCCTCTCTCTCTGCCCCTCCCGTGCTCATGCTCTGTCTTTCTCTGTCTCACAAATAAGTAAATATTAAAAAAAAAATTTTAATGTTTTATTTATTTCTGAGACTGAGAGAGAGACAGCGTGAGCAGGGGAGGGTCAGAGAGAGAGGGAGACATAGAATCCGAAGCAGACTCCAGGCTCTGAGCTAGCTGTCAGCACAGAGCCTGACGCGGGGCTCAAACCCACAAACCGTGAGGTCATGACCTGAGCTGAAGTCAGACGCTTAACCAGCTGAGCCACCCAGGCACCCCTATAAATTTCCATTTTGTAAATATATCAGTATATTTATTAATTCAACTGTCATTGAGTTTTTTGCCATTATAAATACTTGGGCTCATCTAGAGAGTTTCTCTTGAGTATACCATAGGAATGGAATCAAATCTGAGTTCCGATTTACAAGATAATGACAAATTGTTTTCCAAAGTGGTTGTACCAATCAATACATTAGCAACATGTAAGAAGAGATCTTCCTTCCCTCCTTCCTTCCTGGTCCTTCTTCCTGATCGATATATTCTGCCTTGGTTATTTTCACACTTGGAGAATTTTACTATTTGATTTAAAATGAGTTGTCGTCTTGATTTGCCTTTCCCAAAATTAGTTTAATTTGAGTTAACACAGTGTTATGTTACTTTCAGGTGTACAGTAGAGTGATTTAGCAGTCCATACATCACCCAGTGCTCATCACTTCTTAGTCCCCTCACCCCCCACCAACCTCTCTGCCTTTCCCAAATTTTAAAGGTTTGGATAGCTCTTTATGTGTTAAATTGATCATATGTTCCCTCTTGTGAAACGCCTGTGTCTTACCGCTATTTGTTCTGTTGTCATGTTCTTGTTTGATTTCTATAGGTTTTTGTTATCTTTCTGTCAGGTATGTGTTGCTAAATCTCCCAGTTTGTATCTTGTATTTTCACTTTTCTAAAGATATCTTTTGACGTACAGAAATTGTTAATCTTTCCTTTTGTGGCTTGTAATACTTATGGCATTTAAAAGGAGTCTTTCCTTTTCCCAAGATCAGAAACTTATTCATCTATATTTTCACTGAAAAGTGAGAAAGTTTTGTGGTTGACATCGAATTTTTTTCAATGAGTGAGTGAGTGAGTGCAAGCGGGGGAGGGGCAGAGAGACAGGGAAAATGAATCCCAAGCAGGCCTCACACCAGCAGCACAGAGCCCCATGTGGGGATTCAAACCCACAGTCTGAGATCATGACCTGGGCTGAAGCCAAGAGTAGGACACTTAACCAAATGAACCATCCTTGCACCCCTACAGTGAATTTTTAATTCAGCCGAAGTTAACTTTTGTGCGTGATAAGGATCCCTTATTTCCCCCATTGCCTAGCTCTGCTTTTTTCCTCCGTTTGTCTGCCAGTCCACCTTTGTCAATAGCCATCCATTTATTTGTGCCACTGTTCCTCCCAGTTCTGTTTTCTTGGTTACTTTGTCCCTGTGTCAGCATCACACTCTTAATTATTGGGTTTTTAGGTCTTGCTGTCTGGAAGTATCAGAATCCTTACCTTTATTCAGCTTGGCTTTGATCATGCAGTCTTTTACATAAATCCTACACATTGTTTTCCCAAGAATCCTCACCTTTATTCAGCTTGTTTTTGATTAATGCCATCTATTATATAAAGCTTATACACAGTTTCCCCATTGTTGACCATTTTTCCATCCCTGCACCGATGCCACGCTGTTTTAATAATGGCAGCTTTTTGAAGTCTTGCTTTCTGGTAGGGCAAGAACCCTTACGTTTCTTCAACATGACTTTGGTGATGCGGTCTTTTATATAGAAGTCTTGTATGTTCCCCTGTTGCTGACCACTCAGACTGCTCATTAGTTTTTCAGTTATGAATAATCTTCATGACAAACATTCATATATCCTTTGAATCCTCTGCTGATTTTATCCTAGAAGGGATATTAAAATGTGAATATAAAAAATCTTTCTCAGTGGTTTTATAGAAGGGTTATATTAGCATATAATTCCATTATTATAACGTAGAAGAACACATCCCAGAGCGCTCTTAGATCACCTTTGGGTATAAACATTTTAAATGTTATAATTTTGTTAGATAAGTGTTTTTTTCAATTTGAGTTTCTTTGGGATTGAATTTTTTATAATTTTTAAAATCCAGTGTTTCACGAGCATTTTTGTTTTTTTCTTTGAATTTCTATAATTGTAGGAACCCCAGTACTAAGTTAGGTGACAGTTCAGTTGATGATTATTGCAGAAGCAGATGAGCTTATTTCCATCCATTCTAATTTTGACTTGCATTAATTTTAATTATATTTATTTTTTTATAAAGCATAGCCACTTTATTTTTTGTGTTTCTTTTTTTTTTAATTCCACTGTAATTTACATTCAGTGTTATATTAGTTTCGGGTGTACAATATAATGATTCACCAGTTCTCTATGTTACTCAGTGCTCATCACAGTAAGTGTACTCTTAATTCTCTTTACTTCACTCATTTTATATGTTCAGTCATACTAATTTTTTAACAGAGTAATTGTAGTTTGTATAATATGGTTGTAAATACGTTTAAGTTGACTTTGAATTGTAAGTTTTCTCTTCTCTTTTTGGCATGGTCAAATAAAAGTTCCAGTTAATGCTTACTTCATATTATAGGGGAATCCAGATATTTTCATAGTAAGATATATCAACAGAGTATGATCAGGCTGTATGAATTATTTGTAAGAGGTTTTGGTGAAATGTTTTGTAGCTTAAGAATAACTAGACTCAGATGCATATGGTAGCTTTTATTCAAAATAGTTTTCTTATTAATCTTAGATAGTTTTCTGTCACAGTAGTTCCATTATGAAGACTTTAACCCCAAAGAAATGAACAAAAACATGGATAGTATGTGCCCAAAAGATGTTTATCATGATAGTGTTTATAATAGTGAAAAAATAACCAACTTAAATGTCCAGCACTAGAGAAATTGTTAATAAACCTGTGGTTCAGTTGGAATGTAATAACTAGCCTACAGATTTTTTAATGATGCAAATTTGTGTGAAGTAAGCAGGATGTATAAACGTTAAGTAAGCAGAATTGTATAAACATGCTGACACTGAAGACCCCTTCACTGCCCGCAACCCCACAAAGACAAGAGAAGGAGGGAGCTATACCAAATATTAGTTTGGGAAATAATTATACTTTTATCTGCTCCTGTGATCTGGTTAAGTTTAATAAAAGTTGTACCCAAAAAAAAAAAAAAAAATGATTAGATGTCTCTAGCATAAGTAATAATCACAAGTAAAGACATAGCATCAGCTGTTTCAGAGATAGGCAGACTATCTGAAAGCGTAGCTCTTGCTAGGCCTGTGATTATTTGGGTGAGGAAAGCTTTCACTGAGATTTACTCAAGCACAAAGATGTTGCTCATGCAATAGGTATTAATGATACTGGGCTGAGGAAATATTAAGGCAATGTATGGTATAACACAGAGGAATAAGAATTAAGGAAATTTTGTGTTTTCCATTTTGTCTCTGCAAAATGTATTGACTCTGATGAACTTTCATTCTTGATAATGTCTTAATTTTCTGTGGAAGATACAGATTGATGGGAGGTTGATAATCTGTATTTCACTTCTAGATGGAGATTGTAAAAAACTTCCTTCAGAAATATTTGCAAAGATAGAGACCTGTCTGAATGAAGTCAGAGATGAAATTTTCATTAGGCTTCAGCCTCAGCTTAGATGCACATTAGGTAAGTAATTTGTGTAAATTAACCATACTACTTATCTACCATAAAGAAATCCTCACATTGTAAGGAAATCTAATACTATTTTATTACTTTGGGTGATTAGATGCTAGGGAGAAAGAATCTGTAGAGTTTCATTTAGGAACCTACCGCTGGTTAAATCATTGGGAGGTAGAGCTGTTCCATATAAATATACATGCAGGCTTTTGTCCTACCCCTTGAAAGTGGATGCAGTTCTCAGAACCAGGTGGTTGCTTTTCTAATATTTCCTTCCAGTAGACTAATTCTGTGTTTTCAGCCTTGGCTATGCATTAAAAAGTACCTAGGGAATTGAAAAGTACTTGAGTCCATTAAATAAGAATGTCAAGGATGGAGCTTACAAGCCCCGTGTGATTCTTAAGGATGGACAGCATTAAGAATCTCTGATCCAAAACCAACCATAGTAATTCATCTTCCCTTGACAGTGATTGGTTTAAGAGTTGACATACACAGTTTTCACTGATAGAAAGTGAGAAGAAATATACTGATGAGCTTTTGGGAAAGCTTTCTTTTAAAGAGGGCACAATAATGAGACTGGCTTTGTTCTCTGTGATTTGGCTTTTGGCATTGGAGCAGAGTGGAGCTAGGAATGCTAGAGTCCCAGGGCTTCTAAATTTTTTTGATATTGCAAAAAACAGCCAGTAGTGATTTTTTTTAAGGGTATTTTCTTTTTGTTTTGTTTCTCTTTATCCTTGTATTGACTCCTCTACTAATATTGTGTGGTAGCAAAGAATACAGGATATCTCTATTAGTATATTATCTATGTTGAGTTATATAAAATATCAGCGCCTTCAAATTTTTTTCTCAGAAAATTTATTTCATCGGACTCAGATACTATATATGGAAGCAGTCTTTTTTGCATGGTAGTATCTTTGTCCCACAATTCTGTCCCCCTAGTTTTATTATTTTGTTTTGCATGAGCTTCTACCTATATGTTTACTCTGTTCCTAAAATAATAAACTAAATTTCTATATGCCAAATCTTTGGCATTGTCTCCTTTAAGTCTAAAGGGCTATTGTAACTTATAGTCAGGTAGGATCTCAGATATGATAAATATTCTTTTTTTTTTTATCCAAGTATAATTTAGATATAGTTAAACTCTTTTTAAATGTATACAGTGTGTATAACCATTACCACAATCAAGTTAGAGAACAGTTCTGTCACCCTAAAAATTTTCTCAAGGCTCCTTCAGTCCTTGTTCTTACCCCCAACCACTGATCTGTTGGGTGGATACTCATTTCAAAGGAGCCTTTTCCGTAAGATTACCAGAGGGTCGACTGAGGGGCTCCTGTGGTACATTTTGCAGGTATCATTTCCCTCCCGGAGTGACGTGAGATATTTTATTTAGGGTTCCTACTCCACTTCCCAGTTGTATTCAAGAGTGGTTTCTCTCCAGGTCTGTATCACCACCTTTCTTAGCCCTGATAACTGTATCTGGAACAGGGTTACATCTTGCTCCACTGCTGCCTTGGGCCTGGTTTTCTGTGGGACAGAGTAAGGGATTTAAAAAACCTTTTTTTTTTTTTTTTAAAGTTTATTTTTGAGAGAGACAGAAGATGAGGGGAGGGGCAGAGAGAGAGAGAGACATAGAATTTGAAGCAGGTTCTAGGCTCTGAGCTGTAAGCACAGAGCCCGATGTGGGGCTCAAACTCACAAACTGTGAGATCATGACCTGAGCTGAAGTCAGATGCTCAATGGCTGAGCCACCCAGGTGCCCCCAGAGAAGGGATTTTTAAATTATTATTTTGTGCAGTCGTAGCAATTGGGCATGCGTACAGCTCTTCTTCTTTTTTTAAATGTTTTATTTATTTCTGAGAGAGTGAGAGACAGCATGAACACGGGAGGGTCAGAGAGAGAGGGAGATACAGAATCTGAAACAGGCTCCAGGCTCTGAACTAGCTGTCAGCACACAGCCTGACATGGGGCTCGAGCCCACGAACCATGAGATCATGACCTGAGCCAAAGTCGGACGCTTAACCAACCGAGCCACCCAGGTGCCCCCAGCTCTTCTAATACAATAAAATTCCTCACTCATTTGTGTTCATACTACTCATTCAACAGTATTAGGTGCTGTGTTAGAGCTTAAGATCTTAGCAGTGAAATCTAATCTGTGCTAAATAAATAAAAATAAACTTAAAAATAGTATTTTAAAATCATACTATGTTTGTGTCTTCATTCTTTAGTGCCTATTTTAAATTCCTAAAGAAAGAGAAATAGAATCTGTACTGACTCTGAATGTTGGTTACATTTTTTTTTAAGATCAGCCATGGTATCATTTTATTGTTTTTAAAAAATACATTGTAGCCTATCCTCTCTATTCCCCCTCCCTGCAGTTTAAGAAATAGAAGACATTACAAATACGAGTTAAGCCCCGTGTATACTCTTTCCTGTTCAGTTCTTCCTTACCTCCCCACAAAGGTAACTGTACTCTTCAATTTAGTTTTCTCTTTCTTTTTTTTTTTTAATTTTTTTAATGTTTTATTTATTTCTAGGAGAGAGAGAGAGAGAGAGCGTGAGCAGGGGCAGGGGAGGGTCAGAGAGAGAGGGAGTCACAGACTGAAACAGGCTCCAGGTTCTGAGCTGGCAGTCAGCACAGAGCCCGACGTGGGGCTCGAACCCGCGAACCGCGAGATCATGACCCAAGCGAAAGTCGGACGCTTAACTGACTAAGCCACCCAGGCGCCCCTGTATTTATGCAATTTTAAAGATTAATTTAGTCTTTGAGACTTGTGTGCCAGGGTAAGGACACAGACCAGTAGAATAGAATAGAGTCCAGATGAAAACCCTCCTCTTTTGCTTACCTAATAGTGTGACAGGGGTGGTGATATAGATAAGTGGGGAAAGGAAAGGCTGTCCAGTAAATGGTGCTGGGACAATTTGTTCCTGAGACAGGGAGGAAGTTGGATTCCTGCTTGACACTATCATCAGAAAGAAACTTTAGCGTATTTAAAGACTTAAAGGACGCCCGAGTAGCTTGGCTCAGCTCATGAGCTCGCAGTTCATGAGTTGGAGCCCCACATTGGGCTCTGCCCTGACAGCGGAGTGCCTGCTTGGGATTCTGTCTCTCCCTCTTCTCTCTGCCCCTCCCCCACTTGCACTTGTGTGCACGCTTTAAGTGGGAAAAAAAAATACCTTATCATGAAAAAGCAGAATTCTAAATCTTTGGGAAAAATTATAGGTGAATATTTTTCCATTCAGTGGAGAAGAATTTCTTAAATAAGATACATAAAATAGTAATAGATATGATTACATTGAAGTTTAAAACCTCTGAGCAAAGATAGAACAAAAATAATATCCTGGCTATCTTCTAAAGAACTCCTGTACATCAATTTCTTAAAAAAGACAACCAAGGGGCGCCTGGGTGGCTTAGTCGGTTAAGCGTCCGACTTTCGCTTGGGTCATGATCTCGCGGTTCGTGGGTTCGAGCCCCGCGTCGGGCTCTGTGCTGACTGCCGGCTCAGAGCCTGGAGCCTGTTTCGGTCTGTGACTCCCTCTCTCTCTGACCCTCCCTTGCTCACGCTGTCTCTCTCTCTCTCTCCCAGAAATAAATAAAAAATAAAAAAAAATAAAAAAAAAAAAGACAACCAATTAATGAGCAGAAGAGAAAATTTGGCTAGCTGGGCAGCAAAAGGTCACTGAAAGATTTGTATCCTGGCAAATGATAGTATTTTAGGGATATATGCAAAATGGTAGTTGGGTAGGAGTTGGGGTGAAGATACTAGGGGCAAAGAAACCACTTAACTGATTTCAGCAGGAAGTTATAAAAATTGGAATTAATTGGTATTGCATGTTCTCTAGTAAATGCTTTATGCTTAATACCCATAAGAGTTGTAAACAAAAGAAAAATAATTAAGGTTAATTTAGGAGCTATATAAGTTATCTAAAATGGTCTGTATGCATATAACTTGTTTAACAGTGTGTTTTGAGCTCTTTTATGATTTTTTTCTCATGATATTTTGATTTACTGAGAGCTTCATATAGTTTTGGATTTAAAGATTCTATGTTGTTATTAAGAAATGTAAATTATTTGCTTTCAATTAATATTTAGCTATAGTACAGTAAGCATTTAGTAACTGTTACAAGCTCATGCTGTACTATGCCCTGTTTACGTTGTTTACATGTGTTGTATTTATTTCTGTTTATAAAACTTCTTTTTTGATTTTTAAATTTTTATAAAAATAGCAGTGGGGCTATACCACAAAGGTGACTGTTAACATAGCCTTTGTTAACTACTGGTATAGAGTGTGCTTAGGCAGTAACACCCACTGCTCTTTGCTTGTGTCCTGCCAAGGTGACTCCTCCTGGCCACGCTCCAGGCTGCTGTAGCTCCAGGCCAGGGGAAGAACTGGACCATGGAAGTGAGTGTCTCAGGGGAGCCAGGGAAGGGAAGGCCTCCATTGTTTCTAGGGCTGGATCAGAATGGCAGCATCTAAGCTCCTCTGAGGACAGGAAGGCAAGAAACCAACTGTAGAACAAGTGTAAGAGGAGAATGTAAATCTTCCTATTTAATTTGCCTGCTAATCTCAAAACTGGAGGACCGGATTCACTGTTCAGTGTTTAAGGACAGCAGAATTCAGATCTTCTCTAGTCTTAAAGTCATTGAAGTTTAATTTTAATTGACAAAAGATGAGACTAACAGATTTTAAGAAGAGTGATAGATGTAGAGCAGGGAGATTAGAGGCTAGCCCTTGAACCCTGTGTGTCACGCCCTCCACACGTAGAACTAGAGGGGCGGAATAGAAATCGCTTTTTAATGGGTTAGTCCACCTCTGCCATTACTCTACCATGTTTCACCAGACATATTATTTTTAGTATCTGTGGCAAACCATATGTGTCTGTTTTGTTTTTATAATATTTCAGAGCTGTTAACAGCTCTGAGGAGATAGTATGGGTCTTTTGTGTCTTCTTTCTTAAGAAGTTTTCATAAGTGTCCACCAAGAAAAATGAAAGACAGGGACTTAGGTGATAATTAAATCTTTATGATAGACATTTTTAGAAAAATGCTTTAAAAACTTTTCCCTTGCCCAACTGTGAGTAACTTACTCTGTCAAATATTCATGTTTTCACATATATCTTACTGTGAATGTAGTGAGAAAAGATAATAGTTAATAATTTGGGTTTACTTTTTTCAGTCGATTATGAACAATAATTTTCCCTTTTCTTTTTACAGGTGATATGGAAAGCCCAGTGTTTGCACTTCCCCTGCTCTTAAAAATGGAACCCCTCATTGAAAAGCTTTTCATGTATTCTTTCTTTTGGAATTTTGAATGCTCACAGTGTGGGCACAAGTATCAAAACAGGTTAGTTTTTCTCTTTTTAAAAATGGACTCATTCTATTGAAAATGGTTCTGAGTAATAGAATTTTAATAAAACTAGTATTTGTAGCATTGCTGTTTCCCAGGTTCCTTCTGCCCTCAATAAAATTTCCTACTGGGGTGCGTGGGTGGCTCAGTTGGTTAAGCGTCTGAGTTCGGCTCAGGTCATGCATAAACTTACCGTTCATGGGTTCAAGCCCCACCTTGGGCTCTGTGCAGAGAGCTTGGAGCCTGCTTCGGATTCTGTGTGTCTCCCTCTCTCTCTGCCCCTTTTCCACTCTTGCTCTGTCTCTCAAAAATAAATAAAAATGTTAAAAAAAGATTTCCTAGGGGCGCCTGGGTGGCTTAGTCAGTTAAGCGTCCGACTTTCGCTTAGGTCATGATCTCACGGTTCGTGGGTTCAAGCCCCGCGTCGGGCTCTGTGCTGACTGCAAGCTCAGAGCCTGGAGCCTGTTTCAGTCTGTGACTCCCTCTCTCCCTGACCCTCCCCTGCTCATGCTGTCACTCTCTCTCTCCTAGAAATAAATAAAACATTTAAAAAAAAAAAAAAAAAGATTTCCTATCTATCTTGAAGTTTCCCCACCATTAAGATTAACAAGAAAAATTTGAGCCACAGAAACTGCAATTGGCTTGCTGCTTTCAACTGGAAGAGTAAAACACCGTGGTTTGCTGGGTTACTAGTAGTTTTCTTTTTCTTTTTCTTTTCTTTTTTTTTTTTTAAATTTTTTTAATGTTTTATTTATTTCTGAGAGAGAGAGAGAGAGCCAGCGTGAGCAGGGGAGGGGCAGAGAGAGAGGGAGACAACAGAATCTGAAGCAGACTCCAGGCTCTGAGCTAGCTGTCAGCACAGAGCCCGACGTGGGGCTCGAACCCACAAACTGTGAGGTCATGACCTGAGCCGAAGTTGGACGCTTAACCAACTGAGCCACCCAGGCGCCCATACTAGTAGTTTTCTTAAGTGGGGACAAATGGGAAGAGAAGTATATTCCCCCACAACCCCCACTCTGGATTCCCTGCTGAGGTAGAATACTTCTTAGAATTCCTTGAAATGTTATGTGTTTTGTTTGCTCCTCTGTTAGCAACTAGAAACTGATTGAGGCTCTGGGAGTCGGCGGTAGTTCTGGGAAGAACTTAGGCCCTTCCATTCCTCCATGAAAGACCAGCCACCACCAAATCCTCTTGCATATGAATGGTCTCAGCCTACTTCCCACTTCCCTGATGCCCCGGGTGAGGATTTGAAGGCTCATAATTGACACAAAGTCATTTTATGCCCTGAGATTGGGACTTGAGAGGAACCATGGAGAAGAAAGCAGCCGACCATTTCTTTTGCTTCCATACACCGACCACATAACAAGAAGAGAAAGTTGGTTTGGGAAGAGGAGTCAGAGAACGTTTTCATCACACATGATACCTTCACTTTGTCCATACATGAGAAAGTTGCTGACTGGCAGTTACCAAATTGGTTCTGTTGGTCATTTATTCAAATTACTGTAATAGAGATCAATACTTCCCTCTTTTCTTAAACTCACCCACTACTAGCAAATTAGAAAATTTGGAGTTAAATTATTAAACAAAATATTTAAAATTAAATAGATTTAAAATTATTAAATAAAAATGTGAGAGAAAACTATTGTTTAGATATTCATTATCTAAATTCAGATCATTTTTGGTATTAAGAATCGAAGAGAGTCAAGTCTGAGAGAATGTTCTAGGGAATGCAAACAATAGAACCAGAAGACATTTGTTTTTTTTTTTTACCAGTTGGCTCAAAAGTAGTAAAACAGTAAGAATGAGCATTTCACTCACACCTAGGACTTAAATAATTTTCTATAATGAGTATAAGAACAAGTATCTATTTCCTGGTCTTCTATCACTGGTTTATATAAATTATCTAATTTTTCTCCTCATTTGACAGATGTGGATACTGAACGTTGAAAGGGATAAATAGACACCCAAGGTGACACAGTAGTAAATGGCAAAACTCAGGCTTACATTTTCTGGCCTCAGAATTTCCTGCTCACTGTAGTATACTCCCTGATCACCACCTGGATTATAAGTATTACAAACAAGCTCAATGATTAAAATCACCTTAATTACAGCTTTTCCAAAATCTACATCTGAGTTGTTTGACCGCTTTTCATTGAGTGTATTTTATGTGCCAGGAACTCAACAGAAATAATCTTTATCCTGGCCAAATTCAGACTAGTTAGTTAGGGAGATAATATATAAACACATATTTAAGGGCCAGTGACTTAGTAATTATTTTGATCTGGGGGCTAGATTAAGTTACTTTGATTACTTTGAAGACAGTGCATTTTGGAGGTGTGTTAAAAAGACTCAGAGGGCTCAGGGGAAAGAAGCCACTGGCCATTTGAGTTTGCTGTTTTCTGGTGGTGTTTTCTTTTTTTTTAATTCCTTTGTTCTAAAAATAAGTAGTTCTAGAGGAAAATCTAAAATTAAGTGGCATTTCATTAAATACATCTTAATATATCATAATTTAAAACTATTTCCACTGAATCTAATGTGAGAATATCCAGCAAACTCATCTGGTTTTGTGCTGCTTTTTTTGTGCCAGCTTAGGATCTTTTACTTGATTTATATTCTGGAGGCAGTTATTTACATAGTCTTTGGAGTCAGACTCCTTGGATTAAAATCTCAAGCCTGTCACTTATCATCTGATATGTAGTCTGTATTTCACTTTCCTCATCTGTAAAATGGGGATAAGAGTAGTATCTGCTGCTTTAGGGTGGTTTGGGAGAGGAGCACTTAGCCCAGCTCCCTGCCACACGCATGCATAGTAAGTGCTCAAAAATGTTAGCTGTCATGTGGAACAGGAACATTTATTTGCAGAGGCAAGTCTCTTTTAGAGACTAAAAAATAGGCGCCTTTACTTAACAGTCATCTGTGAGAATTAAGAATTTACTAGAAGTAAGTCATTCCATTTTGTTGATAACTTTATGCTGCTTGCTTTTAAAAATGTTAGCTTCCCGGGGCGCCTGGGTGGCTTAGTCGGTTAAGCGTCCGACTTTCGCTTAGGTCATGATCTCGCGGTTCGTGGGTTCGAGCCCCGCGTCGGGCTCTGTGCTGACTGCCAGCTCAGAGCCTGGAGCCTGTTTCAGTCTGTGGCTCCCTCTCTCTCTGACCCTCCCCTGCTCACGCTGTCTCTCTCTCTCCTAGAAATAAATAAAACATTTAAAAAAAAAAAAAAATGTTAGCTTCCCTGAGCACTGCTGTATTTGTAATAGCCTGTGCTCATCCCACTTAACGATTGGTCAAGATTTGTTGTTACTGTTTAGGAAAAAAATAGCATCTTTCAGGTAATCAATTGCTCTTTTAAAGGTATTTTTATTAAAGTGAATCAATTGAGAGGTAGTGTACATCTTTAAAGATCATTATAGATGCCTCTTGCTATCAGGTATTTGACTAAAGTGCAAATTTGGAACTTCTGTACCTGTGAAAACAAAATTCTTTCACAACTGACATTCTAATTTTTTAAACATCGGGAAAATTAAGTTGCATGTGTTCATGATTATATGTTTGGATCTGCCTTTTTTCCTTTTTGGTTGTCAATATGGATAGCCGGATTGTGCATTTTGTAGGTAAGGGGTGAGCTCTTAATACATTTGGAAACGGTGGTTCTCAGCTGAGGGCTGCTTTGTACCTCATGGGACCGTTGGCAGTGTTTGGAGCTAGTGGTTGCTACACTTGGAGGCTGTTACTGGCATCTAGTGGGTAGAGGCCAGGGATGATGTTAAAACATCCCCAGTGCACGAGACAGATGCCTCACAGCAAAGAAATACCCAGTGCAGAATGTCAGTATTGTTCTCGAGAAGCCCTGCCTGTAACATTTGCTTCATCTCACAGCTGAAAAAATCTAGGTGGTTATTGTGGAGAGACTTCACAGAGCGGTTTACTAGGGCTTGGGAGGAACACTGGCATATTAATTTCTCATGTGATATGGGGGAATAGGAAAGTATGAATAAATAAATGAAGGTTTAGGCATTGATTTAAATTAATATAAATGAATTTAAGTTTAAGTTATATGTCTTCTTTATTACAGATACATGAAGAATCTGGTCACCTTTACAAATGTCATCCCTGAGTGGCACCCACTTAATGCTGCCCATTTTGGTCCATGTAACAATTGCAGCAATAAGTCACAGATAAGAAAAATGGTACTGGAAAAGTGAGTTAAAATTGTCTTACTATTTTTAGAACAAAATGAAGGTGGACTTAACGTGTAGAATTGAAACTGATGACCACAACCTGTTTTTCAGAAGTTTGAGTTCTAGGAATTGCCAGAATGTCTGTCTATCAAGAACTCTGGCTGTAAGCAAGCTCCCAGGCAGGGTACTGCTGCACCTGTCTCAGCGTGACTGACCCCACTCTACTGGAGCCTTTCTGTCTTTTGCCTTGTTTGTCCTTTAAGGATATTAGCCTTCAGTTTTTGTCTCCTCTGCCAAGTGCCTGGAGTCATGAGAACTCTGGGGTTTCCTTAATCTGATTTCAGGAGCTAAGAGGACTCAGAGGTGAACCACAGGCTCATCTGTCTGCGTTCCCAGCTTCTCCCAGACCTCAGCCTGCTAATTCTTCATCCCCTTGTAAACTTTCTGCTGCCTTCGAGCAGATATGTTTTTATTATATTTTGCCAGCTTTTCTATTTGCCCACAGCGGGACCACTGGTCAGAATGCCACCAGATGCCCCATATTTTAAGCTCACAGGTCCTAAAATGATAGTCAGCTTGTTTCTCCTCTGTTAATACACTCACACACGCATCCAACCTCTGACCTTTGTGTCTAGTCATCCTCAGTAAGGAGGTGTCTGGAGGGGTGATGTGATATCATAAAGAACCAGGGGCATTAACCTTTTCTTACCTTTTCTCACACCTTTGGATGTGCCAGGAAATCCCTCAAATCTTTCCTAAAGAGTTGTTTTCATCCAAGTCAGAAGTTCTTGGTTAATCTAATAGTGCCAAGACCTAGAAGAAAAGAGAGCAGTGCCCCTCCTGCCTCCTCTCCTCTAAGCATCCACTTTACTCCTGTAAAGCAGTATTTACTTTGACATTTCAGAACAGTATGCTTATTCTACCTTTATGCAGGCTTCTCCTTTTATAGTAGTGGAGGACTAGGTAGGGCTCCTGCATCAGTTACTGGGCTCCATCTGTTTATAAACTCCCTGTCCTTCCAGCATGATAACAATTTTTATTAAATCTGTACTCCCTATTTTATTATTATAAATATACGAATATTCCTTCTCGAGCCAAACAGTATACATAGTTGTATTTCATTTCTTTTATAACCCCTAAGTTTTCCTGGAATTATTCATTTCCTTGTGTTTTTATTTGCTTTGTTTACATAATGTATTGTGAAATTTTTCCAAATTCTTAGAACACCCATTGATAGATTTTTCTAAATACTTAAATGTCTCACAATTTTGGAATCCTCCCCAGCATTTTTTCTAGAAACCTTTCTTCTGCCACCTTTCATCTTATGCTCCAGTGTTCCGGTCTGTACTGGTTCCTCTCTGAACCTGGTGCACGGGAGCTCTGTATACACTCTCCCTGTCACTCCCCTAGTTGTTAGCCCAGGGCCTTACCCCTCATTCTTCAGTATCTGTTCCCCATCCCCCATCCGTGTTGAGTCTTTCAGGGGTTCTGTGAGGTGTATACGCTTTTCTCATCAGTGTGCCCACTCCACAGCACTCAGGGCCCCCTTCATCCATTCTGTTGAGGTACCACTTTCTGTTTCCCTTTGCTTTTTGCCTTCGGAGTATTTGTTGTTTTCTTCTTTGCTCATGTCTCCTTCCCCCTCTCGGTCCTCTTGGTTTCTTACCTTTTTCCCCCCCTATTTACTATCATTTGATAGCATATGAATGGAAAAGAAGAGGAACTACTTTAACGGGAAGTCCACAGTCTGTCTTGGTTGTCTGGGGTTTCAAACTTGGAAATTGAAGTGTTGTGGGAGTCTTTTTTGTTCACGCCCTGTCCTTCCTTGCTGAGGAGGAGGTGGAAGGCAGCAGGGTGTGGGTATCTGCCATTCTGTACTAGACCGCTGGATTGCTTGAGGTTGCCTGGAGTATGTCATTTCATCTGACACTTACACCTGCTTTTTCTCATTCCCCAGCATTGAAGATAAGCTTTTAGTCCTATTTGTTTGATCTGCTAATTGGACACATTGGAACATACAATTTTTAATTATACAAATAAATTGCTTTACTTATATTAGAGATTCAGGCTCTGATCCAGAAATGTATCTAATATAAGTGTTTCAATGTGAAATGTGTTTAGAGTTCTAATGGGCCAGTTTATAAGCCGAATTTATAATTTGCGCGTTTACTGTATTCAAAAGTAAATTGAACTAGTGTGTAAAATTTCACTTAAATTTTAAATGACAGGATCTTTATGAAGTCCTCTGTAGTTTTTTTCCTTTGAAATTTATATTCTTTTCTAATTTTTTTAAATGTATGTTTATTTTTTGAGACACAGAGCATGAGTGGGGCAAGGGCAAAGAGAGAGAGAGGGAGACAGAGAATCTGAAGCAGGCTCTAGGCTCTGAGCTGTCAGCTGGTGCGAGGCTTGAGCTCAGGAGCTGTGAGATCATGACCTGAGTCAAAGTCGGACACTTAACCGACTGAGCCACCCAGGTGCCCCTGAAATTCACATTCAGCAAGATTCAACAAATCAAAATTTGTTGTCTAATGGAATCTAGGAACAATTTTAATAGTTTTTAAGGATAACTTAAAAGTAATTAGATCTTGTAATAGTAATTATTGCTATTATGCGTAATTCAACCTGACAGCCAGCATTCTAAAAACTAATAGTGTTGTGAGTTCCCTGAACACCTTATCTCAGGTGATCCACACTCTGATATGTTACCATTAGAAAAAGAGTCCATTGATAAATAAGATGATCTAGCAAGTCCAGATCTGCTACTTTAAGTAGATTGTTTAGGAATTCTATTCAGAGCATGGTGATGTGAGCACCAACTTAGAAGCTGATTTAATTTTACTTTACAGACTCTTGAAACGAACCTCATTACGAGGAGTCTAAGTCACACACTACCCTGGATTGTAATTTGAAAAGCTTATTTATTTAAACTTCAGTTTTAACAGATTTTCTTTTAAAACAACTTTTTAAAAGAAAAAGGGGAGTGATAGGAAAAGGATTAGAGGTTTCTGTTCTCTGCTTGTAGAGCTTATTAAAGTATCATTAAAATACAGTGACTTTGAGACTTTCTTGTCCAGACAGATAAACTGAACCATTCTCTACAAAAGTTTGGGTGGAGTACTGATATATAAAATAGTTAAAATTATGGGTTTTCTTTTTAAGTATACTTTGAGAGAGAGAGTGCCTGTGTGCATGAGTGAGAGATGTGCAGAGAGTGGGAGAGAGAGAATTCAAAGCAGGCTCCATGCTGGTGAGCGTAGAGCTTGACATGGGGCTCGAACTCACGAACCATGAGATCATGACCTGAGCCAAAATCCGGAGTTGGACTCTTTAACTGATTGAGGTACTCAGGCACCCCCCAACTCTCATTTTTTAATTATACCTGTTTTTACTCATTTTTTTCTTTTTCAATTTTTTTTAATGAAGGAGACCCAGAATCTGAAGCAGGCTCCGGGCTATGACCTGTCAGCACAGAGCCCAACGTGGGGTTCAAACTCACAAACCATGAGATCATGACCTGGGCCAAAGTTGGCACTTAAGCAACTGAACCACTCAGGCGTGCCTTATTTTTTGTCATAGACTCTAAAAGATGAAATAATTCAGTGATGTAATTAGATCTAAATTGTAATGAGGTTTAAAAATTATATTTGCAGATTTTTTTTTGCCTAAAGCCTGTTATTACAGTTCAGAAATATATATGCACATTGCTAAATTTGCATTTTCTAAAATATGAATTATTATATTACATTAGTTGGGATAAAAATAAATGTCTTGTACTCTGTCTAGGCCATTGGCACAACTGGCTGCTCTTCGTGGGACAGTGACTTGATGTTTCCCTGCTGTCTGTGGGTAGCAGGGCAGTTGGCACAGTTCTCTTGCGCTCCTTTCTTTTTTCTGTTTCTCTCTTTTCCTGAAGGTAGATCCTGCTAGTAGGAGTAGTTCAACCTCAAGTTAGGGAGATGAATGCAAATGGATCTTAGCTTGAAATCTCTTGTGACTCTCATTCCAGTTCTGTTAACCCATCCCGTCTGAGCATCGCCCTTGACCTTTCAGGCATTGTGGGTAGGACAAAGCCTGAGAACAAAATCTATTGCCAGGTTAGGAGTAAAGTTCTACCCTCAGCTAAGAGGCTGGAAATGAGATAAGCTGGGATTATGGGTAGGAGAAACCTGCAACTGTTAGGAGATACTAAAGTCTAGAGACTCAGGAGAGGAAAATAAACTTGAAGAGGAGGGGCATACGCTTTATTTTATCAAATGCAGGATGCCACCATTATAAGTTGTATTGTTTTTTTAAATATGCCATTAAGAAAGAAATACTGACCATTGAACACTTCCCACGTGTAATTCACACTAAGAGGTAGGAAATTTACAAGTTTGTGTAATCTTGGTATCCAGGAGACAATGTTTTAGTAACTAGCCTCAGAAGAGATCTTGAAAAGATACTAGTACTTAAGGACTCAAGCAGGTGCCTAAAGCCTGCATATCCAGCTGCGAGAACATTATCTGTACTTTCACTGTGGATTGTTGATTCAGAGGGGCACAGTCTTCACATTTTCACATATTTGAAATGGGAGTATGTCTAAAAATTGATGGCGTGGTAGACTTTAATTGGCAGTTTTCTTTCTTAGTGGTATATTTTATAATCAGTAGTATCATATAGATATGAAAGAACAAAAGGGGTTAGCATTATAGACAGTTCCACAGGACTTTTTATTTATAGGTACTTAAATTCTGAAGACTCGATTGTTCCTTTAACAGAATGATCGATGAGATAACATACTAATTATTCCTTGTCAATCTGAATAATCTGCATTTTGGATATTGATTCCAGTTCATTTCAGCTGAATAAATTTTGATAAGCTAAGTAAGTTTGACAGCTGTTTAAATATTGGGAAAAGAGATATTCGACGTTTTTCTTAAATCATGAGAGCTTTGTTAAATTTAGTTAATTTGAGACCCATCTTTGGGTTCTATTTTCTGGTTTGGCATGTGACTATAATGACAGTGTATTTTTGAAATTATGGGTGTCTTGAAGTTTATAGTGAATCAACCAGTGTGTTAGTTTTCTTCTCTACTTAGGCACAAATTAAACTTCCTAAGTAGAAGTTTTACTTTGATGGACCTCTCCGCTTCCTGAGAAAACAGTGAAATAGGCCAAATTATTAGCATATTAGGGTTTTTTTTTTAATGTTTATTTCAATGTCTTAGGTTGTTACTGTGTTTCACATATTACCTGTCACATCTAACAAAAGTAATTCATTTGAGGCACTAGATGCTCAAGAAAATTCTAAAAGGTCTGGATTTTTCCCTGTGATTTTACAGAATAGTGACGTTACTGTGAAATCTTTAAGCCAAAGCAGCAGTGTGGCTTACAGAGCAATTTTTGTTTAATGGTCTGTGTTAGAGCCTTATTGCATGATGGCTTCCAACTGTCAGTGATACCATTCCAAGAAGGGTTTACTGTCACCAACTTCGTAGCGCGAGTTCTCTGTTTCTAATTAAGGCACACATCTGGAGGTTCTCAAGAAAAATTAGTGCAGTTAGCCTTGAAAGCGTCATGTGTGACTTCCTTGCTTCAGACCATCTTTTGTATAACCTGGCATGGGCATGAAATTTGTTTGACGTTGCTTGCCTTTCTCTCCCACAGAGTATCGCCTATATTCATGTTGCACTTTGTGGAAGGCTTACCACGTGATGACTTGCAGCACTACTCATTTCATTTTGAAGGCTGTCTTTATCAGATAACTTCTGTAATTCAGTACCAAGCAAATAATCATTTTATAACATGGATTTTAGATGCTGACGGTGAGTGTTTAAACCTTTTTCTTTATGATAATAGGCATAGAGGCTAAACTCTAGACTTTTTTTAAAAAGACAGACTTTGTCTTGACCCCTTTCCCTCTCACTTCTTGCCCTTGCCTTTAATTCTGTCCCCTCCTCTCTGTCATTCTGGTTTAGAATCACTCTTGTCTGTCATTGTTTATGTATGGGTGTACACATGCATATGCATATTTCTTTTCTAGATGAAGAACGAGATCATACATTGTTGTTGGTTTATAGTATGCTCTTTTCCACGTACTGTGTTTGCTTTTATTCCATGAGTAATAGGTGGTCAGTATAGAAAAGTGAGTGGTGGCAAATTTTATTTCTTAGATATATAAACATGCACTTCTTTTAAAAAGAAAATGCAGGGGCGCCTGGGTGGCTTAGTCGGTTAAGCGGCCGACTTTCGCTTAGGTCATGATCTCGCGGTTTGTGGGTTCGAGCCCCGCGTCGGGCTCTGTGCTGGCTGCCAGCTTGGAGCCTGGAGCCTGTTTCAGTCTGTGACTCCCTCTCTCTCTGTCCCTCCCCTGCTCATGCTGTCTCTCTCTATCTCTCCTAGAAATAAATAAAAATATTTAAAAAAAATAAAAAAATAAAAAATAAAAAAGAAAA
This sequence comes from Hyaena hyaena, assembly GCF_003009895.1. Lineage (NCBI taxonomy): Eukaryota > Metazoa > Chordata > Mammalia > Carnivora > Hyaenidae > Hyaena > Hyaena hyaena. The sequence continues at coordinate 47,732 of NW_024080643.1, read as the reverse complement.
TGCATTGCACTGTAAGTTTTTTAATTGAGAATAAAAAATGTGCTTAGTTTACAGTTGTTAGTAATATAAATAAAACATCTATTTCTAAGACTGTTAGACATTATAGACCACGTAGCCTTCTCTCCCTATGAAATAGAATATCTGAAATCCATAATTTGCTAATAGCTATAGTCCAGGTAAAGCCTGTATTTGTTTAAAAAAATTTCTTTAATGTTTGTTTATTTTTGAGAGAGAGCGCGCGCGCAAGCAGGGGAGGGGTAGAGAGGGAGACAGAGAATCTGAAGCAGGCTCCAGATTCTCTGCTGACAGCTCAGAGCCCAGCGCAGGGCTCGAACTCAGCCACGAGATCATGACCTAAGCCAAAGTCAGATGCTTGACCGACTGGCCAGCCAGGTGCCTCCTAATGCCTTTATTTAAATAAACTTTTTGAAAGAAGGTTAAATAGAACAGCCCATAAATTTTGCTAGATTTTTCCTAACATTTCTCTAATATGGTTCAAAATTGAGTTTGTTTCTCTCACCGTGTTCACTTTGTCTTAAACAAGATAACTCAGCCCCTTAAACTGTTATATCAGGTAAGAGTTCTTTTGATATTTTCTGTTTTTCCATTTTCTATTATTTGGACACTTCTCATATTTGATATTTTCCTCTTGGGATGGTTTAGGTGGATGACACAATAATGTGTTATAAAGCACTTTGCAAACCAAAACTCACATTATAAATAGTATTACCTTAAAATTTTACCCTACTTCAGCATTTGGGGGAAGTGGTTCTCAGTAACATAAAAAAAAAAGTTCAATTTTTTACTGCATTCCAGGGGAATCTGAAACCGTCTTCAATTGGTTAGATGGTTTCCAACATATAAAAATCAAACAATTACGTTATAAAAAAGGTCTTGGCTCTTCCCTAGATCGTTGAATCAGTCTCTGAGGATTAGGTACAGATGTGAATCAGGTAATTGTAAATGTGCATGTATGGTAGAGAACCACTGTCATAAACAGACAAGAGAGTCTCACAAGTTTTAATGGATACAGAAGTAGTAGGTTCAGGTGATTTATAAGGATACATCCGCATAAACTTAGTGAATGGTTTTGTTGGGTTTTTTGTGTCTTTGGGGGTTAACTCTTCCTTTGTCCTACATTATTTCATTTCCACTTGACAAACGAGAGACTAGAAGCTCAGAAATAAAATAACTAAACACCTAAAAACCCCTGAAGTTTTTGTTTTTTTAATCAGAAAAAAAAAGAAAATAAGACTTCAAACAAATGTTGGTACTTGAGGTAATAGGCTTCATGAAAACTCATAGATATGGAAAAAAAATCATTTTTTTCTTTTCCTTTTTTAATGTTTATTTTTGAGAGAGAGAAAGAGCACAAGCAGGGGAGGAGCAGAGAGGGAGACATAGAATCTGAAGCAGGCTCCAGGCCCTGAGCTGTCTGCACAGAGCCCAGTGCAGGGCTTAAACCCACGTACCGCAAGAACATGACCTGAGCTGAAGTCAGACACTTATCCGACTGAGCCACCCAGGCGCCCCAGAAAAAATCCATTTTCTGATGTCGTTGGATAAATTGGACGATATACTGTATTCCAAGTCACAAAAATTAAGTATTTAGACTTCTGTCTTGGTTTTTGTGGGTAATTTAGGAAAGAGTAAACACTATCTCAGTTTTTAAAATTTCCTGCTGTTCATAACTTTTATTATCCAAATAAAGACTTTAGCCTTTGGCAGAAGAAAATGGTGACAGTGATAAGGCCATGTTCTCAAGTGTTCTCCTTTAATGGATATTCAGGGATATAGCAGGTGAAATGGCCAGAAAAAAAAATTAACTTGGGCTGGTGGGTTTTGAATGTCTAATTTAGTTTATAAACTTTCTCCATCTCCTAGGAACTTGGCTGGAATGCGATGACCTAAAAGGCCTATGTTCTGAAAGGCGTGAGAATTTTGAAGTTCTTGCTTCAGAGATCCATATTGTTATTTGGGAAAGAAAAACATCCAAGATAACAGATGAAGCACCTGCCTGCCTTCCACTTAAAAAGACTAATGGTGAGCATGCTTTTGGTGCTGAGCAAGCAGCCTCTCCAGCATGGTGTTCTGGGGGTGACGCCGCCTCTGCCGAGCTGTCCGCAGGAACTCTCCCCACCAGTGTGTCGTTTGCTCCTAATGCTCTTTCACAGGGTCAAGCTGTAGCTCACGGACAAATACTTTCCGATCCAGAAAGTTTGGTAGACAACAGTATTTTATCTTTGACATTTGAAGAAATACAGGTTAACTCTGAAAGTTTCCTATTTGAAAATAAACCTGTGGCAGAGAATGCAGGAGTTGGCAAAACAAAGACTTTGCAGTCACAAGAGTCACTAGTGGCTTCTTTAGTGTCTGGTCCATGTGTTGAAAACCTTACTCAAGACCAGTTTATGGGTTTTAAGTTTCCATCTCAAACTGTAAATGCAAGCATGCGATTTGCACCACCAAGTGCAGAAGACACTGGGATCACTGCGCCTGTGAATAATAGCCCCACTCCTGATCTTACACACAGTGTAAAGCCTGCAGTTGAGGGCACAGTGGCCCAAGAGAAGGACACTTCGTTGAAACAGTTTCCTTCACCAAAGACTGAGAAATTAAAACCCGAACAACAGGGTACATCTCAGACATCTAATTTGAAGAAAAACGAAACTGCGTCATTTTCAAAACCCGTAACAGCTAAGTCACTACAGAATCCATCTCTGAAAGAAGCTCCAAAGAAACCATTTGTAGGAAGTTGGGTTAAAGGCTTATTAAGCAAGGGTGCTTCTTTTATGCCACCTTGTGTTTCAGCTCGTAACAGGAACACCGTAACTGATTTGCAGCCTTCAGTTAAGGGGGCAAATAATTTTGGTGGCTTTAAAACGAAAGGTGTGAACCAAAAGGCTAACCGGGCATCCAGGAAAGCTAATAAATGTGCAGGTAAGCCTCCTACAGTTTGTAACCCTCCACCAAGTCATCCGCTGTCTGGTGGCACGACATCTCATGTACGCACTAATGTTACTGCTGATTCAGATGTTCTGAAATGTGAAAAGGCCCCCTATGGAGCTCACCACAGTCCCAGCTCCTGTGTAAAAGAAAATGGTGTTTCTTCAGCAAACCATGGAGACTCAGTTGAGGGTCAGATTCATAAGCTTCGTCTAAAACTTCTTAAAAAACTTAAGGCAAAGAAGAAGAAATTAGCTGCTCTTATGTCTTCCCCCCAAAATGGAGAGCTTCCAGGTGAAAAGTTAGAGCCTGTGTCCCATTGCGGGTCTCCAAACGACTGTGAATCAATAGAAGACTTGTTAAAAGAACTCCAATATCAAATTGATACTGCTGACACTAAATCTGGAGGCACCGCAGTTCCATACAATAGTCAAAGTCATGAAGAAATTTTAGCAGAACTGTTGTCCCCTACAACTGTTGTCTCAACAGAGCACTCGGAAAGTGGGGAAGCTGACTTTAGGTATTTAGAAATAGGAGATGACCACATCACAGCCCCAGTGCCTACTGAATTAAATGGCATTCCCCGGAATACACACCTGAGACAGGACCATAATTACTGTAGCCCCACCAAGAAAAATCAGTGTGAAGTTCAGCCAGAGTCTCTGGCAGATCAGTCCATGAAGACTGATATTTTTGATGAGTTTTTTTCCACTTCAACATTAAATTCTTTAGTAAATGACACATTAGACTTACCTCATTTTGATGAATATCTGTTTGAAAGTTGTTGAGTGCATGCTATCTTTTTTTAGTTTAATATTTATTATTGCTCTTAGAAAACTTAATATGTTATTAAGTAGTGTTTATACACTGGCCTTGTCATGAGCAAAATGTAAGCTATGGAAGGTTTTACCTTCAGTTCTAACCACAAAGCATGTAATCTGTTTTACAAATTAAAATGATCAGGAATTGGTTTTCCTTGTTTGATTCATTTGGCATTATAGAAGAGTTTTTCAAAATGTTAAAAATGATATGGAGTAGTGCCTAGTTTTTGGCAATTTTTACATTTGGGTATATTAAATATCTACATTTTAATTTTTGGTTATACCAGTTCAAGAAAAACACTAGTTTGTACAAACTTAAGCCATTGTACATGGGATATGAATGTGTGACTGTTTGGTAATGGTTCTGTGGTCATAGAAGACCCTAAGCCTGTTTCTTATACCAGTCAAGTGCTGTGGAATATAAACCTCCCCCATACAACTTTCCTTCTTCTCCTTTCCTTCTTCCTTCTACTTAGGATGGCAGGAACCTTGTTACTAGAACGTTAAGTAATGTTACATGATCAATAAGTGATCTCTAATAGGAAAGTAATCTATTTTTGTGTTGATAGTCAAAAAGTTCATGTTACCATAAATCTCATATTTTTCCCAACATTTACTTCTGCAAGCAAAGTTGGACACCTTCCAACAGTTGTTTTAGGGAGAAAATAATAACCAAGTACTTCTAAAGCTTGCTGTATGTTATGTTCCGTTTTATATGAAACACTAATTCATTTAAACCCCAACATTTCTGGGCCGCCTTAGTGGCTCAGTCTGGTGAACGTCCAATTCTTGATTTCGGCTCAGGTTGTGATCTCTTGGTTTGTGAGCAAGCCCCACATTGGGTTCTGCACTGGTGGCATGGAGTCTGCTTGGGATTCTGTCTCCTCTCTGCCTCTCCCTTCCTCGTTTGTGCACACTCTCTGTCAAAATAAACTTTAAAGTAAAAAAAAGAGAAAACACCACAACGTTTCTGTGAGCGAGCTACTTTTATCACATTTAACCTAAAGAAACAGCACAGAGCTTAGTAAATTGTACGGCTGGGTAGTGTGGTTACTACAGCCACTAGAAGCATATGTCCACCTGTCAGGGGTCATTTAAAGTTTGGATGCTTAAACAGCACCACTGCAGTAGTGATTGGAGTTACTAGGAGTAGTTCCTAAGCTTTTAAGGGTGGTAGTCGGGGATAGAGTACTGAGGGACTCAGCACTTCACGAGTGATTTGTCCAATTTGCTTTCAGTCCCCTCCCCCGGCCCCCATTTTTTGGTTACACAAGTACTGCATGTTTATTGTCAGGAGAAGCTTGGACATGCAGAAATATACAAAGATTCTGGATCCTTTATTTTTATGCTTCGTGGTAATAACTGAACATTTTCATATTTGTATACAAATAGACTTTTTTTTAAATGTTTTTTTATTTATTTCTAGGAGAGAGAGATGGAGAGACAGTGTGAGCAGGGGAGGGTCAGAGAGAGAGGGAGTCACAGACTCTGAAAGAGGCTCCAGGCTCTGAGCTGGCAGTCAGCACAGAGCCCGACGCGGGGCCCGAATCCACGAACCGCGAGATCATGACCTAAGCGAAAGTCCGACGCTTAACCGACTAAGCCACCCAGGCGCCCCTGTATACAAATAGACTTTAAAAAATTTTATTTTACCTGTTTGTACAATCTGTTTTAATGTTTAATGAGCATTTTTTTCCATCTTACAGCTTTGGCAACTTTCGGAGAACTCCATTATGTTATGTATTATGGATTATCATTGTTTTACCAATCTTGAGATTTCGAGGTGATTTGCACTGTTCTGTTATTATTAATTCTGCCACGACAGTTATTGTTGTTAAGTTTTTGTACAGATCCAGGCCTTATTTTCTGGGAGTGGAATTGCTAGGTCAAAGGATTTGCATTTGTAAAGTCTTACTGTTGGTGGGGTTGGCTTTCCTGAATCCTCACCAACACCAAATAGCATTGAGGCGGCAAAAAAACCTTGGCTTTTTTTTTTTTTTAAACGTTTTCATGATTACTAATGAGGTTGACTATAACTTTATTTAACGTTATATACTTATGATTTTATTGGCCAGTTGACTTTCTCCAAGAAATTGCTTATTCATCCCTGTAATTAATTAATCATTTGAATATTTCTAGATTTCTGCTAAGTACCGGTGTTGTAAACCTCAGAGATAAAGCAGTAAAAAAAGAAATTGTTGCCCTTTAAAAGGCGCTTGACTTCTAAACAAGGAAATAAATATATCATGCTAAGTGGTAATGACTGTTGGATTGTCCCTTGTGGTGGTTCTCTTCTGAAAAGTTGCCATGAGCATTCCATGAACATGAAGTACTGAACCACTGCTCCTAAGGGAATTGCAAGGTTAGGTTCCTGGGAGCCTCTGATTGCAACATTATTGTCCACTGATCAGCAAATAACCTTGTTTTTTGTGTGCTTCTGTTTAAAGACGACTTATGTAATATATATTGTTGGTTCATTTCCATAGAGTACAAGGCCAACAGCACTATAAGTGATGCCTGAATGAAGCTTATCTAACACATGTGTTTTTTCCATTAGGCATGTCACATCTTTCTTGTGCTTAGCAACATCAGACAGCAGTTAAATACTACACTTGAGGTCCATTTTAAACAGTGAAATCACCAAAAACAAGAGTAAAAGGTGTGACACTAGATCTACTGTAAAAAGGACACTTAGAGCATGAGAACTGAATCAAGGCAGAGTGTTGCCTGTTAGACCTCACCTGGAGTCATATGTGTTAGGCAACTCTGGGTGTCCATAATAACCACATTGTAAGTGTTGACTTTTAAGGTTACAAATCTTAGCATGTAGGCAAAATCACAAACACAGAATAAGTGAGGGTGCTTGGCGTGATTGAGGAGTGGGAAAAGTCCAGTGTGGTTGAGCAGAGAGAAAGGGAAAGATTTAAAACATGAGATGAAGGGGGTTGGCAGAAGGCAGTTTTTGTATGGTTTTGTGGCCCATAGTGAAGACCTTGTTTACGCTTGAGAATAATGGAAGCCACTGGCAAGTTTCAGGCAAGGGCAGAATATCTAGTCTTAGAATCAAAAGGATCCCTTTTGATTGCATAGAGAATGTCTACAGCCGGTCAGAGTAGGAGCCATAATCTGTTACAGCTTCCCCAGAGTTTAGGGTGATCGCTGTGGAGGTGTTAAAAAGTAGCTGGATTACTGTTGCATTTCAAAAGTAGAGCCAACAGGATGTGTTGATGGGTTGGATGTGGGGCAGAAAGAGGAGTCAGAGACCAGTCTCAGGTTTTGTTGCCTGAGCAGATGGGTCATGCTATCAACCGAGATGGGACAGACTTGGGAAGGAAAAAATTTAAAGGAAAACATTCATTCATTCCATTTTAAATGTATGTAAGGTTCCCATTAAGCTTTCAAGTGGAGATAATCTAATAGGAAGATGGGTGTGCAATGCTGGGGCTCAAGAGAGGCAGATATTTACTCAGGAATTACAAATATGTAAATCATATTTAATGTCCCATTAAAGAATGGAGAGTCATTTAGGGAGTTAAAATAGCTCTGGGGAACAGGAGGAGCCATGGAAGGGAGATGAGCCTGGTGTCCTGAAAATCAAGGGAAGAAAGCTTTTTTTTGAGACAGAGCGATGCTGATCTGTCAGATGCTGCTGAGAAGCAGCGTAAGGTGAGGACTGAGAATTGATCATTGGCTTTGGTAATTGGAAAGTCTTTGGTAACTTGGTGAGGACAGTTCAGTGGAGTTGGGACAAGTGTGAGTAGGCTCATGAGAGAAGGGATTGAAAGTGCAGATAGAGACCTACTCTTTTTGAAACATTCACCTGGTGCCTGGTGAGGGAGTGTGGGATCAAGATTTTTGTTAATGTCTTTAAGATGGGAGATGTCATAGTATGTGTGTGTGGACCCGAGGCTTCGTTGGAGAGAGACAAATGGATGTTGTAGGTGAGAAGAGTGATGGTTGCCACAGTAAGTTTCTCCAGGGCTGGGATTCCAGTATATAAGAGGAGATGTGACCTTACTAGCTAGAAGAGTTTATCCTTTTTATTTTTTTAATGTTTATTTTTGAGAGAGAGAGGGGAGGGGCATAGAGTATCTGAAGCGAGCTCCTCGCCAACAGCAGAGAACCCAATGTGGGGCTTGAACCAGCGAATTGCAAGATCATCACCTGAGCTGAAGTTGAATGCTTGCCTGAGCTACCCCGGCTTCCTCAAGTTTATCCATTTTAATACTAGAGTCGACAAAGTATATGGGTACAGATATTAGGAGATGTGATGCTTGGAGAATGAAGAACGTCACATTTTTCTTTTCTGAGGGATACAGTAATATTACCAGCTGAGAGTATGAGGGGTAGGGGAGTTGAACATTGAATAAGAGAGGTTAGAATTTTTAGTCTTGAGAGCTAATTGAACAGGGACATGGCAGTAGGCTCACGGGCGTACTGAGAACCCACCAGAGGTTTAACTGAAATGACCCAAGATGGTTGTTTTTTCTCTAGTCACATTTACTGCTCAGGACAGAAAGAGTAGATGAGAAGTTGGATCCAGCCAAGGTTAGAGGTATTGCCAGGTAAATGGGACAGAGGAGAAAAGGAATTAAGGTTTTATGTAAGGAAAATTATTAATAATGATGTGATAAGGAGGGATGTAGGGACATATGACAGGCGATGATCATTTAAAAAGTGGTGGCAGATCTTGGTGGCTTGGAGGTGGATTCAAAGAATGCCAGAGTGGGACTAGTGGAGGAAGTAAGAAAGCAGTGTGCTTGAAACTGAGCTTTTGGGAACAGTGCAGTTACTGGCAATGACAAGGTCTGGAGCATGACAAGGGAAGTGTATGGCCAGGGTTGGATGAGAAGTCCATTAAAAGTGAATAAAGGAATCAGGAGGCCAGGATGGTATTCCGATAGTTTTGGTGGAAGGCAAAGTCATTTAAGTGGCAGCAGGAGTCCTGGTGGGAAGTATGCAGGAAGCCAGGAGCTCAAATCCTCAAGGAAAGACGGAATACTGTGAAAATGGCTGCTGGCAGCAAAGGAGCAGCGTGGGTGGTTCAGTCTAACGGTCTGTGCTTCAAAGGCACTGGAGGGTTATAGTGAAGAGGGGCAGCAGTGAAAAAGCGACTAGGAAATCGGATAGAAATTTTACATTCTATAGTCTTTTTGGTATTCTGTTTTAGCAAGGTCATTTTCACACCCCAAATATACAAATATTTACATGTGTCTTATGGTAAAACTAGGTTTTTTTTAATTTTTCTTTCTTTTCTCTCTCTTTTTCTTTTGGTCATGAATCTTCAATTCTTTTGGAATGTATTTTGATGTGCTGCACTGAAGTTTTTCTGCCCCAATAGTAAATTTGTTTGAACACGACTTGCTGAATCAACTTACTATTCTTAAACCATTCTGAGTACACCATTCACCTGTGTTTCATATTATATCTAACAAATGTTCCCTTCCTGTAGTAGGTTGAGGGGGGAAAAATGGTGCTCAGTGATAGAATACCAATTAAACAGTGTAAATCTCAATTTTCCAGAAGAAAATAGGCTAGGAGGAAAGTCTATTAAATTTCAACTGGTTTTTCTTCCGGTTAACATTATTATAATAATGTACTTCGCAAGTCAGAAACACTATGAAAAGTGGAAGGTACAACTTATTAGACCTTTTTGTTCTGTTTTTATTTGCTTCCAGTTGTAATGAGATATAACCTACCCACATCTCTGCATAAGCTTAAGGTGTACAGCATAATGCTTCAACTTACAATCACAGAAATGATTTAAATTTAGTTAACTTTAGAGTTCTGCTGGGTACCACAAATACAAACAACACAAAATGGACTGCTTCTCCAAACACAGCCTGGGGGCCAGAAGACATTGATCAGTATGAGTGATGGCAGAGGATGGCGAGGAAGGGTGGGATCCATCTGGCAGATTAGAGAAAGCATCCCAAGATGTCACATTTAAACTAATGACTTCATTCTGAGCAGTTTCCAGAGGCAGCCCCTCCCGTGGGTGCCTATAAAGAGTCACCATAGTTGGTCGGCTCTGAAACAGGCCTGCCCAGTGAGCTTCTCTGTGACGGTCTTTCCGATTTTCGCTTTTGAGCACTAGGGGCTCCACACCCCTTCTCCCCAGCCACTGTCTCCTCAGGAAGCCATAGAGGAGGCCAAGGGGGCAGAATGGCATGCCAGGTTGTTTTTAATTAAAGCAGATTCATGAAAAGGGGCTTATCAACTTCTGCAACATAGCAAAAATCCTCAATTGACCACAAATCCAGGACTGGAGACGTTTAAAATACAGTAATCAGGAGTTGAAATGTAACCACAGAAGCAAGAGGTCATCAAGAGAAAAGGAACCTGTGAAATACTTCACATCTCAAAATGGAAGTTCATTTTCTGTTTGGTTATTGCAGGGACTTAATAGCTTGGTAAAACACCCTTCCTGCCAACCTTCTCTTTATTATACCTTCCCAACAAGCTTGGAGGCAGAGATCATCGAAGTATGCTGAGGAGGTTCAAGTGTCTGCAACATACCAGATACTTACTGCTCCCCCAGCCCTAAGGCAATGTAAACCAGGCCAATTCAGCAGTATGGGAAAATGTTTGCAGTTGTAAACTGATGTCCCTGCTGGCTATGAAACTTGTGGTTACAGTAAAGAACCTCCATGCTTGATGATTAATGAAGAAATTCTATATTTCAAACTTCAGTTCTATGTTGAGTTATATCCAATGTAGATTTTCACCTCTGTAGTTTACATTCTAGTGAATTCCAATGATCAGACTAGCCTGTACTCTAGTATTAAAGTGAATATGTTGTTCAATTAGGTATAAACACCACTATGCTCACACACATGTATGATAATCTATAATAATCGACTTCCTGGTTTAGTACTAAGGTAGTTGAGTGTGTATTTGATTTACTTTGTCACTTTATCTTAGGGAATAACTAGTTTGAGTCCTCTGTGGCAGACAGTAATTTCTGTTCTGTTTTTACTAAAAAGAAAAAAAAAAACAATGAAGAATGGTTCAATTCCTAGAAGGGGGTAATAAAATATGACAGTTTGCTGGATGTCATTAAATAACTTGCAGGGAAAGAAATACAAATTGGTATCTGCTGCTGTTGTAAAACCCTACAGAAGCAGCCCTGAAAAGATCAATATAGTAAAGTCCTTCACATCAAATCTTGCAGATTATAAAGATAAGGTATTAAGTGTTAAAACCCCAAAGCAGCTTTTTTGTCTGAAGTCATTTATTAATTTTACATATCTACTTAATTGCTCAGCAAAACAAAGAAAAAAAATTGGTTTCTTTGTGGTTTTTCTATAGTATTAGACTATTCTAGTTCTCTGTATTACCTTAAAAGCTTCAATTTAGTAATTTTTCAATCCCTAAAACACTTTGGATTTGACACACTTCATAACCTTTATCACTAATTAGAATACAAATACAATAAGTACAAGGCCAGGCCTTTAAAATCTGAGGACCAGAACTCTGCTCCAGACTCTGACTTCCTTGGACACTGTAAATAATTTTTTTTTCTGTGAATGTGTACATTCTGGGGAGAGGGTCCTTAGCTTTCAGATCTTTACAATGCTCCGTAGACCCTTTAAATAGTCTCTTGGAAAATTTATCTTAAATGAAGTTTAACTTAAAATGAATTTAAAATTAAAAAATGAAGACCGAGGTGCACCCAGGTGGCTGAGTTGGTTACGCACCTGACTTGGGTATGATATGTTCATGGATTCAAGCCCCGAATCAGGCTCCGTGCTAGTGCTCGCTCTCTCTCTCGCTCGCTCTCTCCCTCTCTCTCCCCCCCCTCCTCAACACATGCGCATACGCACTCTCTCTCTCTCTCAAAATAAAGCTTAAAAAAAAAAAATGAAGATTGATTCTGCACTGGCTTTTAGATGAACTCCATGGTGGAGAACCAGCCACAAGTAAGGTAAGCTGAAAGTACGGGCAATTTATAATTTCTCTAATTTCAAGATTTCTTTAAGACCCCTCCAAATTCCCAGCATCAAGCAACACTACCACCATTTCCTGGGTCACCCAAGCTGTAAATGTAGGAATGACCCTCCACACTTCCCTCCAGTTTCAGTGTCTAAGACTTTCCAGTCTTCCCTTGAATTATATCCTTCATTCCAGACCCACCTCAGTGCCTCTCCTTTGAAATTTAATTGCCTCTTAACTGTTCCCTGATCTCTTATTTCCCCTATTCTGTTCCCAGACCAACCGTCAAAAATAAATTTCATTATGTCCTGAAACAGAAACCTTTAACAGTTACTCCCCTACTTTATAGGGTAAAGTCTAGCCTCATCCTTTGGTCTTCAGGACCCTTCCGAAAGCTAAGAACATTTTCAGTGCACTCTTTTTAGGTACATTTGTTCCATATTCTGGTTATGCTCATCTCCTACCCACCCTCATTTTGTCTCCAAATTTTGCCAGCTTTAAATAGCTCTCCCCTGCCTTCTGTCCTGTCCAGATCTTTCAGGGTTGTTTGAGATCCTCCATGGAGACACAATCCCGCCTTCGCTGTGTTGTTGACTTCCTCCTTCGCTGCCTGGGAACATTTTTCTGTGGCCCTCATGCCTGACACTTCACATATGCATTTTTATCTGTGTATCCATCTCTGTTAATCACATACTCTGAGAAGGCAGGGCACTCTTCTGTCCTGAGCATATGCTATGTGACAGGCCTGTGCTAAATGAGCAAACAATGTGGATAAAGTCACTACACTCAAGGGGTTCATATTCTAGTGTAAGTGACAACTCCCTGGTTTCAGGGTAGTGTGATGAATGAATGAAGGAGGGGCATCTAACCCAGAGGCAGCATCAGTGGGAGGCTTCCCTGAGAAGGTAACTCCTCTGGGGATATTACCCAGGTAAGTACAGAGGAGGTGGCGACTGGCACGTCAGGGTAACAGGAAAGACACTGGGGGGGGGGGGGGGGGGGGGGGGGGGGCGGTACAAGGCAGCATGGGCTGTTGAAGGAACTCCTGGTAAATGCAGAGAACCACTAGAAGTTTTCTTGCAGGAGCATGGTAGGAGACGAGACCGTGGATCATGAAAGCCTCTGTGTGTTAAGCTCAAGAATTTGAACTATATCTTGAAGGGAAACGTTTGGAATCTAAAATCATCATTAAGAACAAAATGGTCTTTCCCCTCAAGGAGCTTACAACCTAGTATAAATACAATCAGCTTAAACCAGAAGGATATGCTTTCCAAGGCCCCATAACTTAAATATTTGCAAATATTATGCCTTCTTCATCTTGAAATGTTAAACTAGATTTGGACAGCATATAAATGATCTTATGACCTAATTGCCTCCTCTTTTCTTGTTTCCACTGTATCCATAAGTATGAGGGGAAAGTTTGGAATTGGGGGTAGGAGGCTACTGTTTAATCTGCCTGAAATTCTACAAGTGCAACACTGTGTCTCCTTTTTTAGGATATTTTATTATCAACAATTATTTGATAAAAAATTATCAGCCAGCATTTGCCAAGGCATTTTCTAAAAGACAGCCGAGTGACTTCTTCGAGTCTCTAAATTCTATCCAGGAAAAGTACATTCCAGAGACAAATCTCCCACCATATGACCTCAATCTTGGCAGGAACGAATTATAGCATCACGTTATCGTATTATCGTGTGGTTCTCTATCTTTATAGAAAGTCTTATGTGAACCATCTGCTTGAAAAGATCTATATCTTCTGAGACCAGAGTTGACAACAAGTCATTCGAAACCTTTCAACAAGAACTCATACAATTTCTGCCTGAGTTTAATTTCAGGGAAAATTGTGACAGCACTCTAAAGCAAACATTAACACCTTTGCCTAGGTTCAAGTCCATTGTCCAAAAGCTGTAACAGAGCTTCATTTAGCAGACAGTTACGTGGGGGTGATTATGCCCCCACATACTTTTTAGGTGACTTCCCTTGCATATTTTCATTGAACAGCCCCTCAGATTCTTCTGGCCATAGATAAGGCAGTACTGAATAAGTATATTTACTTTCTGGTGGTATCAGATTTTCCGAGAGAAACTCACTAGCCAAGGGCAATTACTTTTCCCCATCACAATAACGGTTGTAGAAGCACAATCTTGGGCAGGTCTCCCAAAGAATGTGTGTAGATTTCCCTTGTATATATTTACATACAGCGGAACTGAATTATCAAGCGACCAGCTGCTAGTCCAGACGCAGAGTCCCCCTTAGATCCACCCCGCCAGGCCACAAATCCTGAGAGGACAGGTCTTCCTCCATCCTAGAAGTATGGTGGCACCGTTTGATTAAAAATCTCAGGCTTGCCGTTTTAAAATTAATCCGTATTGATATCGTCTCAGGAAAACAAGCACTGCCGTCCCTGGGTGGGCTCGAACCACCAACCTTTCGGTTAACAGCCGAACGCGCTAACCGATTGCGCCACAGAGACCTTGCTTCTAAGTGTGCCGCGCGGTGTGTACAGATTTCCGCGGCCGCAGAGGCTCTCGCCGCCCGGGGAGTCGCCGCACAAGCCAGGCAGAGAGCGCGCGGAAGAAGCGGCGGGAGGGGCCGAGGCTGTGGGGCCCGGCGCGGGCGCGGGAGGGTGGAGGCCGAGCCCACGGCCACGCGCCGAAGGGAGGGGAGCCGCCGGGCTCCTGTGGGGACAAAGCGCGCCCCCGCGGGCGGCGCGGGCCGCGACCCGAGCTCGTGAGCGCGCCCGCGCAGGCGCGCGACACGGCCGCTTTCCCGCGCGCGCCCTGGGGACGCGGAGGGGCACAGCCTGCGAGTCTGCGCGGGCCGCGGGCCGGGCGCAGAGGGGTGACCGCGGCCGCGAGCAGAAGCGGCCCTGGGTCCCTCGAGAAAGGGGTCCCGGTAAAGCCTGTGAGAAAGGAACCAAACGCGGTGCGGGCTCAAAGCACGGGGGCCAAACTTCCGGGCTGTGTGTCTCACGCGTGTGTGTCCCCTCCCCTTGAGTCCCCCCGCCCCCGTTACATTTTAGTGACGTAGAGACACCGTGCATCTGTGTCCATGCCGAACGTTGATCTGTGCCTGGGAGAAAAAAATGTAAGCTGTTTTCCCCTTCCTGAGAACCCACTTGCGCCCGCTTGGAGGGAACGTGGCCTCCGTTGAAAAGGCAGGGTTTAGGGGCCATCAGGGGCCTCCATGAAGGGGGCTTCATGGAGGGGGTGGCGAGTGAGACAAGCTTTAGAGATTCTTCTGGGTAGCCTGTTCCCAGAGCTCGGTGGTGTGGCCCCTCCCTCCTCGCCCTGCACACGGTAAATCCAGTCCTTGGGTGTCCCTGTTTCCATCCGATTTGACCCGAGACCCACTCCTCCTTCAAGTTCTTTTTCTCAGCACTTATCCTCTGTTTAAGAGTGCACAGACATTAAGTACATTTATGTCGCTGTGCAGTTGCCACCACCATCCATTTCCAGAACTTTTTCATCTTCCTCCACTGAGGCTCATTCCTCTCTTGCCCCTGACCCTGCCAATCACCCTCCTCCTTTCTGTCTCCATGAATTTGACTGTAGGTAGCTCATGTGAGTGGAATCAGACAGTATTTGTCCTTCTGTGGTGGCTTATTTCACTTAGCAGAATGTATTCAGAATTCAGCCAGATTGTCACATGTGGCAGAATTCCGTTCCTTCCTAAGGCCAGATCATATTCCGTTTGTATGAATACGCCACTTCTTCACCCGTTCATCTGTCAGTGGACATTGGGCTGACTTCCATCTTCTGGTTTTTGTGAATAAGTATAGTGATCATGGGTGTGCAAGTATCTCTTTGAGGCCTTGCTCTCCATTCCTTTGGGTGTATCCCCAGGAGTATAATTGATGAATTGTATGGTAATCCCATTTTAAAAATCTTTGGGGAGCCATCACACCATTTTCCACACCAGCTGCACCATTTTACGTTCTCACCACCAAGGGTTTCTATTTCTCCACATCCTCACCAACCTTCCTTCCCTTTTTTCTTTTTAAGTAGCCTTCCTAATGGGTGTGAAGTGTTATCTCCTTATGGTTTTGATTTGCAGTTCCCTAATGATTCACTGAACATCTTTTCTAAACCAATCTTCCTCTACGTGTGTCCTTCTAGCTGGCCATCTCTACTGAGAGTGACAGAGGGCAGGTCAGATAAGGAGGGCAGCTCCTGATAGAGTGGAAGGAAGGGGTAAAGCGGTTCCTGAGCCGACCAAGGCGAGGGGGTGAGTGAGGGATCTTCTGAGTAGGACTGTTTAGAGATTTTGTTGTCGCCTGGTTCTTGTTCATCTGGGTTGGACAATTTTGAGAGTCAGTTATGTTTATCCCAGCTCTGTAGAGAATTTATGTATGTGTTGCTTATGAGGGGCCAAGGGTGAAGGAGGAGTTGATGACCTCCACCGTATGCATATCAGAACGGTTGTTTTCAGAACCACGTTTGTAAAAGTGAACTTAAAATTATGCTAATTTAACAGAATCTTCGCTTTGCGTTTTCAGTTTCTTTAAGAATTGTGGGAATCCTTGTTGAAGTGTTTAAATAATGATCTCTTTTTTGCGGGATTCCTCTTAAAAGCACAATGTGATCTTTCAGAGGTATGAGAAATAGAAATTTCCGTAATGCCATTCAGTTGTTATTTTGATCCCTGTTCTGCTGCTGCCCAGTCAATTCAGGATTCTCTCTTGTCTGTTTCCCTGGAGTTGTTTCCAAGGGCTGACACTTTCTTTTTAAACTTTTTTTTAAATGTTTGATTATTCATTTGGAGAGACAGGGAGAGAGAAAGAGAGAGCAGGGGAGGGGTAGAGAGAGAAAAGAGAATTCCAGGCAGGCTCTTCATTGTGAGCACAAGCCTGATGCGGGGCCTGAACTCATGAACCCCTGTGCCAAAATCAAGAGTTGGGCGCTCAACTGACTGAACCACCCAGGTACTCCTCCAGGGGTTGACCCTTTGGAAGGTGGTCATTCATCTGGTGCTTGAGTAATATGTGCATACGGATCAGTGAGAAGGCAATTTTGCTCCCATCACTGGTTCTGTAGCTCTCCTGTGCATCCATGGAGGGATGGGAATCTCTTGTAAGACTGGTGCTCGTACATCAGCCATTGCATAAAGTCATTCCTGGCACAATCCCCTCTGCTTATGGAACCTGTTTATGCCCTCCCCAGATTCGCATGTTAAGATCTAATCTGTGGTGTGATGGGTTTCGGAGGTGAGACCTCTGGGAGGTACTTGGGTGAGCCCTTGTGAATAGGATTAGTGTCCTTTTAAGAAGAGGCCAGAGAGCCAGCTCAGTCTTTTCCCACCATGTGAGGACACAATAAGTGGTCAGCTGTCTGCAACCCAGAAGAAGGCTCCCCCCAAAACCTGACCATGCTAGTATCCTGATCTGATATGTCCAGACTTTCAGGAACTGTGAGAAAGAGGGTGCTGCTGTTTATAAGCTACGCACTCTTTGTTGTGACAGCCCGAGCCAACTTTGATAGGATCCCAACTTTTCTATTCTCATCATGCCTGCCTGCACCCCTCTGTTTCTCCTGCCCACCCTACTGTGGGATGTATGAGTGAGGTACCTATGTGAAAGGGAAAAAACAAAAACAAAACACTAGATGTGCTCTTGATGCCCCAAGTCCTATCTGAAAGTCTGTGGGTGCCCTTTCAGTCATACTTGTTTGAAAATATTATCTAATTTTCTCTATTAGACTAAGGGGTGTCTCTTCCTCCTTATTATGTGGGTACAATGGTTTTCTGAAAGGAAGATGACATTAATAGGCCAATTATGTCTAAGAAATTACAGGCGCTTATAAAACTGTAAAGCAGGCATTCCAAGAACTAGATGGTTCTATGCATCACAATTTCACTGTCCCACTAACATGCAAGCTCTCGAAGGACAGAAGTTTTAGCTGACTCTGCTCCCTGCTGAATCCCCAACACCAACAACAGCACACAGCAGGCACTCAATAACTGTGTGCTGAGTCAGTGAAGAAATGAAAACTGTAAGCCCTAAACTAGAAAAAAAATGTGACAGAAAAATGAAATTGCTAATATATAAGGAGCACATATCAATTAGTATGAAAAAACTCTTTGCAACTCAGCCAGAAGAAATCAAAGAAACGCAAAAAAATGGGGACATGAATTGAATATTCCCAAAAGAAGAAATACATTTGCCCAATATTATCATAGAAGTTTGTGCTGGGAGCCGCACTGGCCTCTCTGATGGCAGTCACAGCAAGGAAATGGCAGTGTTTGCACAGCTCCTGCTGTGAGAAACAAAAACTGGTATCTCCTTCTGCTACTACTGGCTCATATTAGAAATGAGCCTGCTGGTATTGACCAGGCCTCACAATATTCCATATCAGACCCATATTCCGAACACAGATGCCACATAAGGAAAACCATATTCCTGCCTTTACAAAAGAGATTTTAGATGAGAGCTCTGTGGGTGATTGTCAAAAGCCTTGTCCTATGGGCCTTGCATATCAAAGACAATTGAGTCTGGCCCCAAGACAAAGAGCCTAATTTAGAGTTTAGGAACAAACAGGGGTAGAACTTAACACGTACAGCTTCTTCTAACTGATGATGTATGGCAGTCCCTTCCCAAAGGCATACCATCTGCAAAAATCCTCCCTTACAGGTGGCTGGGATGAGGATAGAAAAGAGTAGCTAACACATAACCCAAAAGCAAAAGGCTAACACATTTAGGGCCCCCGTGGTGTTCACACATTTAGCATCAAATAGGTTTCCACAAACTAACCAGTTCAAAAACATTCATCCTCTTGAGAGCCAAACAGAATAATTCCTAGCCTAACTATATATGTCATCCTATTTTTTCATTAAGAACATCCTGTTATTTCCTTAGTTGTACAATTCAACTTCACTATGATTGAGGTAATTCACAAAAGGCTTCCCATTGTAAAAATTCCTTTTTCTGATCTCATGTTGTTCTTGAACCTTTAAATAAAGACACCAAAACTGACAGGTCAGAGATGCCTGCCTGGTGATCAGAAAGAATCTCGGGGCTCACTCACTCTCTCTCTCGCCGACACCGTCCATCCTTCAGGGACCCCTGGACCTGTCGGAGCCGGCCTCCGACAAGTTTGGCTGTCAAAATCAAAATTAAATGACATAAAATTTTTCTTATTCCCAAAGAGCAAAACAAGAAATATCACTAAAACACCATCATGGGCATCGAGGCCACTCTGACACAGGACTGATGGGTGTAAACTTGGAATATTTTTTCTGGATGGCGGTTTGGTAACATAAACATTAAACAGTGCTTATCCCCTATCATTCTAGAAATTCTATGTTAGAAGTCCTAGGAAAGCAAACAGATGTGACTAAAGTTTTTATTATCACAGTATTATAATTCATAGTGATAAAAAGGAAACAACCTGAACATCCCACAATAGGAGAAAATGATAAATGTGGCATATTTAGAAAATAGAGTATTAGTCATACAGACATCGGAAATAATTTTTTAAAAGAATATTAAAAACATATAGGCATGATAAAGTGGTAAGTTAAAAGTAGAGTAGAGAACATAATCATAAAAACAATATTTTCTTTTTTTTTCATTGAACACAGTTTTATTAGGAATTCTGAGAATTCATAGATCAGTTGAAGGTAGGTCCTGATTTTAAGAAACAAATTATTCAGTGAAGAGCAAAACAAATTAAAAACCAACTAAGGTAAACAGATAACAATGTTTTCTTTTTAAAAAAAAAAAAACCTTTTTTTGTTTTTTATTTATTTTTGAGAGAGAGACCAAGCAAGCAGAAGGTGCAGAGAGAGAGGGAGACAGAGGATCTGAAGTGGGCTCCGTGCTGACAACAGAGAGTCTGTTATGGGGCTCAAACTCATGAACCACAGGATCATGACCTGAACCAAAGTCAGATGCCTGACTGACTAAGACACCCAGAGGCTCCCATAAAGACAATATTTTCAAAGAAGATTTGATAATCACAATAACTGAGAGCTGCCTAGTTTTTTCTACACATCTCATTGGCAGAAACACTAAGTATATATCCCCTCACTTAAACCCATAGCACCTTACGAGGCAGACACCCTCATTCTGATTCTAATTTTACAGGTGAAAGAATGTGTGCAGGAAGCAATTTGTTCAGGTTACAGAGCCAGTGAGTGGTAGGACCAGGTTCCAGACCTAGGGTCAGGCTCCAGCGGCCATGCTTTTAATCTTGACCCATACAGCCTCCCTCTTACTGCATATGGGCCAGGAGCCCACGGTGTGGGGTGCAGGTGTGCGTGTGTGTGTAGTATTTGGCAAAATCTCCAAAAGAGTTTCAGTGGTTATGCCTGGGTGCTGATTTGTATTTTCTTCTTTACCCCTTTTCACTATCTCCTCAAGCATTTGCAGCAAGCTGTACTTGTAAGGAGCCAGCGATGAAAGGCAGCAGCAGTTTCCATAAATTACAGATAGAGGGTGGTAGGTGGTTGTTCTCCACAAGATCTCTGTCTGGGACCAGGAGAATGCCAGCGTGAGGTGGCAGCCTGGACGGTCCAGTGCGTAGCTGTGGGTTTCTGCCAAGCACAGTGTAACCGTCAACGCTGGTCTCTCTTCTCCAAGTCTTCAACCCCCTGAGAGAAGGGTGTCTGAGGAACATGCAGACTTCTGTGGAGAGTTTTACAATGTGTGACTCTTCACTAATGAATATACTTTCATTTATTTATTTAAAAAATGCTTTTAACATTTATTTTTTAGAGAGAGAGAGAATGAGCAGGGGAGGGGCAGAGAGAGAGGGAGGCACAGAATCTGAAATGGGCTCCAGGCTCAGAGCTGTCAGCACAGAGTCCAATGCAGGGCTTGAATGCAGAGTCCAATGCAGTCCACAAGCCACAAGATCATGACCTGAGCCGAAGTCGGACGCTCAACTGACTGAGCCACCCATGTGCCCAGAATATGCTTTCATTTAAAAAGAGATGGAGTGCCTGAGATTTTAGGTCTCTTTTTTATTTCTTCTTAATGTTTAAAAACACTTCTTTGCATTAATTATTTTTCTTTTTTTACAATGAGTTGTTTTCATTTGGGAAGCATAACCCAACCTACAGGAGAATATTAAGACTTTTTTTTTTTTTTAACACTGATGAATACACTAGGAAAAATTTAATATATTTGGGGCTAAATGACAGTCAGCAGATATTTATTGAATCTTGTAAGGAACTGGGCTGGATGCTTCAGGGACCTCCCTTCTGCCCAAGACTCTCTGACACATCATTCCTGCCCACAGATCACTTTAATCTACTTTGGGATCTAGGAGATATATAAAAACGTTTCAAGGCAGCAAGCGCTAACTGCATGGCACAGATGGTGAGTGTTTTAGGAATGTGAGGTGGGAATAATCACTGAACAGTCAGCAAAGAATCAGTGGGTCTTGGGCTGTCCTTGGCACGATCCTTTAGTTGTGGAGGAGAAGGTACAGAGGTGGAGAACAGAAGATCAGCCCGGAGGAAACAGAGGATTTACATAGGGTGTGATGGGACATAAGGAAGGCTAATTGGTGACAGAGTATGGAGCTAGAAAATACGCATTACAAATGGCATTGTTCATAAGAGTGGGAAATTTTAATGACTTAAATACTCATCAAAGGTACAATGTACCCATGGCATATTTATCCAATGTGTGGCGAGGATGCAGTGAAAACTTTGAGCAGAAGACCTGATTAACAGCCAGGTTTCAGGGAAGTTTCGTCGATCGCGGGAGGATGTGAGAGCAAGCTGGAAGTAGGATAATAGGTGACTGTTTCTATAAACTCGATATGGAGGGAGGAGGCCTTATTGGTATGGGGCCGTGGAGAATGGAAAGGACATGAAAGACAAAGGCTTAAGGAGAAAAGCAATGGGATGCGGTTGACAAACACATGAGTTAGAGCTATTGACTTAGTGCTACTGATGGCAGTAACTCTGGCTTTGAGAATTTTATTGTGCCACGACATTTAATGATTGTATAGGTTTGTTTGTTTTTACTGTTTATTTTTGAGAGAGAGAGAGAGAGTGTGTGCACAAGTCGGGGAGGGGCAGAGAGAGAGGGAGATAGAATCCAAAGCAGGCTCCAGGCTCCGAGCTGTCAACACAGAGCCGGACATGGGACTCGAACTCATGACCTGAGATCATGACCTGAGCTAAAGTCCAACACTTAATCAACTGAGCCACCCAGGCGCCCTCCCTGTCCCTTTTTTTAAAGGAAGTTCCACAACTTTGCTTACAGGTCTGCCATACAATACAGGCTCAATATAATTTTTGAAACTTGGGCTGTTCCAGGTGCCCTGTTCTATCGCTGTAGCCCTTACTAACAAGATAAAGTGCATCTTTTCTGAAGAAGAAGAATTAGTTATTCCCACTGGTTGTACACTTTTGTATGTGTTTTGTATGTGTATGTACACTTTTGTATGAAGGCATGCTTCAGCTTAGTTTCATATGGTCAATGGTAGCAACCCCTTTAACATTTGTCTATAATTCTGATTTTGCAATACAGATTTGCTTGCATGAGCAAGGTGCTTGTACAAAATAAAAACTGGATTTGTAATGTCCTGGAGAACAACAACCTGGAAATGATTTATTTATTTGTATATTTATTTATATATTAACTGAAGCATTACTTTGTGCCCCAAGGAAGACAGAATGATGACCTCAGGGTAAGAGAGATTTCATAAACATGACATGAGTATAAACATAAAAGAAAGGGTTGATGTATTTGATTAAATTTAAAATGGATGTTAAATGAATGAGCAAAATGTAAACAGATTTTAAAAACAAATAGACTGGGGCTACTGGGTGGCTCAGTCGGTTAAACGTCTGACTTCTGTTCAGGTCATGATGTCATGGTTCGTGGGTTCGAGCCCCATGTTGGGCTCTGTGCTGACTGCCAGCTCAGAGCCTGAAGCCTGCTTCAGATTCTGTGTCTCTCTCTCTCTCTGACACTCCCCTACTCACACTGTATCTCTCTCTCTCAGAAATAAATTTTTAAAAAATTACAAAAATTTTTGTAATTAAAAAATAAAATTAAATAAATAAAAAAATAAAAAACAAATAGTCTGAGAGAAGAATTTGCAACACATTTACCCAACAAAGCCTTAGTATCCGAAATTCATAAAGAATGCCTACCAATTAGTGGAAGGCGAACAACAAAACAGAAAAACAGGCAAAGCATCCATGACGAGGAAATCTGTATTGCCAATTAACTCATGAGAAGACCCTCAACTCTTCTAATATCTCAGAAGCAGAGTCACAGTGAGACGTCATTGTACACCCACCAGATTGGCGGAATCTAAGAGGACTGACAAACAGTTGGTGAGGGTATGGAACACTGGCATTTTTGTCTCTTACGGATGAGGGCTGGGGCACCTGTCCTGGAGAGAAATTTATCAGTTTCCTGGTGAACTTGAAGAGACTCCGTCCCTCCAGTGCAGAATATGCCCCCTCCAGACTTGTACACTAGGATTATACAAGACTATTTGATCCACTATTGTTCTTTTTTTTTTTACACATAGTTTATTGTCAAATTGGTTTCCACATAATGCCCAGTACTCATCCCCACAAGTGCCCTCCTCCATGACATCCCCCCTGCCCCCCCCCCACATCCATCAGTCCTCAGTTTTTGTCAGCATTCAAGAGTCTCTCATGGTTTGCCTCCCTCCCTTTCCCCACCATTTCCCCACTCCTTCTCCCCCTTATTCCTCAGTTAAGTTCCTCCTAATCCTCCTATACGTGCAAACATATGACATTTGTCCTTCTCTGCCTGACTTATTTCGCTCAGCATAACACTCTCAA
>NW_024080643.1:6912-19554 GCF_003009895.1 Hyaena hyaena | reverse complement strand
CTTCTTTCATGTTCTTGGATCAGTTTGTCTCTTTTTTTGTCAGCTTCTTGTTTTTCTATCATGGTGTCTTCTAAATCACTTATTCTCCTTTCTGCCTCTTCAATCCGTGCATTGGAGGCTCCTAATTTATTATGTATCTCATTTATCGCATTTTTTAATTCTTCATGCCTATTTTTATTTTCCATTCTGTCTGTAGCCATAGTTTCTTTCATGTCCCCTATGCCTTTTTCAAGCCCAGCTATTAATTTTACCATTATTATTCTAATATCTTGTTCCGTGATGCTGCTGATATCTGTTTTGAGCAGTTCATTAGCTGTCATTTCCTCTTGGAGTTTCTTTGGAAGAGAGCTCTTTCGTTTCATCATTTTAGTTAGCTTTCTGGCTCTTGTTAGTTTTAAAGACCTGTTATGCTCTCTGTACCTATGAGTGCTGCTGTATCCGAGAAGACTCTTTGACTGTCCAAGGCCTATCCTTTCAGAGAATGTTTTTTGATTGGTATCTCTTGGTCTTTCTTGTTGGGACCTTGGTTATTTTATTTTCCTATTCGTTGTGATATTTGTGACTCTCCACCTTGTGTACTCTGGCTTGTTTCTTGAGGTAGCCCTGGAAAAGAAAACAGACAGACAAACACACAGGGAGCAGGAGCACAGAAACGCACAGGCTAATTCAACTAACATGCAAACCGAGAGAGAAAACGAAAAAGTTGAGAAAAGACGGAGGAGGGTGGGCGAATAATAGAGAGTATAAAAGACATAAAAGGGTCAAAAAGGAGAAAAGAAAAGGAAAAGAGAAGAAAACTGTTGGACAAAGAACGGTTTAAAGCATGTAACCGGATTTCCCAGCTACAGTTAAATAGCCGTGTGTATGCAGTGCTGGTTGAAGAGCATAGAGAAAGAGAGAGAAGACAGGGCGGGGGTGAGGCAAAATTGGAAATAGAATGAACAGACAGAAGGGATAAGAAGCTTTTTTCAAAGAGCTAAAGGGTAGAATACGGTTGGATTCGTGAGAGAAGGACGCTGGTGTTATCCAGAGAGAGTATATAGTCTAATCACTCCTGAGAGAAAGAGTTGAAATGGTCCGTAGGTGTAGAATTTACATCTACAGAATGGACTCGTTGTGATTGTTTAAGCAAGCTGGTGAGCAGAGTTAATCAGGTCAGTGTTCTGGGGAAAAAAAGAGAGAAAAGAGAAAGAAGAAAGAAAAAAAGGGGAGGAGGGCAGCTCTCAAGCAGGGATGGGCATGGCGTGATCCAGTGCCTCAGGCGGGAGTTCTGCCTTGGCGGTTGTGAGGAGGAGAGTGATGGTCCTCTAATCCCTTCTTGAACCAAGCGCTGCACCTCGCTTTTTTGGGCGTGTAAACTCCCGGTACTAGGGGCGCAGCCAAAGTTGGTTGCACTCTTCAACTCAGGCCAGTCCCAGTCTCTAAATCCCAGTCCGCGAGCCCCACTGAAATTGCCTGAGACACAGCTTCCCAGGCAATTCCCTCGGGGCAATTCCAGGCCCCCTGCCTGGCTCTGGGGGTGGAGTCAGAATTGCTGCTTCCTTCTCTGGGTCCGGCTGGCGAGCATGGGCGGGGGCCTGCCTGCCGGGTGCGCAGAGCCCGCTGGAGTGAGGAAAATCGGGTTCCTCTATGGCTCGTCACCCGAGACACGAACTCGCGGGCAAATTTCCCAGTTTTTAGCTCTCTGCCTTCCCTCTAGAGCCCCAGCCAGCCAGGAGCGTGGACGCCCGGTGTCCGCGCGTGGCTCTTCCAGGGGCCCAAGCCCGCCGGGAGGACTATGGCGGCAGGCGCGCCCCTACTCTGAAGTCCAGCCGCCAGGAGCCCGCACAAAGAAGCAGTCTGTGCCTCAGTACCCCCAGGACCAGTTGGCGCGAGGGGACCTGGCGTGCAGGTATTTGGTAAGCACGGTCTTTCTATGCCCCGAGCGGAGGTTTTTCCCCGAGCGGAGGTTTTTCTGTTTCGTACTCTCTCTTTTTTCCCCCTCTCACTCCCCACAGAGGGGGATTGCCTCCGACCCTGAAGTCTCCGATCCCGGCCCGATTTTATCTTCCCCAGTTCACACTCATGATCCACTATTGTTCTTAACATTGAAACATTTTAAATGACTCAAATACTCATCTAAAGGACCTATAGAAATAAGCATAAATAGACACTGCAATGCTATATAGCGGTTTCAGTGTGTATATATCTAAACATGTAATATTGTAGAAAGCATAGGTATAGTTGTCCGTATGAGTGGCAACAGATCCAATAATACAGAGCAAGTTATAGGGGAAAGTCATGGGCGTCTACATTTCCTCCCCTCCTTGAATCCACAACTCAGAGAAAATATATTCTTTTCTTCCCTTCCTTCCTTCCCCTCTTCCTCCCTCTCTCTCTCCTTCCCTTCTTTCCTACCTTCCTTCCTTCCAAACAGTTTCTTCATTTAGTTCTTCTTGTGGCTGCCTTCAGAACTCTAGATTATATGTTGTTACCTCTTATTTACTTATTTAGAAGACTTTGACATTATCTTTTAACTCATCAATATGAAGATTTTACTTTGCACTGTCCCTCTTCCCAGTGTTAATATTTATATTCGAGGTAGGCAGCGTTTTAACTTTATAAGTACTCCTCTGTGGTTCTCTCTGAATGTCCCATTTTCATAGCAACCTGTTCTTGTTGCATGGATACAACAGGGCTGGGGGTGGGCCTATTGTTCAGCCTCTAAACTTTCACTTAACATTTGGTTCTGGGTGTGACATCAGCTGTGATTCCATCTGACCCTGCAGTAGAGCCCCTGATTTGCCTGGTAAGCCCCAACAGTTTGCTCATATATGAGGGAGAAAGACTGCCTGGCTGATATGGGCTTCCACAGTGGTCTATTCTCAGACAAGGTATCTCTACCAAATAGGATTTGGATTCAGAGCTCTGGGTAAGGTAGGCAAGAAGTGAGCTTATCAGGTTGCAGGGGCCTCCCAATAAAGGCTTAAGGAAGGAGGGCCAGAATATTTTGTCTAGTACTTTGGGTTTTGTTTTGTTTTGTTTTGTTTTGTTTTGCATGGGAGTAAATGCTGAGTGTTGGCTTTCTGGGCAGTGATGGGGAAGATGGTGTGAAGGGTAGATGTCCATGTAAGACTTTCTGAGGTTCTCTTTTTCACTCACTTCTTGCTTCTGTCTTCTAGCCCAGCTGCTGACTCTGAGCCCAGAAACATGTCAGGGTTCTAGTAGGTAGACCAGTTTCCAGCATCTGCAACCACCACAGAAAATTCTATACTGTGGCTTCTCTTTCAGTTTCATCAGTTAACTTGTTTCCTTCTGTCTTGTAGCTTTCAAAAACTTTTAGATACCTCTCTTGCTGGAGTGGCAGAAGACACTAGCTGAGCACCCAATATTCATGGTATCTTCCTTATTAACAAAACCCCTCTATTGGGAGTGGTAGCTGAATAACATGGCTTCTCATTCCTTGCAGAGAGAAGTGACCAATGAAACATAAGTAGGTGGAAATCTTTAAGGCAGACTGCCAGAGAAGGAAAGAAAAAGAAAAGAAAAGAAAAGAAAGAAAAGAAAAGAAAAGAAAAGAAAAGAAAAGAAAAGAAAGGAAAGGAAAGGAAAGGAAAGGAAAGGAAAGGAAAAGAAAGAAAAGAAAAGAAAAGAAAAGAAAAGAAAAGAAAAGAAAAGAAAAGAAAAGAAAAGAAAAGAAAAAACCACCACCACCAACACTTAAAAGAGACAGACTTGGGACACCTGGCTGGCTCAGTCAGTAGAGCGTGTGACTCTTGATCTCAGGGTTGTGAGTTTGAGACCTGTATTGGGTGCAGAGATTAAAATCTTTAAGGGTGCCTGGGTGGCTCAGTTGGTTAATCATCCCACTCGGTTTTGGTTCATGTCATGATCTCACAGATTTGTGAGTTTGGGCTCCATGTAGAGCTTTAGGCTGGCAGCAGGGAGCCTACTTGGGATTCTCTCTCTCCCTCTCTCTCTCTGCCCCTCCCTCACTCATGCTGTCTCTGTCTGTCTCAAAATAAATTACACTTTAAAACAAACAAACAAATAAATAAATAGGTAAATAAACCTTTGTTGTGGTAAGCCACAGAGATTTTAGGTTTTGTCACAACAGTGTTATGTAGTTAAAGTTGGCTTGTAGGATATGTAATTGGATACATAAATGTGTGTAACAGGATATTAGGTGTTGGTGCTTCAGAGCTGAAGGCAAAGGGTGAAAAGCATGCACACATTCTAAAGAGAGATGCTAGCTCAACCTGCAGCATTTCGCATGATTTAGGGATATTCTGAAATTCTGAAGTTGTGACTGTTTGGATTCTCTTGGGAGCAGAAGCTGAGCTGGTTATAAGTGCAGAAGGTTTATGGGGGAGCAATGGCTGGAAAAGCTGATGGAGGAAACAGGATTGGATGCGGCACTCCAGACTATGGTGGGAATCAGGAAGTATTGACCAACCCAGCGGGGAGGAGGCTCTGGACCTGCGATCATCCACTAGTGGGGCAGAAATAGCGAGGCCCTAGTGCTCCTTTTCGAGGTTCCAGAGTGACACCCCTGCTGGGGAGTCTGTACATGTCTATCTCTTCAAGCGGGTGATCCTTTTCCAGGTGACCTTCCACCACTTGGCTCAGTCGCCGTCCTCAGAAGCAATAAGTGCTGGCCTCTTCCTGCTTGCATGTCTCTGTGGCAGACAGTTCTCTGGGGAGGGATCCTTTCACATAGAGTTCACATGTGAACTCTATTCACATTGCCGTGCAACAGGAACCCTGTGCATCTTTAGCCAATGCATTCCAGGAGCGCAGTGTGCTCCCACTCTCACCCTCAGCCCATGCCCCTGGCACCTGGTCCATGCTTCCTAAACACAAGAGACACAAATCAGTCTCTAGCAAGATCTATCCTGCCACCCTCTGCCCATCCTACAGCAGCACTGAGCACATGGCCTTCTGCGGGTGAGAGGGGTTCCTGCTTCCTTCCAGCGGTTCCCTTAAATCTCCTTTCACTTGTCGCTTGACCTGGGGAGGAACGCACCCGCTCCTGTCTCAAGGACGGGGAAGAGAGGGAAATGTGTTAGAACTTTTAGTTTCACGTTTCTCCTCAAAGAAATCTCCATTCCTGGATCCCTAGAAGGGGTGATTGTGAAACCCATGCAGGTCTTCGAGACTCTCTCAGACTCTCTCTTCAAGAAAGAACTTGCCGGGTGCCCAAGTGGCTCAGTCAGTTGAGCAGCAGACTGTCTCAGGTCATGATCTCACAGTTTGTGAGTTTGAGCCCCGCATCAGGCTCGCTGCTGTCAACATGGAGCCCACTTGGGATCCTCTCCCCCCACCCCCACACTTTCCCCACTTGCAGTCTCTGTCTCTCAAAAATAAATAAACATTTAAAATTTTTTTAAAAAACAAGAACTTGATGCCAGAGGGAAGGGATGGGGGAGATGAGCAATATAGGTGAAGGGAATTAAGAGGTACGAACTTCCAGTTATAAAATCAATAAGTCACAGGGACAAAAGGAATTAGTCAATAATATTGTAATGGTACAAATTCCCAGTTATAAAATCAATAAGTCACAGGGACGAAAGGAATTAGTCAATAATATTGTAATGGTACGAACTCCCAGTTATAAAATCAATAAGTCACGGGGATGAAAAGAAATCATCAGTAATATTGTAATAATGTTGTATGATGACAGATGGTAACTACACTGGCGGTGGTGAGCATTGCATAATGTATAGAATTGTTGATTCACTACGTTGAACACCTGAAACTAATATAACATTGTATGTCAACTAAGCTCCATTATAAAAAGAGAAAAAGAAAAGAAAGAACTTGCCATCCTGCTGTGAAAAGTGAGGCGGCCTCTGGCCTCCAGCCATGGCACGCTCAGCATCTGCTACAGTATTTGAGCCAAGACCTTGCGATTCTGTGACGTTCCCAGTGGAGGGATTGTCCACTGGACAATCACAGTGGAAACCTCCAAAACAGTTCAGAAGAGAAGTGGGTGTGGCCACCATGACATGGGCCACTAAACAGCAGAGAGAAAAGCAAATGGTACCAGCTAAGTAAGGAAACAGTACAAGCACTCCCTTCCCACCCCCATTCCCCACCGCCTCCCATCTCTTCTGTCTTCTGGTCCTGGGACCAACCTGGGGAGGAAGCAGTGTGGCAGATGCTCACTGCTGGCCTTGGCCTCCACAGGTCCTCCATGAGCAGCCTCTGAGTCTCTGCTCTCGGGTTCTGCCCCACACACTCACCAGGGAGGAAAGGACTGCTCCCTGGCCTTGCACACAGAGTGCTGATGTTTGATGATGTTTCAAAGGGAACAATCTGATTCACTCTGGAGGCCTTGGTGAAGTCTCTGATGGGAGGAACATAAACAGGGTGGGACTTATCCACACCGGAGAAGACACTTGGAAGGCAGATGGTGAAAGTCTAGCTCAGGGAGAAATTTCCTTCTACTTCGGAACAGAATGATGACACGCTTGTTGCCAACAATGTGGTTGAGGAAGACACAGTGGCAGAAAGAAATCCGCAATGAGGGGAGGTGGACAGAGAGGAGATGAGACAGACAGAGAGAGAGAGATAGAGAGAAGGCGACAATGAAAGAAAAATATAGAATGGAGAAGTGTCAGGATGCCTGATGTCAGATCTAACACTCATATCCCAAATTTAAGGGCATGGGCATCTTTATACTTCCTGTGAGATGCCACCAGATAGCGTTCAAAATTCTTGAATCAAATGACACCCCCATACTGTGTAAGCACACTCTTTTCCATAATCACTCTTGCATAGCATTTTTTCATTTTTATTGATTTGCCTTAATTTAATACATGTATAAGAATATCTTCCATTAAAAAAATTGCATTTCTTGGGGCTCCTGGGTGGCTTAGTCGGTTAAGCGTCGACTTTCGCTTAGGTCATGATCTCGCGGTTCGTGGGTTCGAGCCCCGCGTCGGGCTCTGTGCTGACTGCCAGCCCAGAGCCTGGAGCCTGTTTCATAGTCTGTGACTCCCTCTCTCTCTGACCCTCCCCTGCTCACGCTGTCTCTCTCTCTCTCTCCTAGAAATAAATTAAAAAAAAAAACATTTAAAAAATTTGCATTTCTTTAATAGCTTTGGAGGCTGTGTACTTGATTCTGTGATGATTTACTCTGCCAATGAACATGTAATCCTACTGTGAGCATGTTTTTTCTGTGTAATAAACCATAATACAAAATAAAAACGAACCTACTGACTATGAATGAGACATGTTGACAGGTACCAAGGTTAGAGAGGTGAACGAGGTTGGGGACACTGGGCATGTACATCAAAGGAATGACAGTCATGAAAGGCAGAGTTTAGTGGATGCTGGCCAAGTACCACAGAACACAAATGCTGGAAGCGTGTCGTGTAGGGAGAGATTGAGTAAGTGGTAAGAACACATACATTTGTGACATTCACTTCAGAGCTCACCCCTCACTCAGGCGCGGTGGGATGTGCCTGTTGGGGTGGGGGTGGAAGTTCTGGTTGGTAGAGTTTCTCAGGGAGGTGGAAGGTGGTGGAACCACAAAGGAAGGGCCATGGAGTGAACAGAAAATGGACGAATCGCCAAGTGGAGGATGGTCACACCTCGGCACCTCTGGTCGCCTTTACAGGACCTTCCAGCCAATGTGCTCTGACAGGGCTCTTTCAGGACAATGAAGGCAGGAGGAAGCTTCCACACGCATAGGACTGTTGTCCTATTTTTCCAGCTGGAGTGTATCCTAGAAAAACCCCTTTTTCTGACAACAGTTCTAAAGGGAGGGAACATCCTTTGCGACAGAATGGACAGAAGCTTTCATTCTCCCGTTGGTCAACCACTGACTATATACCAGTGTCGGACCGTGTTCTGTTGCCTGGAGGGCCCCTTGCTATGGTCTTGCAACAGCCACGCTTAACTCACTCTTCCTTGAAGTCTTAACCAGGATTTGAAAGAAAAAAAAGGCAATTTCCTCAACCTGGCTCTGCTGGCCTTTCAGAGATTCTAAATTCCCTTTTGTAAGTCAGGCTGGGGTTAATGGCTTTTTCTTGCAGCCACTGAGGAATCCAAGGGCTCTCCCACAAGTGCTGAGCTCACGGTTTGAGAGCCTGGCTTCCTGTCTGTGTGTGCCCCCTGAAAGCTATGAGGTGGAAGGAAGGGAAGCTCAGAGAAGCCGGGCCCAAAGTAACAGCAGCATGTACTGCCTCGCCCAGTAAAGCCCAAGCAGGGGACAGAAAAGCCAGTTTTGAGAAAGAATGAATCAAGAAGGGGCATGAAAAAGAGCAAGAGCAGAGCGGGGAGGGGTCAAGGAGGGAAGGGGGGGAACGGCTCTTGTTACAGAGGGTGATGAGAGGCAGATGGTGAGAAGTGGTTTCCAGAAACCTGGAAACAGCCTTATCTTACTGGAAAAGAAAGATACACTGAAGGAGGGCAGGAAGGAAACAGCCAACAGCTGTCATGTCTGGGCTGGCACGGACCTGCTTACTCATTTTTCAGATGAGGAAACAGGCCCAGAGAGGGGAGGTGGTTTGCTCAAGAACGATTCTTGAAAGAATCATCTGCTTTCCCCCACCACTTTCTCACCTCCCCTGTTGTCTTGAGTCTGAACCAAAGGACAGGCAGGCTGGAAACCCATACAGATGGGCCAGAGGTGATGGGGACATGAAGCACACTGAGCTCCTGTGTGTGGGTTTGATTTTTCATTCCAGGCCAGGGAAGGGAAGATTTTTAAGATTGTCTCTTCTCCCTTCTGGTAATCTCTCTCAGCGCCCTGCACCTTGAGACAGAATCCTGATGAATGTAGAGCTGGCTGTGTGAGCTGGGATGGAGCCAAAGGTGTGGTCGTGTGCAGAGCTCAGGCTCCCGCAGCTATGCAAGTGGGTGTCGAAACTGTCAGCCCTTTCTCCTAAGCCCTGTGGAGATATCTCTACTGGACATTTTCACATGAAGCTTCAGAGATAAGAAAGGCAGGGTCCTGCCCTTCTGCTCAGTTTCTGCCTTCTCCAGAAAGCTCTCCTTGTTGTAGCATGAACCTGGCCTCCTCCCAGGGCCTGCTCACCCATAGTATTAACTCTACTTTTATGCCTTAGCCCACGCAGCCTGGGCTGGGTCATTTTATGGGCCTCTGTCTGCTTCCTTCTCTAGACTGGAAGTTGTGTGAGGCCAGGAGGACCCAGTCTTGGTCACATCTGTACCTTGCCTGTTTATGTCCTTGCACAAATGTGCTCCATGTTTTGGAGTCTGGAACCTGCTGTTAATGGCAGCACATTACACATCTTCTGTGAGCTCCCTGCGAGGTCTGAAGGGCTGAAGGGTGCAGAGAAGAGGGATTTGGGTGCAGAAATAGAAGGTTATTCTAAGAATGTGTGTGGAAGGAAAGACAAATGCAGTTCATGGAGTGAACTGGTGAGTGGGAAGAAAGAAAGTGGAAGTTGGAAGGGAAGAGCCGAGAGGAAGAACAGAAGCACGAAGAAAGGAAAAGGGGAGGAGGAGGAAGAGGCAGACCTCACTGGGCTCTGCAACAGGCTCTCTCCCTGCCCCTGAGGCCTTGCCCACAGCCCCCCGGGGTGTGCTGGTTTGCTGCCTAAGGACAGACAGAGGCACAGCCTCAGCCAGACCTTCCTGGTGTTTTGTCTGGCATTGTAAAAGGCTCAGTCATTAAAAAAAAAATCTTATTCTCACCAATTCTCTGATTTCGGACATTTGGAAAAAAAGGAAAAAAAAGAGGTCAAGGCATTTACATGCTGTCCAACTGAGATTAAAATAAATATATCAATTGAAATCACTTTTTCCCTTAACAGTTATTTGTGGAATCAAAATCCCCATGATCATTGAAGCTCTAACATCATTTTTGGCTGTTTCAGGATAAAGTTTGTATTTGATGCAAAATAACCACAAGGTTATATATGTCTCTAAGTGCGGGTAATAGGGTTGTGTCTTTTTTTAATCACTATATCTTCTGCCCTGTGTTCCTGCCTTTACATCTTTTAAATCTGCTGCCATTTGGCAACTATAGCCTGGGTCTCAGGAGTGTTTTGTCTCTTGTGGTTAGGGATCTTTCTTTCCTGGTTCTGCCCCCAAACTCACCTTCCATGTAAGAGTAGGAGTCAGTGGAGAAATTTGGTATGCATACACTTTTCATTCCTTGGCCAATTGGTCCCAATATTCTGTACAAACAAGGGCCTCTGTATAGTGTAGTGATCTAAAGTGTAGGCTCTAGGAGTGCCTAGGTGGCTCAGTAGGTTGAGCATCTGACTTCCACTCAGGTCATGATCTCATGGTTCATGAGTTCAAACCCTGTGTTGAGCTCATTGCTGTCAACCTGCAGTACAGAGCCCCTTTTGATACTCTGTCCCCCTCTCTCTGCACCTCCCTGGCTTGTGCTTTCCCCAAAATAAATGTTAAAAAAATAAAGTGCGGGCTCTAGAGGCAGATGGTCTAAGTTTCTATCACAGCTCAGCCACTTATTACCTGCTTGTCTTCAGGCAAGCTCCCTCATGGAGGCTCGTTATTCCATTTGTGAAAAGATAATAGTGCTGCTTAATATATAAGGGGGTTGTGACAATCCATCAGATAATATATGTTAAGTGCATAGAACAATGTCTGGCACAGAATAAGTGCCCAGGAAATATTAACTCTTAGTATTAATAATAAACTGACATATGTTTCTTGAATGGGGTGGTGGGTACCTGGTGTTCCTTTTATTAAGCTTTAAAATGTGCATATGTCTTATAAATCCTTTTTATGTGTATGGTATGTCTCGCATTAAAACAAATGCATTAAAAATAAATGAGCATTTATGAGGCTTGTTTCAACAATCGTATGTCCCGGGGTTCCAGGAAAACAATGAAATAAATTATTCCATCCCATTATTGGATTCATCTACCAAATAATGGGACTGCCCAGGTATTCTTATTCGGTAACTATAGAAATGGTACTGATTTTCTAGGAATTAATATGTGAGCATGTATTTATTTTTTCGCTTCTTAGACAGTCAGCAGGTTCCAGATTTATAGAGTCACTAGTATTGAATCACTGGTATGCTCATACCCTCCAGGCTGGTTCAGAGTGGGGAAGGACAGTGCTGGGCAAACTTAAGTGAGTACTGATCCATTTTTCTGAAGAGCCATGCTTCTGAGAATTCGCACCTGGTGAACTTGAACTTATCTTAACTGGCAATCCCGTTCCTATTTCCTTTTTTGGCTCTCAATGCCCTGTGCAGAAAGAGGGAGAGGTTGGCAGTGAGGTTTTGTTCTGGGGCCCAGGGGAGGGTTTTCAGATCTTTCTGGACAAAAAAAAGACACAGCTATTTATCTTTTTTTTTTTTTAATTTATGTTTTATTTATTTCTAGGAGAGAGAGAGACAGCGTGAGCAGGGGAGGGTCAGAGAGAGGGAGTCACAGACCGAAAGAGGCTCCAGGCTCTGAGCTGGCAGTCAGCACAGAGCCCGACGCGGGGCTCGAACCCACGAACCGCGAGATCATGACCTAAGCGAAAGTCGGACTCTTAACTGACTAAGCCACCCAGGCGCCCCAACACAGCTATTTATCTTTGATGTAGTTTGTGGAGGTTAATGTTGCCCACACCAGCCTCGGTAACAGAAATGGGGCTTCTCCCCTCACCCTGCAGGCTGAAGAGCATCTTCTGAATTGCTCTTGAAATCTGTTACTGTCATGCTCCTCCTTTTCCTGTGCTAATGGCTGGTTGTGTTAGATTCCTTTGTGTACCTCTTTGTCTCCTCCTCTGGATTTAAAAAGTCTTAAAAGGAGAAAGTTCATCTTGTTTATCTTTACCTACAGTGACTTGCTCAGTGAGTGTTTGTTGAGTGTATGAATGGACGAGTTGGTAGGTGAATGAATGAATGAGTGAATGAATAGGCACCATCATTAAAAAGCTGAGGATAAAGTGGGAAGACTGGGCCACAAAATCTTCTAGGTGAAATATTTTTCAAATATTAGGATAATTTCTCGAATATTCCAACGTGCTGAGTTGACAGGATAGAAAATTTTGAAGTGGCTTCATTTGTTTGGTAATTCATGAGAATTTACAAATGTTTCTCTAGGCTGAACACTATAGGAGCAAGGACTATGTTTATCCCCACTGGCTAGCACATAGTGGGCACATTGTATGAAGTTAATGAAATATTCTCTTTTCTTTTATGATTTAGCCCAACCAGTAACTCTGACAGGAAGGAGGACATATTCAATTCATTAAACTCATATACAGCATCTAGTTCTATAAGTACTTTCCCAAGGAGTGGGTGAACAAGAGCAGAGATCATGGGTTCTTTCTTTCAAGGACTTTTGGAGGTAGTTGCATATGTACCCAACTATATAATACAAGGCAGAAAGTGATAAGTATTAGAATACAAGCAGAAACGCTAAGTGTTAAAAAAAAAAAAAAAAAAGACAGGGATGGGTGCCTGGGTGGGTCAGCCAGTTAAGTGTCTGACTCTTGGTTCAGGTCATGATCCCAGGTTCGTGGGGTTGGGGTCTGTGGTAGGTGTGGAGTCTGCTTAAGGGTTTCTCCCTTTCCCTCTCCCTGTGCCCCTCCCCAACTCATCCTCTCCTGCTCTCTCACAAAGAAAGAAAGAAAGAAAGAAAGAAAGAAAGAAAGAAAGAAAGAAAGAAAGGAAGGAAGGAAGGAAGGAAGGAAGGAAGGAAGGAAGGAAGGAAG
>NW_024080643.1:0-6756 GCF_003009895.1 Hyaena hyaena | reverse complement strand
AAAGGAAAGGAAAGGAAAGGAAAGGAAAGGAAAGGAAAGGAAAGGAAAGGAAAGGAAAGGAAAGGAAAGAGAAATGCTCAGTGGGTCAAGGGAGGAGGATTTAATAAAACCCATGGGATCTGAGAGGGCTTCTTGGCACTGTGAGTTCTGGCAGGACAGGTAGGATTTTGTCAGGTGGAAATGGGAGGAGGACCATTTGTGTGACTACAGGTCAGGGTGCATAGGAAGAGAAGGTGAGGGTCAAGGTGGAACACTGTCTCCAAGATGGCACCCAGTGACCCTCATCTTCTGGTACTCGTGCTCTTTTGTAGTCTTGCCAGCATTGTATAGGGGGTGGTCTGTGTGCCCAGCAGAACATGGTGGGAATGTTGGTGTGTGACTTCTAGGGCTGTGTCACAGAAGGTGTTGCCGTGTCCCCTGCCTTTTTCTGAATTTCCTGCTCTGGGGGAAGCAAGCTGCCTTGTGATGATGACATGCAGTGGGCCGAGGGATAGACCCGTGTGGGGAAGGAACTGAAGCCTCCCGCCATGAGCCAACACCAACCTGCACCTGCTGTCCGTGTGAACCAGCTGGTTTGGAGCCCAGTCTCCTAGTACTGGGTCAGAGCCCTGGGTGACTGCCGTCCCAGCTGACATCCTGACTGGAACTTACGAGAGACCTTGAGCCAGAACCGCTCAGCTAAGACACTCCAGCATTTCTGACCCACAGTAACAGAGACAGTGTTTTCTCGATGCTTTAAAAGGCTCTGATTTTGGGAGTCATCTGATATGCAGCACCAGACACATGTACAGAAATGAAGGCTTGGAGAAGAGTTTGGGAAGAGACTTCATTTTCAAGGAGCTATACTTGGATGCAATGGGAGTGATGCTTTTATGAAGACATAAAGAATGAGGATTGTGAGGATGTGTGTAATCTAAGTTGGCAAAAGCAAGAGGAAATTTAAGAGGCCACCGCAATGAGAGGCAAAGAGAGCAGGATGGAGGTATCACTGGGGGACTGGAAAGCAGTACATCTCCATGGGGGGATGAATACAAAGAAGTCATAAAAGTGACTCCTGGGTTTTGAGCACAGGAACACGGGGGAGCCATTATCTCCTTTAGTCAAAGAGGAAACACAGATGTGAGCCCAGATGGGTAGGAGTCAAGAAATGAGGATGTCTATCTCCCTGTGAGGAGAGCTCCCTGTGCGTGGAGCTCCGAGGAGGGCTGGCCATCAAGGCTGGTTCACAGATTGGGCTGGTTGGGAAATCTCTCCCTAAAGGACAAAGCTCTTCCATCTCACAGCACATCGTCTTCCCCACCAAGTGTTCCCTGGTGACAGCCTCTGCCATCAATATTTTTAGCATGTGGGCTTTCCGAGCCTGAAGAACAGCATCCACTTCCTGGAACTTCTCCTCCAGCTGATAGCCAGTAACCCATGCAGGAGGAAGCTTCAGCTGGGCCCGACAAGGGACAGTCTGCCCAACTGCTGGGGGAGAGGAAGACCGACCCCGAGTTTTACAGAGAGGCTTCCATGTCACCCCCTTCTGTCATGCTGTTGAGGCCTACCTTCTTTAGTGCACATCAGAAGCTGAAAAGTAAGAACGCCTGTGAATACATCCCAAGAGGCAGGAAGCATCTCCCACAATTTCCTTATGTGACAGTTACATCAAGTCTGGAGGCAATATTTGGCCAGGTAATGTTAGAAAACCAGCGGGACAGAAATATTGCTTTTATAGATCCTAGGACGGGCCTGAGTGAAAACCCCTTGGGTTCCTAACATGTGTTTTTGCGTCTAATGGAGCCAGATCTGAGGCAAAACAAGAAAGCATTGAGGGAAACGTCAGAAAGGGTGAGGGATTTCTCTGATGGGTCTGCAGTCCCCAGGCAAGGGCTGGGGTGTGAGAATACACGAGGTTGTACCCCAGAGTTGTCAGAGTTCTCTGCAAGAATTTTAAAATTGTGCTTTTTACAGTTTATGATAATCTAAGCAGGTTGGAATAAGCATATTATAGGCTGTGTGATCAATCCCCTTATGTAGGAGTACTACCTTGCCACCTCAGGACCCAGATGCACAAATGTGTTTATGATCATTTTGATGCCAAGTGGCATTTTATTATTAAAATTTTTTGTTTAAGGTTTATTTGTTTTTGAGACAGAGTGTGAGTGGGGAAAGGCAGAGAGAGAGAGGGAGACACAGAATCTGAAGCAGGCTCCAGGCTCAGCACAGAGCCTGATGGGGGGCTTGAACTCGAGAATAGTGAGATCATGACCTGAGCCTAAGTTGGATGCTTAACTGACTGAGCCACATAGGCGACCCTATTTTATTTTTTAAAGTGTATTTATTTATTTATTTTGAGAGAAAGAAAGAGAGCACCCTCACAAGCAGATAAGGGGCAGACACACACACACACACACACACACACACACACACACACACAGAGAAAGTATCCCAAGCAGTCTCCATGCAGTCAGTGTGCAGAACCTACCTGATACGGGGCTGCAACTCACAAACCATGAGATCATGACCTGAACCGAAATCGAGTCAGACGCTTAACCGACTGAGCCACCCAAATGCCCCTCAAGTGGCATTTTAAAAGTGATTGCAGACTGAGAGAAAAGATGAAAGATGGATTTCATACAAAACAAAGCACTGGTGTCCAGTGAAGACCAGTGACATCTTTTTGCCCTGTCTGGACAAAGACATAGCAGTAGCTCAAAGCAGGAATGCCAGCAAAGCTGCCGGTGACAGGGAGGGCCACTTTCTTGGTTTGAGGATTCCGGTTCAGTGAAACAGTATCACTTGTCACTCTGAACTAATGTGGTCTTCAGAACTGGTGGGGTTTGAAGAAAAAAAGCCACTCTTGGGGGGAATCTAATCCTTGCAATAAGCGTTTTACCTGGTGTGTGCCCTGGGAGCAGCAGTAAAGATGAGTAATACAAGTTTCTTGTGAGTGTTTTTCCATCAGAACTGCATGAATGGACGTTGAGAATGTGTAGGGACCAGAAAACAAAGGCCCATTGCTAATGATGTGAGGGCCCCGCCCACATAAATCTACCCCAGTTAGTGTGTTGCAGATGGACAACTGCAGATTTTCTTTCTGGAGCCTCAGTGGGGATTTGGCGAGAACACTTGTCCTGGAGCCAGCCATGGGGAAAGGAAGAGATCTTCCACAGTAATGTCCTGCATTGCCTAGAAAACTGCTTGGAGCTGAAACCAAATCACCACATATATGGATAGTTGGATACCAGGGTGCAGGATGGGGACAGAAACACCAGCTGGACCTCAGAAGTCAGAGCACCAAGTATACTTCCACTCTCCTCCCTTGGCAAACCTGACTCCTATTTTAGTTTGGGTCTCTTGGAACCTCAAAGATTTGGGTACATTGAGTTCACACACCCAGTTTTCCATTGGTGAGTTACTTCTTTTTTTAATGGTTACTATTTTTGTGTGTGTGTGAGAGAGAGACAGAGTGCAAGCAGGGGAGGGACAGAGAGAAAGAGAAACACGGAATCCAAAGCAAACTCCAAGCTCTGAGCTGTCAGCCCAACATCGGGCTGATGCAGGACTTGAACTTGCAAACCTCAAGATGGTGATCGGAGCCAAAGCCAGACTTTTAACTGACTGAGCCGCCCAGGTGCCTTGCAGCTGTGAGTTTCTAAACCTGGTCCCAGGATACCTACATTCCCTCCGGCCTGAGCTTCCCCTCAGGAATTAGGGGAAGAACATGTGTCCTATTTCCATGCAACCTGAGTTGTGCACAAAACTTACCCACCTACACAAGAAAATCCATTAAGCCATATGATTAATGCAATTAATTTTACATGTTTTTGAAGATTTAAGGACTTGTGGATGGAGGTGATGTTGTGTACCACACTGCCTGCTGCTGATTCTTCATTGTCCTGTATTATCTTTATAATTTTGCTCTCGTTTTTCTTCCTGAATCAGGATGGTCACATTAAAAGAAACCAGACTGCAGGGGCTTAACCAAATAAGTTTTTTAAAAAAGATATTTACATGATGTAAATCCATATATTTTGAATTTACAGTTCAGTGAGTTTCTGCAAAGGTACTATAGTGAGCCCATGTCCCTTTCTTTTGAATCCTGATGTCTTCCCTTAGGCAACCGCTGGTGTGACTTCTCTTACCAGAGCTTAGTTGTGCCTGTTTCTAGAACTTCGTATAAATAGAACAATACAGAATGTATTCTTTTGTATCTGACTTCCTTCATTCAACATAATATTCATAGTATTCATCCATGTTGTTGAAAATTTCAGTAGTTTTCTCTTTTTTATTGTTAACAAGTATTCTATTGAGTAAATATACCACATTTTGGTACCCACTCATTGGTTGATACATATTCAGGGTTTCTTTTTTATTTTTAACGTTTTTATTTTATTTTTGAGACAAAGAGATGGAGCACGAGCAAGGGAAGGGCAGAGAGAGAGGGAGACACAGAATCCAAATCAAGATCCATGCTCTGAGCTGTCAGCACAGCTGAAAAAATTGTTGCCAGTTTTAAACATCTTAGCCATTCAGGTGGATGTGAAATATCATGTGTTGCGACTACATCTCATTGATAACCAATGTCTTTTCAGGTGCTTTTTGAGCATTTCTGCAACTTTCTCTGTGACATGACTTTGAAGTCTATAGCTCATGCTTTAAAAACACTGGGTTTCATTTTCCTTTTTTTTTCTGTTTAATGTGGAAAAATTACAGCAGTAGATTTATTGTGGATACAAGCTCTTTGTCAGATAAATGCATTG
Organism: Hyaena hyaena; assembly: GCF_003009895.1. Taxonomy (NCBI): domain Eukaryota; kingdom Metazoa; phylum Chordata; class Mammalia; order Carnivora; family Hyaenidae; genus Hyaena; species Hyaena hyaena. Next base: position 2,011 of record NW_024080643.1, on the reverse strand, counting down.
TGAATAGTTCCTTTCAGTTTGTGGTTTGCCTTCTCCTATTCGTAATGTCTTTGATGAGTGGAAGCTTTACATTTTGATGAACTTCAGTAGATCAGGTTTTAATTTTATGGCCAGCATGGATCTGTTTCTGGGCTATGTGTTTCATTCTATTGACCAATACTTGTCTAATTTTGTTTATGCCAATTTCCACTTTCTTGATTCAGATAAGGTTAATATTTTGTTTCCAGAGGTAAGTGGACCCCAGTTGGTAAAGCTGCTAAAGGAGTTGCCTGCTCAGAGCCAGGTTTCTTCTAGCTCTTTGCTCCACCATGGTCAGCGAGTAGGTTTTGATTTCCAAGTAGCAAGATGGCCGCTTTGTCATTGGCATCACATTCTAGCCTCTGTCAGGAAGGAGAGGACAAACAGGTAAGTCCCTGCTGAATCTGCCCCTTCATAACTGAAGAAAATTCCAAGCCTAAATAACCAAACCAAAATAAAAACCTTCCTGAGAACCCAACTAGGACTCTGATGACATCTCAGAACCCATCACATGGCCACCTCCTGGTGGCAGTGGAGAATAGGCAGAGGACTGTTCTCACTTATGCAAAGACTGCATTCCTGTACCCGCCACTGCAGCAAGGGAGTGCTCACACGTATCTGGGCAAATCAGAACCCTCCCTTGCAGCTGGATATAAGTGAATCTCATACCAGGAGGTGCTATAAAACGTCTTGGCATAAAAATAAATGGTGAGGATATGGGTGTCTGGGTTGTTCAGTAGGTTAAGCGGCTGTTTTCAGTTAGGTCATGATCTCATGGCAGTTCGATCCCTGCATCTAGTTCTGTGCTGACACCTCAGGGCCTGGAGGCTGTTTCGGATTCTGTTTCTCTTTCTCTCTGCCCCTCCCCAGTTTGCACTCTGTCTCTCTTTGTCTCAAAAATAAATAAACATTAAAAAAATATTTTTTAAAGTGAGGACAAGGAGAAATATCCAGAATATATTAGGTTCTACTTCACGGCTGCTCAACCAAGTAAGGGGTACACAGGAGGGTGTAAGATTCCTGAACAGAGTTTTTCAACTTCTTTTCACAAGGTTACCCCTATTTGCAATAGACGCAACACTATTTTAGTCAAAACATTAATTAAATTTGCAAATTTTGAATCTGTGAAAGGTAACTGCCTTGTTAATAACTTAACTTGAATCAATGTCATAAAAACTCACACCCAGAAGAAACATTAGGGTAGTGTTTCATTCCTAGAGATGTCAGGGAGAACACCCACTTCTGTTCAGAACCTACTCGTCGTTCACTCAGTGATGGAAGAGGAAGGGTCCTCCCACACTGTGTTACCATATCACGAAGCAGACACTACCAAAATCCCAGTAGGGATATTGTCCCATGTCTTCGCTGGAGCTGCTATAGTCCTTCTACATTGTCTAGGGTCGAATAGTTTAGTTTTAACTATTAATCTATCCTTTTTTCTGGAAGAAATTGAGTTGAGTGACAAACAAGCAACCAGCAGGCCTCAACTCAGTGGGATGAACTGAGGCAAAGAATCTCATGTCATAGGGATACCGAATGATGCTGAAGAGTCAATTGAAGCTGGAACCACCAGAATTTAGTGTAGTAATCATTACCTAGAGTTGTCAAAATGACGTACACTGCAGTATCCTCATCTCCCTGAAAAAACACTGTACAGAATGAGGAATGTAGTTACCATTTTTTCTCATAAACTAACATTTGAAAACACAACTATTGAGGTATAAAAGAAGGGTTATAAACTCAACTCAGTGAAAAAGTAAATATCGTATACCCACATCTAGGAAAGAAAACTGGGGCGACCCCATCGGTCGCCCAACAGCGTGTTTCCCTACGGGAGGACTGTTAGCAAAGAGACGCGAAGAGCGACGAGGGGAGTCGAGGATCCCCAGCTCTCTGAGACGACCCCGGGTGAAACGCAGCCGTCCGTTTCCACCTTGCTTTCCCGAGGTTCACACAGTTTAACAAACAACACGTGGACGGAAGGAGAAGGGGA